>NC_048596.1:156370241-156685658 GCF_003668045.3 Cricetulus griseus
GCTGGTTTGGATGAATAGGAAACTAGGGAATGACTTCAAGAGAAGAAATCTAGAGGAGACACTGCAACCGAAAATGCACAGAACTCAAGTCAGAAAGGAAAAGACTCAGAGCAGGCAGCATCAAGACAGAAGAACCAGGAGTTCTTCATCAAACACAGCAAACCAATCAAGACACCAAAGAATCTTATCCTGTGGGAGGTATTATAGCAGAAATGCAGGCAAGTATAGAAAATGTGGAGTTTTTTCCCCAAGCTTTTGATTGGGAAATGACTGTCCAGCTGGATGTACAGGGATCTTTATAAGAATAGTTAAACTGCTTGTGAAGTTTTTTGTTGTATTTCATGGTCATCACAATTGCTGCCTAGCTGCCTCTCTCATAATGTAGAGCAAAAAACTTTCCCTGCCATGTTTGCAAAATATTGCCAATGTTCCACTGCCAAAAATCCCATGTGTGAAATGCCTGCATCATTTTTAAACATAAACATCCAGTTTTAGCTTGATTTAAAGTATGCAAAGAATAGTGGTCTGAGCCCATGTTAGTAGATACTCCTTTAATCCCTGCCTGACTCTGCCTCTTGAATGGTGTGAATTCAAGGCCAGCCTGGTCTACACAGTGAGGTCCAGGACATCCAGGACTTCAGAGAGACCCTGTCTAAAAAAACAAGCAAGCAAACAAACAAACAAAAAAGGGTATGTGATGAGACACTGGACTGGTGGTGTTCAGCCATGAAAATGGTATGGAGCCAAAAATAAACGTGGGAAAATTGTGTGTTAATGACATATAAAAGTAGAAAATAATAAGTACTGGCAAGGATGGGAGGAACTGGAAAATCCCATGTGTTGCTGGTGGGAATTCAAAGTGATGCAGTCCTTGCAGAGCACTAGGGTGAATCTAAATATTATATAAGGATTGCCAAAGCACCCAACAGTCCCATTTCTGGATTATCTCAAGAGCTCGAAGTAGAGTCACAGAGAGAAATTCCACTCCCATGTGCAGACAGTAGACACAGCCGAAGTGTGTCAATAAGTGAGTGAATGAACTGTGCAAATCCAAAGGAACAAAAAGTGGAACGGTGGCTGCTGGCAGCCGAGGGGAAGAGCGAGGCGCAAGGTGTTTAATGAAGATCCAGTTTCGGAGGAGACCAGCGGCACAGACCTGTGAGGACAGTTGAAGATTACAAAAGAACAGGATGGTTAATTTTAGTTATACTTAGTACCCAAGATCTTAAATGATTTACAACAAGAGAAAAACTGGATCAAGGTTTGACCGGACAATGCCAAGATTGCTGTCTCGTGACTTGGCCACGCCCACCAGCATGGAGCCGGCAGTGTCACAGAACTCTGCTCCTGTGTCTCCAAAGGAAGGGTAATGAGTGCCCTGCTCTTTAAGCCATGTATGTGAAAGAATGGCTCTTTGCAGAATTTTAGTTAGAATGTCAACATAAGTAGTAAATGTTGGGATTTGCAGGTCCTCTATGTACACACACATACACATAGAACCTTTTCACACAAGGCTTTGTCTTCCCCATATGTATCATAACTATTGTCAACAACATTTCTCTGGTTAGGATCCGAAGTTCGACAGGGCAGTTTGAGAATGACATAAATACAAAGAGGGGTCTTAGCACACTTTTAACCTTCCATAAAATGCTGTGACACAGCCCTATGTATGCTCTAAAGGCATGAATCTCCCCTCCCACTGAAAGACAGTCATCTTGCCTCTCCCTGACGAGTCCTGCTGTACCTTCTATTGAATTCTGAAACAAATGTCCCTTACAGTTTTTGGTGAGACGATAAACTCAGTTTCCTCTTTTGTGACTCTGCAGGGAATTGAGTTTTCATTCCTTAGTTAAGGTAAAATGAAGCTCAAGCTTCAAGCAGTAATTCCACTTGGTTTTTCTCATGGAAGTAGAGGTGTTAAGCACATCCTACTGGGGCACTTGGATTGGTAAAGTACCACTTTGTCTCATTAAGTGGTCCTGGGCTCACTTCACAGTCTCTATGGCCGGCACTGATGCAGAAGGAGGCAAGAGCTATGCTTCCCAGGACCTGTCAACCTCTGCTTCTTAGATGCCTGGAGGAAGTGAACCCAAGGACACTGGTTATTTCATCATTTACACCCAGACATCTCAAATCCTGCCTGCCACTGTGAGCTTCTTTTCATCTTTAAACCAAACACAGCCTTGGGAGGGAACAGCCTTGAAATGCCTGCCTGAAGAATTCCACTTTCATTTTAACAGCCTGCTTGTCTTTGACTGCACCTTTGGGAAGAGTGGCCACTGAGTTTGTGTCTGTTCTCAATGTCTGTTTGCAGAGGGGAAGAGAGTAAGGAGTAAGAACAGCTAAGGTGGGTCAGAATATTCATTTATGGAAGGTCTTTCCTGCACCACAATTTCAAAACCATTTCCCATCCAAATGCCTGCCTCGGCTCCCAGAAAGGAAGCAAGTGTGCCACAGTCCTGTCACTTGCACAGCGTAGGGAGCCCACCACAGCATCTGGCTTGCTCGGGTCTGCCTGTGATCTATCTGCTTGGCCTGCTTGATATACCTGACAGCCACCAGAAAGTGGTTACATAGCCAGTGACATTTTAATGAAAAGCGTGGAATTTTTGAGAATAATCACATAAATAAGAGGCAGCGACAGAGCCAAAAGAGTGGAGAGAAGGCTGCAGCAAGGACTTTACTGGGCCCGTTCCCTCAGCCCCTTCTGAAACAAAAGTGTGATTGCAAAGTACTTGCCTGATGCAGTGAAGTCGGATGCCCATAGCACCTGCCATTCAACCCTCTGAACTTTGACCTCACTAGAACACAGCTCCAAAGCCCTCCCACCTGTCCCCCAACTCCTAAATCACTCTTGATCCTTCCTAGACCTCCATCTTCCTTCCACACTCCCATGTCCCACTCTCCCACCCCCTACTCATCAGATGGTCTTAGGAAAATCAAATATATAGACCCAGCACCAGAGAGGCTCTCTTGAGGTGAACAGCAGTAGCCAATATATTCATTTGTCTATCTACAAATACTTGCTTTAATTCTGTCTCACTTGAAGGACTATGGTAGATTCCAGGGACCCAGAAATGCAAGGCCTTTCCTGGAGCTTGGGTATAGTGAGATAGGTGGTGTTCAGTGTGCTAGATCTACACAAATGCAACAGAAAACCATAAAGCTGAGAGGTGAGCAGAGGACTCTTAGGACTTAGCTGAAAAGAAGGCTAGGTTGGTCAGACAAGACCTCTGTAAAGTACGACATTTGAACCAAAGTGTTTAAAGATGCAGTTGTCTCACGTAGGGAAGGGGCATGGGGCAGAGGGAGCAGAGAAGAGCAAATGTCCTGAGGTCTGCCGTTAGGAGTAACAAAGGAATTAAAATGAGTGCAGAGAAGATTTGAAGCTAAGGAAAAAGGTAAAGAGTGGCCCGTTAGTGGCAGTTTCCCTTCATAAGATGGCAGGCACTGGAGCAGGCACTACCATGAGATGTTTCTTTTCCCTCGTTAAGACAGGGTCTCATTGTACAGCCCAGGTTGACTTCAGCTGTGACCCATCTCTCTCAGTCTTCTGAGTGCTGGGTTAGATGGTATGCCTCTACACCCAGCAGCATGTTTCCAACAGGTCTCAAATGCACGCTGTGTTTTCTAATTTCTGACCGGTCTTTTTTATTAAGATACTCAGGGGGAGGCGGGGCTGAGCAGCAAGGGAGAAGTGCAGACTAAGGCAGCTGGGAGAGCTCTTGAGTGGAGAGACAGAAGCCATCACTCCATATTAGCACGTGCCTTGCATTATCCAGAAACTCCACAAAGAAATACATGGCTGGTCTACAGACAAGTGGCTGGCTTCAAAGGTCAGATCTGAGACACACCGTGGCACCTTTGGGAGGAAATCCTGCGAATAAGATCTGATTCTCCTAACTTCTTCCTGCTGCAGTGTAGGAATCTGTTGACCTCATGATTCCTCGGTCATCCTGTGGCATTCCTCCTCCTCCCTATACCGATCCTCATGGCCTGTCTTCTTTCACTATGTCCAGTTTTCAAATGAACACTCCAGCCCAAGTTTCCTCTCCTGGCTTGTTGCCATCAGCATTTAGATTTTCACTCACTTGAGTAAATCATTATCTCTCGATTACAGCTCACCCAAAGTCTAGTGGCTTCGTGTATTCCTTCCTCACTCCCCTCGATACTTCTCAGCTCTCACGTTTCTCAGTCCATCAGATGTTCATTCCACATCATCCAGAAAGTCCTCCAGGTGACCATTCCACTGTCCCTGGAACTGACTATGAACTCCCCTTCCAGCTCAAATAGCCTTCGCTCAGCACCTTCCTTTATAGCAGCCTTTGTCACCCTGACAGGCAATTATCTGCGTAGATGGGAAAATTTTGTATTTTGAAAACCATTTGATGGAGCTGTATAATTAATCTGGACACCAGAGAGGATTGATTTTTCATTTAAGAAAAAGAAGGCTTTTTTGTAGGAAAACTCATCTATAAATAAATTCCCTGCTTCATAAAGGAGCTTGTCTCCTGAGTTAGAAAGTGTATTGCTGTTGTTGTCATTGTTTTTCATTGTTTTTATTTTTTTATCATTTTTTATTTGAATTAGAAACAAGATTGAATTACATGACTATCCCAGTTCCCTTCTCCCTCCCGTCCTCCCCTACAATCCCCCCAACTAAAACCCTACCTATCACATATCCTTTCTTCTATTCACCTGACTCAACCTTTCTGCTCCCTCATGACCTCTGCATCCTTCCTCTTCTTCCCTTCTCATTCTCGTAGCTCCCTCCCCCCTCTTCCCATGCTCTCAATTTGCTCAGGGGATCGTGTCCCTTTCCCTTTCTCCAGGGAACCATGTATGTCTCTCTTAGGGTCCTCCTCATTTACTAGTTTCTCTGGCAATGTGGACTGTAGACTGGTAATCCTTTACTCTATGTCTAAAATCCACATGAGTGAGTACATATCATGTTTGTCTTTTTGTGATTGGGTTACCTCACTCAGAATGGTTTCGTCTAGTTCCATCCATTTTCCTGCAAATTTCAAGATTCCATTGTTTTTTTTTCCCACTGAGTAGTACTCCATTGTGTAAATGTACCACATTTTCTCTATCCATTCTTAGGTAGAGGGGCATCTAGGCTGCTTCTAGTTTCTGGCTATTAGTTTCTCATTTCTTTAATACTGAGCTTTTGCAATCCTTAGATTTTCTTTGGGAAAACTGAGGGAAAGAAACAGGACTTTGGAGTCTTGCAAAAGTGAAAGAGAGAGAGAGAGAGAGAGAGAGAGAGAGAGAGAGAGAGAGAGAATAATAAAAATTCAATTCCGTAAACTATGCCACAGAAACACGGAGAAGAGCAGTGGTGTGACTAATAGAAAAAGTGACTGAGAGGTCCTACAATGGCTTTCAGAAAAATTGGATGTAGTCTCTCAGCCAACCTTAGAAACATCAAGACAGGCATTAGGATAACTGTAGTAATGTCAGACAGAACCCATAGAGTTTAGTTTATCATTAAAGGAATGGCAGAGCAGGGTATGGTGGCAGATGTTCACACTGTCAGCACTCAGGAGGCTGGGCAGAAAGACCACAAGTTCAAAGTCAGCCTGGACATAGCAAGCCCCACCTCAATAAATAAACCAAAAAAGAGAGAAAGCAAAGAGATGGTGACTCAAAAAAGATGGGAGACTGGGCAGGTAAGCTTTAGCTCATGTTCTCCTGATTAGGTAACAGGCTCTGTGGGTAGGAGGTATGTCGCTGGTCACCATATATCCAGATTGGTTCTTTGCCATGGTTTGTATGTCCCCTGTAAAACTCATGCTGAAATTAACCATCATTATGAAGTTATTAAGAGGAAGAGCTTGAAGAGGAAATTAAGTCAAAGGTCATCACCCTTATCAATGGATAAGGAGGCATGAGGGAATACGCAGTGCAAAGCATGCCTGTTGTGTGTTCAAAACCAAGCTACAATGATGGTGGACAAGGCAATATGAGCCACAGCCATCAGTGACCCAGGCTCATTACCCACTTTAGTTTAAATGAAAGTTATCTTGTTACACAATCAGAAACCTTTCCCTGTTGTCAAGTTTCTCATGACCCCACATTCAGTTATGTGACTCCTGTACAGGGCCAAGACCCAGGCTTTAAGAAACTGTAGGTTAGAAGACCCCAGTTCTCCCAAGAATAGCACAGTGGTTTATCATCCCAGCATGATTCTTAGGTGTAACAACATGGGAACAGAGTGAAGCTAGAGTAAACTTCAAAGCCTGGTGAGTCATGGCATAGAGTGCTCTGGTTTCTATTAATTTAATAAGATTTTAGGACACTTGCTTAGACTGTTTCAGAACATGTGGTAATTTATTTCTTTGTACTGTAAAAATTGAGTATTCATTTGAAATATAGTCAACTGTCAGCAGGCCTAAAAGTTTGGTAGTTAGTGGCCTATTCCTGGCCAGTGTATGTTGACAAATTCCCATGGATTTTACAGAAAGCTTCATCTCTGAAGTGTGGCAGTGTTCTTTGAGTCTTGAATGTCCTACCAAGGCCCCTGTACTGAAGGTTTGGTTCCTAGGAAAGTGCTATGGGCACATGGGGCCTAGTGGGAGGCCTTTAGGTTATTTCAGCTGTGCCCCTGAAGGGGACAATGGACCAGTACCCCTTTCTTCTTCTCTTTTGTTTCCTGGCCATGAAGTGTATGGTTTTTCTCTGTCATGGACACCTCATCATGTTGCGCTGCCTCACCACAGGCACAAAAGCAAACTAACCAACTGATCATGGACTACTGACTTTAAAACTGTGAGCCAAAACAGTTGTTTGAAAAATGCTAACATGTGTGTGGGAAAGAACTGGAAATGTTCATTTTGATGCCTTCAGGAGTTCATCTCCCAGCTCCTTGTCCTATCTTCCTCTCTCTCTGTATACATCTGGCTCTTCCCATGCACCAGCTTTCTCCACCAGCGTGCTACCCAGACTCCCATCACTCAGCTCCTACTGAAGAGCTCCTAGTGGGTCTCCCTATCCCATCTCACTCACAAAATCTTAAATTCTCAAAGAACAGTCCTGATTGGTTAAATTTGTTTGAAAGGCTAATTCTTTTTTTTTTTTTTTTTTTTTTTTTTTTTTGGTTTTTCGAGACAGAGTTTCTCTGTGTAGCTTTGGACCCTATCCTGGCACTTGCTCTGTAGACCAGATTGGCCTCAAACTCACAGAGATCTGCCTGCCTCTGACTCCTGAGTGCTGGGATTAAAGACATGTGCCACCAAGGCTGGGCTGAAAGGCTAATTCTTAAATCAAAGAGCCAACATTTTGTTTTAGCAGTTTAGCCATTATAATTTTGCATCCAAGTCTAGTTCGGACATTGAAACACATACAAGGGGGACTAAGGATGGTGTCTGCTGTTTTTTGATACTGGACATACAGTTGCTTCCATTGAGAAGCTGGGACTAGTGGGAGGTTTTAGGTCATTGGAGGCATGTCCTTACAGAATAATTTTGTTATTAAAGGATCTTACACTACCTAATTTGCTACTAACTTATATTAATCAAGACAATGCAGTATAGGCATAAGATCACATGGATATTGATAGCACAATAAATAACAGCACAATAAATAGCACAATAAATAACCATAATACACACACATATATATGATTGATGTACCATTACATTACCATAGAGTCAAGAATATACATGTATGTATGCATGTGTGTATGTATGTCTATGACTTTTTACAGAGATCCAATGCAATTCACTGGAGGAAAGCTTTTCAATTTATTTCATTACATTTCAAATATTTATCATGAAAGATATAGTTTTTTATCATTTAAGATATTTTAGAATTATAAACACTATTTACCCAAAGCATTCAAGTTAGAAAACTATGTATGTATGTACAATTTTCATTTAAAATTTTCACGTTCATTAAAGCATAACTTCTAAAGATCGATGCACTCTTGAAGGAGTACTTAGAATACACAGAAGTGTGCATGTGTCAGTTTTCAAAGCAAAACACCTGTAATATACATACCTATTGAATTTAACTCATAGATTAAAATTTTATTGTAGCCTTACAGACACATCTTCATGGCAAAATGTGAATGTCTAGTCTGTTTGCAGCGGTTAATTTCCAGTGTCAATCCATTACAATCACATAGGAGACATACCACTGGGTATATCTTGGTAGAGGGAGAGAGCATTTACAGTGAAGCTTAACTGAAGAAGGAAGGCCTAATCTGGACTTGGATGGCACCATGCCATGTTCTGAGGACCCAGAGTAGGCAATAAGGAATAAATAATAAAAGTTGTCTGAGCACCAACCTACATCTTTGTTTCCTGGTAACAGCCAGAAGGTAACCAGCCACCCCACACTCCCTGCCAGGCCTTGTCCACCATGTGAACTATATCTCTGATTGTGTAACCAAACAAGCCCTTCTTTCCTTTAGTTTCTTTGAAGGGTATTTCGTCACAGCAATAAGAAAACAATTGTCACAGCAATAAGAAAAAATAAATAATACAGAGATGTTATAACAAAATACCAGAGACTGTGTAGCATTTATACAACAGAAACTTAAACTTCATGAGTCTGGGGATGGGAAGTCGCAGACCATGATGCCCTGCAAATTTAGAGCCAAAGAGAATCTATTTTCTGGTTTATAAATGATACATTCTTAGTATAGCCTCACATTGTGGAAAAGGGGCGCTCCTTGTGGCTCATTTATAAAGACAAAGCCTTAATAATCTAGTAACTTCCCAAACACCCCACCTCTAAGTGCCATCACCTTGGGAAGTTAGATTTCAGCACAGGAACTTAGGACGAGGAGATGGAGCAACCACTGTAAGGATAGCAATGGAGCTTAACTATCTTATACTGTGAAGGACAAGATGGAATCTGTGAATAGTCTTTGGGTCATTGGGTCTCACACGCTTGAATGGGCTCTTGGTCTGCTCCTCACTTGACTGTGAGGTGGGTGGTTTTGCTTCACCACATCTACCCCAAATAATGTCCCAACCAACAGCCAAAATCATGGATTGGAAACTTCATAATTATCAGGTGAAGAGGCTATTCTCGTTGTAAGATATGAGGTGTTATAGTAGCTGAAAGTTGACTAATATATGCACAAATATATCCAGTCTCTGAGGTATTATAGTAATAGGAAGCCAACTAACAAACTTATGCACAAATATATCCAAATTTCAGTTCAACAAAATTTGTCTCTGTGTCTCAAGGTTTACTAGTCTACATTCCTTCAAATTCATCTTCATCTGAACTAATGGAAGCAAAAGAGACATTTGTTCTTTCTTAGCTCCTCCTATTTCTCTTCCAAGCCAGAAAAATAATCTGACCATTTTTCATTCCCCTCAGACAAAGCAATTTGACAAATTAGTGGTGTGTCCTTAATGACATCAAACTTGGAGCAGTTGGCAGCACTTGAGGGTGTAATTTAAATCTACCATGGCAAAGCTAATGAATTATGTTTTCCTGGTTCTCAGTTACATCTTTTATCTGTGACACTTAGTCTGCCAGGGCAGAACATGAACCATGTCTTTCTCTTCTGTAAGCAAATCAGCTTATTGTTCAACTTTGAAAATCTGTAAAAAGACCCGTCTTGCCGTTTTAGTAATGATCATTTCTAATTTTAGAATAATATTTAAGAATCAAGTGAGCTAACTAGGCTACAGTGCTCTCAAAATTTGAAAGCTAGTCTCAAGGTATAGATGGCTCCCTCTCTATGTCAATTTTTTAAACATCTTTAAAATCTTCCAAGAGCGGGAATTCAAGGCAGCATTATGAAGCTGGTCAGAAGTCCACGGATGGAGAGGTCACAGGCCTAGCAGGAACCTACTACTGCTGTTTTGCTGAATGTTCTTGTCATGAAACCACTCACAGATGAGTGTTGCCCTCAGCCTTGGCCAGAGAAGGGCTTTCTGCAGTGGGCAACAGTTAATGCAGAACTGGTCAAACGGCTGAGAGCTCATCCCTAAATGGGACATCTACACACCACTGTCTCCTACCTGCCCTGCATGACTAAGGTTCAGGGAACACCAAGGAAGAGAAGATGGAAAGAATGTAAGAGCTAGAAGGTGGGGAGGAGTGCTGTGACATGTTGTCCTTTGGCAGTATGGTTGTCACACTTGTGACCTCACAACAGCCATGGCTATCTGTACAAGATCACCCCACAGAGATCAGTCAACATTCCAGGCAGCTCTAATCGGGTGAAATGAGTTTTTAAAACAAAAATAGAGAGTAAATGAAGGTGAGAGGGAGATGTGTTGCCGTGCTCAAGGGAGTGGGAGAATGGAATTAGAGGTAAACATGATCATTATACACTGTATGCATGGATGAAATCATCAGGGTAAATAAAAGACACTCAAAATAATCTCCCAAGTAAAAGTCTCAATAGGCTGGAGGTGTGTAGGGTACTATTACAACATTTTAAATATTCTTCATAACTCTAATAATTATAATTTACATTCTTAATGCTTCTATTATTAAACTACTTTCTTCCTTGTAGTGAGTCTTTCTGAAACAAGCACACCCAGCTATACAGGGCAGTGAATGTGTGCATGGTGACTTGGCAGACACAGCTGTATAGGGCAGTGAATGTGTGTATGAGCAGTGACTGTGTATATGGTGGTTCACTTTGTTTAGCTCTGTAACAGGGTCTTGCTAGGTGACTCCTGAAGATTTTGAATTTGTGATCCTACTCTCTCATCCTCTTGAATTCTGAGATTTTATGTGTGTGTGTGTGTGTGTGTGTGTGTGCAATTTATAATTAAACAATGTAAAGAATCAATGAGACGAGTTGGTTCTTTGAGAAATTCAACAAAAAGACAAACCTTTATCCAAACTAACCAAAAGACAGAGAGAGAATATCCAAATTAACAAGATCAGAAATGAAAAGGACATAACAACAGATACTTAGGGAATCCAGAGAATCATTAGGTCATACTTCAAACACCTGTACTCCATACTGGGGGTGGGGGATGGAATCTTAAAATTCACAGGCAAATGGATGGAACTAGAAGAAACCATTCTGAGCGAGGTAACCCAGTCCCAAAAAGACAAACATGGTATGTACTCACTCATATGTGGATTTTAGACATAAAGGATTACCAGCCTACAATCCATACTGCCAGAGAAGCTAGTAAACAAGGAGGACCCTAAGAAAGACATACATGGTCCCCTGGAGAAGGGGAAAGGGACAAGATCTCCTGAGCAAATTGGGAGCATAGGGGAGGGGAGAGGGAACTAGGAGAATGAGAAGGGGAGAAGAGGAGGGGTGAGGAGGACATGATGGGGCAGGGAGGTTGAGTTGGGGGGAAGAACAGAAGAGAGAAAGATAAGAGATAATATAATAGAGGGAGACATTATAGGTTTAAAGAGAAATCAGGCACTAGGGAAATGCCTGGAGAGCTACAAAAATGATGCCAATTAACAATATAAGCAACAGAGGAGAGGCTACCTTAAATGCCCTCCCCTGATATGAGATTGATGACTGACTTATGTGCCATCCTATAGCCTTCATCCAACAGCTGGTGGAAGTAGAAGCAGACACCCACAGCTAAACCTTGAACTGAAATACAGTTGCAGAGAAGGAGGACTGATGAGCAAAGGGGCCCATACCAAGCTGGTGAAACCCATAGAAACAGCTGACCTGAACAAGGGAGAGCTCTTAATTCCCAGACTGACAGCTGGGAAACCAGCATTGGACTGATTCAGACACGCTGAATGTGGGTGTCAGTGAGGAGACCTCAGAAATCTATGGGGCCCCTTGTAGTGGATCAGTACTTATCTCTAGCATAGGAATGGACTTTGGTAGCCCATACCACATGGAGGGTTACTCCCTGAGCCTACACACAAGGGGGTGGGCCTAGGCCCTATCCCAAAGGATACAACAGATACTGAAGACCCCCTATGGAAGGCCTCACCCTCCCTGGGGAGCAGAAAGGGTATGGGATAGGTAGGGTGTTAGTTGGGGGGGGGACAGGGGAGGAGAGGAGGGAGAGGGACCTGGGATTGACATGTAAAATAATCTTTCTAATTAAAATTAAAAAATTAAAAGAAAATCTGTACTCCACAAAATTGGAAAACTTTAAGGAGATGGACAATTTTCTAGATAAGTACCACATACCAAACTTAAAGCAAGAACAGATAAACAACTTAAATACACCTAGAACCCCTAAGGAAATAGAAATAGTTATCAATAGTCTCCCAACCAAAAAAGCCCAGGCCCAGATGGATTCAGTGCAGAATTCTACCAGATGTCCAAAGAAGAACTAATACCAATACTCCTCAAATTATTCCACACAATAGAAACAGAAGAAACATTGCAAAACTCTTTTTACAAGGCTACAGTTACCCCGATACCCAAACCACACAAAGACACAACTAAGAAAGAGAAATTACAGACCAATTCCCCTCATGAACATAAATGGAAAAATACTCAATAAAATACTGGCAAACCAAATTCAAGAGCACATCATGAAAATCATCCACCGTGACCGAGTATAAGATTCATCCCAGAGATGCAGAGATGGTTCAACATACAGAAATCCATCAATGTAATCAACCATATAAACCAACTGAAAGAAAAAAAAACACATAATCATCTCACTAGATGCTGTAAAAGACTTCTACAAAATTCAACACACCTTCATGATAACAATCTTCCAGACAATAAGGAAACAAGGAACATACCTAAATATAAAAAAAGCAATATAAAGTAACCCAACAGTCAACATCAAACTAAATGGAGAGAAACTCAAAGCAATCCTACTGAAACCATGAACAAGACAAGGCTGTCCACTCTCTGTGTATCTACTCAACATAGTACTTGAAGTCCTAGCTATAGCATAAGACAACCATAGGAGATCAAGGGGATACAAATTGGAAAAGAAGAAGTCAAACTCTTACTATTTGATGATGATATGATAGTTTACATAAGTGACCCCCAAAATTCTACCAAAGAACTCCTAAAACTGATAAACACCTTCACTAATGTAGCAGAATACAAGATTACCTAAAAAAAAAAAATCAGTAGCGCTCCTAAATAGATGACAAACAGGCTGAGAAGGAAATCAAAGAAACATCACCCTTCACATTAGCCACAAATAACATAAAATATCTTGGGGTAACTCTAACCAAACAAGCAAAAAGACCTGTATGACAAGAACTTCAAATTTTTTTAAAAAAGAAATTAAAGAAGATACCAGAAAATGGAAAGATCTCACATGCTCTTGGATAGGCAGGATCAACATAGTAAAAAAGGCAATCCTACCAAAAGTAATCTACAGATTCAGTGCAATTCTCATCAAAATTCCAACACAATTCTTCACAGACCTTAAAAGAACAATACTTAACTTTACATGGAAAAACAAAAAATCCAGGGTAGCCAAAACAACTCTGTACAATAAAGGATCATCTGGGGGCATCACCATCCCTGACTTCAAACTCTACTATAGAGCTATAGTAATGAAAACATCTTGGTATTGTCATAAAAACAGACAGGCAGATCAATGGAATCAAATCCAAGACACTGATATCAACCTATGCACCTATGAACACTTAATTTTTGACAAAGAAGCTAAACATATAAAATGGAAAAAAGAAAACATTCAGCAAATGGTGCTGGTATAACTGGCTGTCAACATGTAACAGAATGCAAATAGATCCATATCTACCATCATGCACAAAACTCAAGTCAAAATGGATCAAGGACCACAATATAAATCCACACACACTGAACCTCATAGAAGAGAAAGTGGGAAATACTATTTGAACACATAGGCACAGGAGACCACTTCCTAAATATAACACTGAAAGAAACAATTAATAAATGAGACCCCCTGAAACTGAGAAGCTTCTGTAAAGCAAAGAACATAGTCAACAAGACAAAATGGCTCCCTACAGAATGGGAAAAAATCTTCATCAACCCCACATCTGACAGAGAGCTAATCTCCAAAATACACAAAGAACTCAAGAAGCTAGACATCAAACTACCAAATAATCCAATTAAAAAATGGGATACAAATCTAAACAGAGAATTCTCAACAGAACAATCTCAAATGACAGAAAGACACTTAAGGAAATGCTCAACATCCTTAGCCATCAGGGAAATGCAACTCAAAACAACTCTGAGATACCATCTTATACCTGTCGGAATGGCTAAAATCAAAAACACCAATGACAGCTTATGTTGGAGAGGATGTGGAGAAAGGATAACACTCCTCCATTGCTGGTGGGAGTGCAAACTTGTACAGCTGCTGTGGAAATCAGTATGGTGATTTCTCAGAAAATTGGGGTTCAACCTACCTCAAACCCTGCATTACCACTGTTGGACATATACCCAAAGGAGGCAGCTTCACACCACAAGGACATTTGCTCAACTATGTTCATAGCAACATTATTTGTAATAGCCAGAACTTGGAAACAACCTAGATGCCCCTCAACCAAAGAATGGATAAAGAAAATGTGGTACATTTACACAATGGAGTACTACTGAGCAGTAACAAACAATGAGGTAACCCAGATCCAGAAAGACAAATATAGTATGTACTCACTCATAAGTGAATACCTGACATAAAGCAAAAGATACCCAGCCCACAATCCATAACCCCAGAGAAGCTAGAACCCTCTTCTAGAAACAGATGGAAGCAGATGCAGAAATCCACAACTAACCAATGGGCCAAGCTCCTGGAGTACAATCAAAGTGAGGGAGGAGAACAAAGCAGTCAAGACCATGATGGGGAAACCCACAGAATCAGCTGACCTGAGCTAGTGAGAGATCACTGACTCAGATCTGACAAATGGGGAACCTGCATTAGACCAAACTAGACTCCCTTCATATGGGTGACAATGGTGTGATTGGTACAATATATGAGGCCACTGGCAGTGGGTCCAAGATCTAACACTAATACACAAACTGACTTAGTGGCGCCCATTCTATATGGAGAGATACCATGCCCAACCTAGACACAGGAGTGTGGGGGTGGAGAGACAACTTGGTCATACCTCAACGAAATAATGGGACAGACTTAGTAGACTTCCTAGGTGAGGCCTTACCCTCTCTGAGGAGCAGATGGGAGGTGGGGGGGAGTGAGGAGAGCTGGAGGAGAAGAGGAAGGGGGAACTGGGATTGGAATATAAAAAAATAAATTAATTTTTAAAAGAAAAAAGAAACAGAATTGAGGAGTCTGCAGCCTCTGTGCCCATCACCCTGCAGGAATGTTTCCAGACTGCCAGGGTGGTTCCTGTGACAAGGTTTGCATACTGAGTTGATCTAATATATCTTTGATCATTCTAGGTTTTAGGAATTAACCTCCACAGAATTCATAACTCTGAATTCTGTCCTCAAAGAAGAAGGAAAGTGCTGAAAGGTGAGCAATGTGATCAAAATTGTTCTGAAACATCCATTCTCAAATATTGAATGAATAGTGTTTGAAGGTCTTTGAAGAGGAAGCTACAGAAACTGCAAGGACCTGCTGCTGATGGCCTGGCAACACTGCCAGCAGAGATGGAAATGTCATGCTTCAAGAGGTGGAAACAACAGTTGATGGTCAATAGTAGGTGGCTGGATGTAAAGGAAAAAACAAATCTATATATATGGATGGCACTTGAGATCATGGGATCTTTAAATGAAATAACTCAGACAGACAAGCAAGCTTGCAGGAGCCTGTTGAACTTATGGGAGCTCTGGGGCAACCCTGAAGCTCAAATAAGAAATATGGATTCCAAGTGTTTGTCTCCAGACTCAAGAATAAAAATGTAATTGAAGTCATTATAATTCAATAAAAAGATGAATAACCCAATTAAAAACTAGATAAATACAGAGACATTCTCCAAAGATGAAGTTCAATGGTCAGAAAGGCCAGAGAAAGATGTTCATTAGAAAAATGCAAATCAAAATAGCAGAGAAATACCATACCACAGTCACTAGAATAACTATAATTAAAAGACTTGACAACAAAAAACATTGGCAAGAAAAATTTTTTAAAAACAACAGATGCTTCTGCAATGCCAGCAAGAATGCAAAGTCTTCCATCCTCTTGGGAAATCAGTTTGGAAATGATAGAATTGGTATGTTACCCAGCAACTCTTAGATGCAAGCTCAAGAGAAACTCAGAATTACAGCCACATGAAAGTGTTCATCACCATAGCCAGCCCGTGCTCCATTTATTGATGAATAGACTAACAACTGTAGTAAATCAATACAATGAAAAATTATTGCTAAATAAAAAGTATGAAGAGGCTGGGACAATGGTTCAGTGAATAATGGCACTTCCTGTGTAAGCATGAGGATGTGAGCTTAAACTCTTATGTAAAAGACAGACTCAGTTATTGGATCATCTGTGAGCCCTAGTGCTGCTGCAGGGAGACTGCAGGCAGGGACTGGAGGACATACAGAAGCCCGTGGACCAGCCAGCCTGGTGTACAGTGGAGAGCAACAAAGAGACGCTGTGTGGAAGTGGAAGGCGATGACTGACCTCACACACACTCCATAGCCTGTGTCGTGTGTATGAATCAAATGGTCAATAAAGTAAAATTTGATTTTCAAAAGGAATGAAATACCACTGCATATTACATCATGAATAGACATTAGAGACATTTTACAAAGTAAACAAAGGCATATACAAAAGCTGTATGTTATATGATTCATTTGTATGAAATGCCCAGAATATGCTAATATAGAGCGACAGAAAGTAGAATGGCAGCTGGATCTGGGAAAGGAGGGGAGGAAAAGGGAATGGCTATAACTGAGCATAGAGTTTCCTTGTAAATAATGGAAACACTGTGAAATTCATTAAGGTGATCATTGAACAATTCTGTGAGCATACAAAAAATGTTGAATTGTGCCCAGATAGTGAATAAACTATGAGGCCGAGGTTTGTGTGGCTGTCATCTTTGGCCACAGAAGGTAGGCAGTGGTTCATGCAGAGACCTGTAACTGCTCTAAGTGCCAAGCATAAGTAACCATGTGGATGGGCTCAACTCTAGCAACCTCCTCCATTCAAGGTTTTTATACATTCACATTATACATTGTGTTGTTGTTCAACAACAACACAATAGGGCCTTTGTTCTTCAGGAAGCCTGTTTTCCATGACTGGGGTACAGAAATGTCAAATTGTTCACACATGTGCCTTCAGTGACTTTTCACCCCTGCTCTGTGCTATAGGTTCCATTTTATCTTCATTTTAATATAAGTAATCGAGGTCCCAAGGAAACTTGATGATTTACTCAAGGTCACATAGATTGTAATGACAGTGCCAAGACTCTGGCTCCAGCAACTTGAAAAACAAGGACAGGGCAGGAATGACAAGAGATGATCTAGCTTCCAGAAAAGGAGTGTAGGAGATGGCAGACACTTTTGAGGGGTCAAACACTAAATACTCAAGTGTCCAGTGGATGAGTCATCTGTGCCCTCAGAAAGAGCCTCTCCAGTGGCCTAAATTGCTCTGTGTGGGTTGTTTTTTTAGTTTTTTTTTTCTTTTTTTTGGAGAATTGAAGGACTAAGGCACTTGTACTGCTTCCTAAATTGCTTCCCTCGGTGAACACGGGAATTTTCCCTGATTAGAATAATTGTGTGGTTAAGAAATCCTCCAAGGGCTGGAGTAAGACTCAGCAGTTATGAGAACTCTCAGCTCTATCAGAGGTTTGGTTCCCAGCACCCACAAGTAGTTCACAACCATCTGTAACTCCAGTCCCAATGCCCTTCTCTGGCTTCCACTGTACTGCACGCACATGGTACACAGACACACACGCAGGCAAAACACCCACACACAGAAAACAAAAATACATAAACTGTTTTTTTGTTTTTGTTTGGTGAAGGTGAATTTTTTTATTTTTATTTTTGTTTCTGTTATTGTGGTTTGGTTTGGTTTGGTTTGGTTTCTCTGTGTAGTCCTGGATTTTCTTGGAACTCACTCTGTAGGCCAGGCTGGCCCTGAACTCAGAAATCCACCTATCTCTGCCTCCCCAGAGCTGGGATTAAAGGTGTATGCCACCATGCACCACAAATAAATCTTAGGAAAGAAATAAGGAAAGAAGGAGGAAGGGAGAGAGAGCAGGAGGGCAGGAGGGAGGGAGGAGGCAAAATTGGGAGACCACCATTGAGCAAGAAACTGGAACATAAATTTTTTTAAGGCAGTCTACAATCTTCAATGTTCATAAGCAATGAACTTAAGCTAAAGCACTGCCCTGTATTAATGACACAGCTGGGTAATTAAACACACATTGAAACAACAATTATTATGTATCCAAAGGGGAATAAGTCATCAAGTTTATAGAAGCAGATTTTTGTTCATTCTCTTTGAGGAAAACAAATTAATAAACATATTTATTTTTCTCATTCAGAAAAAAATGTGTGAACCAGAGATACGATGATATCTCAATTATTTGCCTGATTGCTTGTGAAATATTCAGTTTTATTTTTAGATTAAGTCATGATGTATATGTGCTAATAGCTGCCATCTAAAGAAACATAAAGCACATTGAAATATATATAATTAATATATTTCATATATACATGTATGTACACATGGAGAAATGTTGATGAAGCAAACAATAAACTCTTTTTTGTTTTTTTTATTTTTTATATATTTGAATTACAAACAAGATTGAATTACAAGACGATCCCAGTTCCCTTCTCCCTCCCTTCCTCCTCTACCACCACCCCCAACTAAAATCCTACCTGTCATATGTTCTTTCTTCTAATCTACACCTGACTCAACCTTTCTGCTTCCTCATGACCTCTGCATGCTTCCTTCTTTCCTTCTCACTCTTGTAGCTTCCTCCCCCCTCTTACCATGTTCTCAATTTGCTCAGGGGATGCTGACCCTTTCCCCTTCTCCAGGGGACAAAGTTTGTCTCTTTTAGGGTCTTCCTTGCAAAAATAAACTCTTAAAGGCATGGCAATTGGGATTTTTGATATAATTTGTATGGCAAACACAAGGCCTTCAGGAGCTTTCACATATTTTGCTGTCTCGGGTCTGATGATATCAATTTTGAAAATACACACAAAGAGGATTTATTTGAAACACAAAAATAAAATGTTCATAAATTTGTAGTCAAAGTTTACAGAAACCCACACATCCTGAACTTTTCATTTAACCCACAAGATATTGTCCGTGGTTTTCCAGGCTTCTGTGCAATGGGAGCTGGCCAGTTTCAACTGCCTCCATGAACCTCTTCTGCTTGGGATCCAGCTGTGTAAAGCCACTGAGAGGCATAGGCACTATGTTGGTTTGAATGAGAATGGTCCCCATAGGAGCATATATTTGAATTCTAATTCCCCTGATGGGGAATGTACTTATCTGTATGTTCATCTTATTGATTGTTGAATAAAGTACTGTTCGGCCAATGGGGCAGCAAGTTAGATGGGACTAGGAGTCCAAGAGGATTCTGGGAAATGTAGTAGAGAAGTGGTGATCAAGGCAGGAAGTGACATAGCAGGGAGACTCATATTTAAGGAAGGACAAGCAAGAAGTGGCCCCATCTTCCCCTCCTCTCTTCTTCCAGATTCTCGATGAGATCCACTGGCAAGGGAGGACACCAATGGAAGGCGTCCGATAAGATAAGTCTTATAAAATATATAGATTTATGATAATTAAGACTGAGCTAACAGATGAGAATCCTAGTCATTGGCCAAGCAGCATTTGTACATAATAGAAGTCTCTGCGTACTATTTGGGGCCCTAACTTGGCAGACAAAACTCGGGCAGCTGGTGAAGACTGCACACGTGGCGGTAGGGCTCAGGAGGCTTTTGGTGGAAAGATTTATCATAACATTCCCCAGTTAGTGAAACTATTTGGGAATGATTTAGAGATATAGCCTTGTTGGTGGAGTAGTCTTGTTGGAGGAGGTACGGCCTTAGAGGAAGGATAGTCTTGTTGGAGCAAGCATGACCTTGTTGGCTGCAAGAGGTGGGGTTTGATGTTCATAAAAACCCATGCCATTCCCACTTAGCTTCCTATCTGCCTCCTGCTTGTAGATCAGATGTAAGCTCTCAGCTTTTATTCCAATGCTATTCCAACCTACACACTGACATGTTCCCTCCCATGATGGTAATGGACTCCCTCTGATAGTGTAAACCCAATGTACTCTTTCTTCTCCAAGTTGCCTTGGCCAGGGTGCCTTATCAGCAACAAAAACCTAACTAAGATAACCAGGGCTTAATTTGGAGGAGAGAAACGAAAATGCTGAGAGCGTTAATCATCTCAATTTTGGGGTCTCCAAAGGTTGTCTATTTTTCAGTGAGCTTTTCTTTACCCAGGGCTTTCAGGGAGGCTTCGTGCTCTATAAAGCTTCTCCTGCCTGTGTCATTTCCCTTCATGTGTAGATTGCTAGCTTTTGGGTTTCATAGCATCTTTGGTAATTGTCTAAACTCTGCCCACATCATTAGATTTACTTAAAACTAGGAACAATCAAGATTCTCTTCAACAGATGAATGGCTAAACATAGTACAGCACATTCATTCAAGAGGACATTATTCAGCAATAAAAAAATAAATGGAGGCTGCAGAGGTTGCTCAGTGGTTAAGGACACTTGATGTTTTCATAGAAGATGCATGTTCAGTTCCCAGCTCTCATGTGAGATAGTTCACAACTGTTTGTAACTCTAGTTTCAGAGGATCTGATGTCTTCTTCTGGCTTCTGTGGTCATGTATGTGGTGCATATACATACATACAGGCACTCACACAAACACATTTTAAAATTTTTTGTGTTTTATATAGCGAAAGAACACTTTAATCCCAGTCATACTTTGCCTTTCCTTTCCTATTATAAAATTTTGTCTACAAGGAAATGATCAAGATGTTGACAAAAACAGAGTTCGCACATTGAAGGAAATAAAAGATAGTTTATTCTGAAGCCAAATTGGAGTGGAGGTGGTCCAGGAAAACAGATTTATGCTACCCCAAACACTGTGTTCAGTGTGGCAACAGTTCTTGAAGTTTTTATAGTAACACAACACAACAAATCATAAATCAAGACACTTTAAGTAGTGCATTTGGTGGAGATACCAAATAGGCAGGCTACAGTGAAGCAAGGAATTCTGCCATAAGTCTCGGGTGTTGTCTGATGTTATTCTTAGCCTGTGGGTGAATGGAATCTTGGGTCTGTTTGTACATTCTAAATCGGTGGCTCTCAACCTTCCTAATGCTGCAACCCTTTAATACAGTTTCTCATATGTGGTGTTGCCAACTATAAAATTATTTCCATTGCTACTTCATGACTATAATTTTGCTACTGTTATGAATTGTAATGTAAATATCTGTGTTTTCTGATGGTCTTGGGTGACCCAAAGGAACTGTGACCCACAGGTTGAGAACCACTGTTCTAAAAGGACGTGTCTAATAGTAGCAAGGATGATATTTAGACAATCAATGGTTACTTAGAGGCCCAAAGATAACCCAATATAATTTTGGCTCCCAACCTATAACACTCCAGCTCTCCACAATCAAACAGCCTTGTAGGGTATTTAATACCAGTACAGCACCATTCTGAAAACTTCAGTTTATGGTGCTCCTTGGTTTTAAATCAGAAATAGTCAATGTTTCTGGCTGCATAGTGGGACAGCATAGGATCTGGAAGTAGAGTTGTCCAGTTTGTATGTCACCTCAGCCTTTATTTGCTTAGACTTTTCTGCACACAAGCACTGGGCCATTAGTGCTTCTTAGGCTACTGTCTTGGCCAACTAATGCAAAATTATCTTAATATTGTAAAATCTCATTCTTTGTGTAATGAACCTAATCCAAAGTGTGT
This sequence comes from Cricetulus griseus, assembly GCF_003668045.3. NCBI lineage: Eukaryota > Metazoa > Chordata > Mammalia > Rodentia > Cricetidae > Cricetulus > Cricetulus griseus. The sequence continues at coordinate 156,391,974 of NC_048596.1, forward strand.
GTGTGTGTGTGTGTGTGTGTGTGTGTGTGTGTGTGTGTGTGTGTGTGTGTGTGTGTAAACAATTCATTTTCCTGTTTGTAAATTTGTCTTTTAACAAGAAAAAAAGCCTTAGTAATGTAATGTATCTCTATTATAGACTTCAACCCATATATATAAGCAATATGATAGATAATAGCTTTTGATTCAGCCTAAGATTATCTCAGTTGGTATCTTGGAATAGGATGTCCATTATAGAGCTATAAAAAGAAAGAAAGGATATAAATAATCTTTAAATTATAGCTATTTCCATTTTGCTGAACTAAAAGGCTTATTTAATTTCAAAACCATAAGTTAATAAATCTTCTAGATTGAAAGCAGATACAGCCTTCTTAAGGAAGCCTCTGCTCTTAGGATTACACTTGAATTTCTCTTCTGAAACTGCACCCAAGGCTTTCAGACCATGCTAGGAATCTCTTGTGGAACACAAACAAAAATGTTATTTAGCAGTCTCATTTTCTGCTGTAAACTGCCCTCATATGCTGCATTCCAATGTGATGAAGACTTAAGATTTCATTATCAGTCAGGCATTCAGAGCACAGAGTTAAAGCTATGAAAAATTGGCTACTGGCAGCCACTGCCCTGCTCTGCAGCAAATCAGGGAAATGCCAGCCATGGCCATGCACAGAGGACTAGGGAGTGACAGAAAAATCCCTTTCTCTCTGTCTCAAAATGAATTGGCCTCACCTTCTTTTCTGTCATCCATTAGATCTTGGAGACTTAGAATAATCTATTCATTGTGGGGGTGTGTGTGTGTGTGTGTGTGTGTGTGTGTGTGTGTGTGTGTGTGTGATATGTGTGACTCCATGTGCCACAATACACATGTGGAAGTCATGGAAGGACTTTGTAGAATTGTCCTTCTATTTTTATGTGGGTTCCAGGGGTTGAACTCAAATTGTCATCAGGCATTTGTGGCAAGCACCTTTATCCATTTATCCATCTTACTAGTTCTCGTTTCTTTTAAAAAAAAAAAATTATATTGGACCCTCTCTTCCCTCTTCCTTCCTACTCTCTCCACCCCACCCCTACTATCTTCTCCCTTGTCATCCCATGCCACTTCTGTGAGCATAGTGTTAACCTTGGTTTTGGTCAGTGGATGGACTCACTTCTTGAATCAATGTTTCCTCGTCATTGAAGTTTACTCTTTCTTTTGATATAGTACTATTTTCAAATTTTATTTGAGTTTGCATTACTTGGATACTAAACTAAATAAAATGTATTATAAAACAAATTGGATTCTTCTGAACAGAATTTTTTACAATGATTTTTTTTTTCATTTTGGTGTCATAATTTGAAGTGTGACAGAGTCATGTTATTTGGACAGAATTTGTGACTGTATTTACGAGAAGTACCCTGCCTCTGAGCATGAGTCAGTAGTGGCTTCTTTTGGAAGGTTTGGAAGAAATGTGGTTTCTTTTGGAAGGTTTCATACCTTGATATTAAGTTGATGGGGAAATCCTTCTGTGTATATGTTTGTCTTATTGCTTGATAAATAAAGCACTGTTGGCCAATGAGAAGCAAGATAGGTGGGACTAGGAGAGAAGGAGGATTCTGGGAAATGTAGTAAAGAGACAGTCGCCATGTGATCCCAGGAAGACAGGATGCTAAGGCCAGTGTCCTCGATAAGTCTTTATAAAATATATAGATTATGGTTATGGTTGATGATTAAGACTGAGCTAGCAAATGAGAAATCCTAGTCATTGGCCAGCAGTATTGTAATTATTATAAGACTCTGTGTGTTATTTTGGGGCCCTAACAGGCAGGGAACTCAGGCAGCTGGCAGAAAGACTTATCGTTACATTGTTTCTCTGCCGATGAAATAAATCAGATCAGGCCAAATTCATAAAACCAGGTTTAATTTGAGAAAAGCAACTAACTCCAGGCCAGGTGATCGAGAAAGGGAAGGATCACATGGCAGGTGTATGGGCCAGGTCTGAAATTCCCTGTGGGCATAGTCTTGAGCATTTTAGAGAAAGGAACAGCGTCTTGGCGGGCTTTCACAGGGGCAGGGTTTGGAGAGAAGGGTGGGGCCAAAGCAGAGTTTCCACCTAAGCATCCTGTGCCTGCTCCTCTTACTGCCCTACACAGTCAGGGTGATTTAAGTTAAACACAGGTATAGAGAGTGGTTTTCGAGCGTAAGGACGTGGTAGGTGGGTGCATCGTTTGGAATGACATGCCACAGGTGACACCAGAGGAGAGCTGAGAACTTTGTTCCTTCCTCTTATTTTTCCTGTCACCCCAAAAACACTTCAAAAATAATAAAAACCATTCAACTTTTAACATTTTGTATTGTATTTGAACTACTCAGTAAAGAATAAGAATGCTCTCTGGCTTCTCAGTGTTAGAATGTTCGAGACTGGTTTGTACATCTCCAATTACCTGTGATGAGGACCTGGTTTTCAACTCTGGTTTGTTTTTAACCAATATTTCTTCCAGTGTAGTAAAAACATCAAGACTGTGTCGAATTGCTCCAAAAAGTTTCCTATTGCCTCATCTCAATTTCTGTACTTATCCTACTGTGGAATGAATAGTTGATGGGTCCCAGCCAGCATGCTCAATTTCCTCTAATTCAGCCCTCCAGCTACCCTTTCAAAGCCGTGTTTCCAAATCCCCCTCTCTTCCCTGCCACAATGACTCTGTTCCCAGTGTTTTATCTGCGATCGTTGACTATGGCCTACGCAGTTGAGTATTTTATTTCATTGCCCTCACTGTCCTATAAAATATACAAAATCTAAAAGTAGGTAGAAGTATTATTAGGCTACTGAAGCTGACCAAGATCTACTATGTAAGCTGGGTAATTTCTCTTGGCTGTGTTACATCAAGACAAACTATTAGGTATTTATTATGTTTCAATGGGAGGGCTAGGCTGACATGAGCAGGGGAGAGTCTAGTGTACAACTACCTCTTTTTAACTTAATATTTTTATTGGTTATTTGGAAATTTCACATAAAGCAACCTGATCCCATTCACTTCCCAGTCCTCCCCCCCAAAAAAAGAAGAAAATAAATACCCAGTCCATTTGTGTTGTCCATAAACTTACTGGAGCATGGCCAAACTCACAGTGACCAGCCCCTTAAAGAAAAATGACTCCTTCCCCACCTTGGCCCCTGCCCCCACCAAAAGCCATCAAATGTAAAGAGCTATACTTCAGCAGCCTTATCACAATTTTTAAGAGTTATCATCAATGACTTCCTGTCTAGACTATTTAACAACTACACCTTTTATGATGGTTAGGTCCATCCTGGATGAGTGGGCCAGGAGCTGGATATGAGATAACCAAAGAAACTACAGGAGTGTCTTGATAGCTGTGCCTCAGGTGGTAAAAATTACCCCTTCATGGGTCAAATCCCTGAAGCTGTAGTTAGATTTTTCCTGCCATATAAGAAATTGCAGGGTCAATACACTTTTGTAGTAACCAAACATATGCTTACCAATGAGTATCTAGCTAAGTTAAGAAACACAAATAAAAATCAGAGAGATCTTGACTCCAAGTATGCTCAGTAGACTAGGATGAAATGAAGTTGGGACTCAAGAGAAACAATGGCACCACAAGACAGTCACACATTCTATAAACTCAATATTCAGTAGGCTGAGTCAGGAGGACAGTAGAGTAAGATGAAACGAAGTTGGTACCCAAGAGAAGAAACTTATCAATGACATCACAAGTCGGTCACACATCCTATAAACTCAATATTCAGTAGGCTGAGTCAGGAAGATAGCTGTGAATTCACAACCAGCCCGGGCTGTGTTTCAGGTCAACCAGAGCTATACAGCCAGGCTGCCTCAAGAAACTAGATGGGTTGGCAATGTGACTCAGCTGGTAAGGGCACATGCCACCAATCCTGATGACCTGAATTCAATCCCCAGGACGAGCATAACAGAAGGAGAGAACCAATCCCTGCAACCTCCACACATGAGCCGGGGCACACACAAACATCCTCACAAGATAATAAATGTTTGTTTGCTTTTAATTATTTAAAAGAAAAACAGGAAGAGAAAGAGAGTTGAAACTTTGAATCTAGGCAGAGATTCGACACTTAAAAATAACTGCTGCTGGAGGGCCTTGAAAAGCAAAGGGGTGACAAACGCTATATTAAATTTAAACATTTTAACATCGGAAACACTTCTTCCCCAAGCACTGTGTGACATTGGCCACATGGTCCTCACCAAGAAACAGGAAGGGAAATTAAGGTGTCCTGATTACCATCAACTTCTTCTTTTAGCCCAATAGCTCTATGATTATACAAAATTCTCCATTTAATTTAGCATGTGTTATCACCACTTTCAGTTCTGATCATGAATAAGCATATTTCAGCATGTACCCTTGGAATATAGGACAGACATTAATGTGCTATTTTGAGTCATAAATACAGATAACCTTCGCACAGCATTGTGTGCCTCTACTGTCAGGTGACTTGATGTCAAGGTTACCTTATTATGAAGGATCTGTTCAGTTGTCAGGGGCATGACAAACTCGCTGAACTGAGTTTAAGCTGAAAGTAAACTACAAGAACATCTCCTGGAACTCAGTGTTGGGGGTACAACTGGGTCTCACAGGAAGTAGGGACAAGCCACTAAAAATTCAATAAAAGAAATACCACTCTCCGTGTGTGTGTGTGTGTGTGTGTGTGTGTGTGTGTGTGTGTGTGTGTGTGTGTGTGTCTTCTCTAAAAGCCTTGGTTTTTTTTTTTTTCTATGTGTGTGTGCATATGACTTCCCAGGCTAATCTAAATTGCCTCCAAAGAAGGACACTGAAGTCCTGACGTTCTAATTTCTAGAAAAGAGAACATTGTTTACACCTTATGGGTTAGATATCATACCTGTTCCATTCAGCTGTGGCCACTCTGGTGAACTCAAATGGCCTACAAGAGAAAAGGGGTACATAGATGACCCAGCACAAGAGTGTCCAGCCCATTGCCCCCCTCCAGCCAACCCAACCCACATATGAATGCAGCCAAACACAAAATCATAAATGTCCTTAAAACATGAGATGATTTTCATGGTTGTTATAACTCAACTGCACAGTTCTTGAGCGTGAATATTTATAGATGACAGTGTTATAGCACAATGTCACACAAAATAAATCTGTGTATGCTTTCCCAATTCATGGGCCCAAGACAATTCTTAGCCCAACATGGCCCAGAAAAGCCAAAAGACTGGCCACCTCCAACTAGGCAGATGTCTCTCTGGAGGATTTAAGAGGCATATCTTAGTAACAAAGGCACAAACCCACAGAAATGCATACCCTTCCTTTGCTAACACTGAAGTAATCATAATGGCCTCTCCTGTAAACTTATCTGTGAGCAGGGGATTGAGTTTTAGAAGCTAAGTGAAGACTCTGGAGCAGGAAGCCCAATGGCCTTGCATAAAGTGACACAGGGGAAAACCTGGCTTCCAAGATCACAATGTGAAGCTCAACTCATACCTGCCCAGCCCAAGGCTGTCTCTACTCCCTGCACTGCACTGGTCTGTGGCTTATCAAAGGTGAGGCATACAGACTTATATCCTATTTTTTAATAAATTTTTTAAGATTTATTTTATTATATATTCAGTGTTCTGCCTGCATGTTTCCCTGTAGTCCAGATGGTTAGGAGCCACCAGGTGGTTGCTGGGAATTGAACTCAGGACCTCTGGAAGAACAGGCAATGCTCTTAACCCCTGAGTTTATATCCCCCAGACTTATATCCTTTGTTGACATCTGTCTCCAAATTTTCCTTGCAGAGTCATTCCTTGTATTTTAACAAAGGTAAATTCTGTTTACAAGCCTGCAGAGAAATGCTAGTGTGTGTGAATATGTATCTGTAAACTGAGTTTGAACCTGGACATTGTGCTACATTCATGTAATCTCAGCACTCAGGAGGCAGAGACAGGATAAGGAAAGTCAAGATCAGCCTGATCTACATGGTGAGTTACCAAAACACTCTCAAACCAGCCCCTCAGAACCAACCAGCTTCAGCTTTAGAGGGGGCAGTGCTGACAATCTCAGGATATGCCCAGTTCCTGTGTACACAGAGACCCGTGGCATGACCCACTTGGGAAAAAAGTTTTCTTTTGCTTTTATTTGTGTTATTTCCCTCTTGGGAAACTTCTTTGTAGACAAATGGTGGTGAAAACAAGTCTAATTATGTCATGCTGTTACTGAAAACATTTTAGAGCTGGCCCTCAGACATAAAAGCACATAACAAATGGCAACTATTACTACCTTCCCCAAGTAAAGCCGAACTGAAAAAGGAAGCCTGTAAAACTAAGTTAATAAAGAAATAGTAAAAAAATGAACTAGACTTTAAGCTCAAAAGTTTAGAAAAAGAAAATGAACTTAATAAAGACAGGAATTGGAAAATCCATGGGAAAATGTGCAAACGAGACATAGGCCTCATAAATGCATTCGAGAACTGATTCTTTAGATGTTGCTTATAAAATGAACTGTTAAAAATAATAAAATAAAAAAAATAAAATGAACTGTTGGGTAACCCAAGGAAGGAAAGTAGATGCATAAAATGTAAAACTAAAGAGACAAAGACATCAAAAAAACACATGTATAATGAATTTTGCAAAACCTTGAATGTTGCTAATTCTGAGAAAGTGTGTTTGAAAACCAACATGCTTAAGTTAATTATCTGGGAACATGTAAGATTAAAACCATAAATATGAAAATCTAAACTGATGAACTATTGTTATAGAATAGAGTAGACTGGGGCTGACCAAATGGCCTGGGGGTAAAAACAGTTGCTGCCAAACCTGATGACCTGAAGTCTGCCCCTGTACCCCACACGGTGGGAGGTGAGCACAGACATCTGCAAGTTGTCCACTGATGTCCATACACATGTGCCAGGGCACACATATGTACATGCACACACAAAATAAATAGATGTAATATTTTTAATAGAGAGGGCTGCCAAAGGACCAACCATCCCTCCTCAGATAACACACATTTTCACCAGACATTTAAAAATATCAAGGTTTATCAATGGTTCCAGACCATGAGAAGACCTTTTAGATAATTCTTATATAATACCAGGACAACAGAAATCACATTATAAAAATAAACACCACACCCACCTGTTGAAATAAAAATCTCTTTTTTTGAGATTAATATATTACATTCTCCCTTTCCTCCCTTCAAATCCTCCCCTATACTACTCCTCACTCTTCTTCAAATTCATGGACTCTTTCATCACTAATTGTTATTGTATACGAATGGACTTTAGGAGCCCACTCCACATAGAGGTATACTCTCTCAGCCTAGAAATTGGGGGGGGAGGTCTAGGCCCTGCTCCAAATGATGACAGACTTTGAAGATCCCCCATGGAAGGCCTCACCCTCCCTGTAGAGCAGAAAGTGGATGAGATAGGGGGTCAGTGGGGAGCAGGGGAGCAGGTGAGGGAGAGGAAACTGGGATTGACATGTAAAACAAACTTGTTTCTAACTTAAATTACAAAAAGAAAAGCAAAAAACCAAAAGGGTCTTTGAAGTACCAATTATAAATTTTTAACAAATATTAATTCAGTTTCCTTATTAAGCAAAAGTACTTAATAAACTTATTTAAGTTTATTAAGTGCATTTGAAATATCCTTGAAATAAATTAGTTAATTCACCATTTATATTAATCACAGTTCTCCAAAGAAATGGTGCCAGATTATTTATTGTGAGGCACTGGCTAATGCATCATGAGAGCTGAAAACTCTCATGACTGCCCTGTGCAAGTTAGAGGCCCAGCAGCCTCAGTGTGAAACACAATGAACTAGGAATGGCCAGAACAGCAAAGGCCAGATGCCCCAGCTCAAGCAAGCAAACAGGACGGGAAAGGGTAGCTTCCTTCTTCCCCATGCTTTTGTTTTCTTCATCTCATCTCTTCCACTGATGAGACGATACCCATGTTCCATGGGAAAGAGGATCTACTCTACTACTCATTCAAGCTGACACATAGAAGTCACCATCACACTGCTTTAGAAATATTCCAAACATTCTTAACACTTCTTGATAGCTTCCTTACAAATGTGACATTCTTCCCAGGGTCAGTTTTTATAGGAAAACCCATCTCATTTTTAGTCCTAGTCAAGTAAGATATGGATAGCTATAATAGGATCTGCAATAGTCAGTTTGAATTTGCTTAATAATTTGGCTCCATGTCAATGAATCAGGATTTTTTAAAAAAGCATGACTATATGTCATCTCATTGATAATTTTCCTTGCTGTTGTTTCTGGAATGAAATTAATAGTAAACTGATAAATTACTCTCACATAGAAAAACTTCTAGAGTTGATTTTCCATCTAATCACCAAAATATGAAATTGGCATCAAACACCAACCATATTGGCACTAGAAATGAACAAACTATTGCTTTATAAAACTGCTCCAGAATATTATCAGAATCCCACCAATAGCACAGAAGAGAGCTTCCCCTCAGGAGAACGCAGAGGAACACAGTGAGCCGAGCACCCAGCTGGAGAAGATTATCCCAAGCTCAGGGTCCAGGGGACCATTTCTGAACCACTTCTGCCACTTCGTATGCGTTTGGGACAAACTCCCTTCTCTACTGTTGCCTTAGTTAAGTTTCTACACTGGGGTAGCACACTAACCAAAGCAATCTGGAGGAGGAAAGGGTTTATTTGACTAACACATTTCAGTCCCTCACTGGGAACTTCCCTTCCTTGGGAGGAAAGCCAAGGTATAAAGTCAGGCAGAGAACAAACTCTAGGAGCTTGAATCAAAAGTCATGGAGGGCTGCTGCTCATCATGGCTTGCTCAGTTTGTAATCTTATACAACCGAGGACCATGAACCTACTCAAGGGTAGCACCACCTACCATGGGCAAGGCCCTCTAACCTTAATCAATAATCAAGAAAATGCCCCACAGATTTGCTTACAGAAAATGTGATACAGGCAATTCTTCATTTGGGGTTCCTTCAAGATGATAAAAACAAACAAAAAACCCTCAATTTTATTTCACCCTGTTGGAATGAAGATGACTATTCTATGTTTTGTTTTCTATCACTACATTTTAGATGCAGAAAACTCATTGTCTGGCATCACAAGTTTGCTGTTAGAGAATAGTTTGGTCCCATGCTGAACCCTTATTGATTTGAATGCTTTTTGGGTGGTATGTTGTACCTGGAATTAATTCTGTGATGATTAAGACTTCTGAAGATAGTGAAAGGGAGTGGGTTTTGCATGGGTAGAAAATATATGACTTGGGAGGAAATGAGGACATGGTTGTTTGTGTTAAACTCCCCCAAAATTCACAGATTACATGAAATCCTAACACCAAGCGCTTCAGAATTTACTCCTATGTTAAGAGAGACACCATTCCAGAGAGGGTCACATTAAAGAAGGGTTAGGAAAGTAGGCCTTGGCCCAATTTCATTGATGTCTTTGGGGAAAGAAGAAACATAGCACAGAAAGAGGAAAGACAGTGTGAGGAGAGACATAGGGAAGGAACCACTGTCTACAGGCCAAGGAGAGAAACTTAGAACAGCTCCATACCTAATAGCCCCCAGAAGGAATCAAGGTTCCAAAATCATGAGATATTACATATCGGTTGGTTAATCACCCAGCCTTAGCACCTTGGATATTGTTAAGAAAAGCTGGAAATGGAGGCTGTAGCTCAGTTGGTAGAGTGCTTGCCTAGCATGCATGAAGCTTGGGGTTCCATCCCCATCAACTCATCAGCCCAGTGTGTGGGGGTGCATGCCTGTAATCTCATTCAGGAAGTGGAGGCAGCAGGATCAGAAATTCAAGGTCATTATCAGCTATGTAGTAAGTTAGAAGACAACCTGGGCTACATGTGATCCTATCCAAAAAAAACTGATATTTTCCCAGCTTTGACACATTTGACACAAAATTATATTTATTTAAAGTGTACAGAAGTGATGTATTTGCATACAGAAAGAATATAGAAGAGAAATCACAAAATAATTACCACATCTGTCAGCTCTGATGGCTACTAGTTAATATCTATCGTCTCAGGTGATGTGAAGTATACAGTAAAGTATTATTACAGTCAACAAGCTGTACATTAGGTCATTCATCTTGATACTTTGTGTCCTTTAACTAATATCTCCTAAAAGACAATAATACTTAAATCATACTCAGCACACAGTATTTGATCATGTATTCAGCAGCTGTTGGTCATATCTGCTGTAAGACATTGCTAGTGCTTGCAACTCCTTACAGCATACCATCTGATGAAAGCAGGGGAATCCCTGCACATATTCGTACTTTAAAAGAGGACATATTTCCTACTTTATTCTGCACTTTTAGTAGTGTCCCCAAAATGTTAAAACAGAATATTTTGGATAGCTGAGAACTTACTGTATTTATCTTATGGACAAATACACTAACAAGTCACTTTCAAATTTTAGTTGAGCTTTAAATTTAGGGCCAAAGTCATGATTGCAATATGAAGTGAAGAATATGTGATTTCTTAGAATGTGTGATTCTTTCTAAGATTAACCTTGCATATAAACAAAGAAGACAATGTCGGTATAGTCATGTATGATAGTCACTGTTCTGTTGCTGTGAAGAGACACCATGACCATGTCAACTCTTAGGAAACAAAGCATTTAATTGGGGGCTTGCTTAGAGTTTCAGATGTTTAGTCCATTATCATGAAGGTTGGGGAGCATGGTGGCACACAGGCAGGTGTGGGAGCAATAGCTGAGAACTGCATCCTCATCAATAAGCAGACAGAGAGACTGAGCCTCACGTGGGCTTTTGAAAGCTCAAAGTTCTACCCAGTGACATACTTCCTCCAACAAGGCCATACCTCCTAATCCTTCTAATCCTTTCAAAGAGTTCCACCCCCTGCTGACTAAGCACTTACATGTATGAGCCTGGGGGGAGGGGCACATTCTTATTCAAACCACCACATTGGCTTAATGGAAACTCAAAATAATGGACAAGGTAATGTCATTTTCAAGTCTTTCTGAGTTTAGGTTTAACTGAGTCTTTAAAAACTATGAAGTATACTATTACTATCCTCCTTGAGATTTTGCTTCTAAATTCTATAATAACCTTAAGGGGGATGGGTATGATGCAAACACATGCAGTAAATGAAGCAAAGCCCCTCAAGGATATTGGAAAACCTCTCAACTTTCAGCTTTCGTTCTCATTTCATGTTTGCTCCTAGAGTCTTCTTTGAAATTAAAAAACAAAAAGTCGTTTCTTTTATATAATTTCATAATTTAAAGTAAAACAATCAAGTATCATGTCATGAGTCAGTGCTTCCAAAATCTTGTTTTTCCCCGGGTCTCTGCACTGGCACCCTGCAGGAGTGAGCCTTCTTCATCTGCCTCCCACATGACACCTCTTCCTGACTCCTCACTGCCCACCCTTCTCCCTGAGCGGTAACGATGCTCTGGGAATCATGGACCATGGAATCAACAGTTTAAAGGGTAGCTTTTTCTGCCACGTGCCAGACAGGTACAATATTAATCTGTCTCCCCCTTTTTCTTCCTCACACCACCTCATTACCAACGCTCTGATGGTGTTTGCTTGCCTTGACAGGAAACAGTTGTTTGAAGGGCAGTAAACAGGAAGCCTTTATAAAATGCTTTTCCATGGCTGTGACTAAACACCTGGCTTGCAGTCTAAGGAGATACAGTGTGTCATGGAAAAGGCATAATAGCAGGTGGCTGCTGGTGGCAAGATTATTGCAACTGGGGCCCTTCACACAGAGTAGGAAGCAGAGACAGATGAGAAGTGGGGTCCAGCTATGAAACTTCAAGGTCGGTCCCCATCCTAAACTGTTCTCGCCAGTAAATCACCACCTCTTGAAGGTCTACAACTCTCAAAACAGCTCTAATAGCTAGGAGCCAAGTGTGCAAATGTGTGAACCTATGAAGGGACATTTCATATTCAAATCACAATGTTGACTAAAATTAGTTCACTGTGGAAATTTAGAGATACACTGTGTGGTTTCTCCCATTGGGAATCTTCTGTGAAGGCTGTTGGATGGAACCTGCCTCGACAACACCCTGCCATATGAAAAGACACTCATCCCTTAAGGCACAGAGAACCCTGTCCAGATCTGTGCAGAAGATGACTCTAGCCATGGGACAGTCAGTGAGGCAGGGCTTCAGACAGTCTGTGCATCATTGCTACCTATTGCTAACTGTAGTTCTAACAGATGACAAATGACCTCTAAAGCTATTGTCACTTGAATGCTTTATTTTGTTGTGGTTTTGTTTGGTTGATTTTTACTTGTAGCCTCCCTATGACAGGTCTTCCAATGTCTTAGAGTCCTTTGGCGGTTCAAGGTCAATTAGATTAAACCCTCCAGATAGACAAAAATCCAACAATTTTGTTAATCATTGGCTAACAGTCAGAGGCATGTATCCTGATAAACAGTGCCTAAGACCTTTCATTTCCTGAAGTGGTAGAGAAAAAATTTTCTTTTGACAAATGTCAGTTAAATTAGTCTTGGCTGTGGTGGCCTATGGAACTAGGAAATGCTACAGTGGAGTTTCCTCCCTGGCCAGACAGAGCTTTGCTCCCCTATTATCATTGTCCAGAAGTTGTGCATGCCCTTTCTGAAAGTGGCTTGTCTCTCTGCCAAATGCATGAAGGGTATTTGGGCATATAGCCCTTTCCCCTATCCTTTTGAATGTCATTCATCCTATGTACCTCAGGGTGCAGCCAATTACTTATGAAATAGTATGATAAAAAGTTCTGTTAGAGTGCCAAAGGTATACAAGGAGTCTTTCCCTGTGGGACACACTTTTGGTGATAGCAGAATTAATTTAGAAGGTAAAAATTTTCTGTTTAGTACCTATAACTCTCAATTTCCTATCTGCAATTACATTAATAACTTATATTTATTGAGTGCTTACTGTGTGCCAGGCAGTAGTCAAAGAAGCCTTTTCTGAGCAGTAATCCATTTAATTCTTGTGGCTGCTGGATGAAGTGGGAGTCATTTTTACATATAGAGACAAGACATAGCCCCTTTGCAAGGTTTTTGCAGGAATCACGTGATGTAGGGCTTTTAAAAATATGAGCAGAGCCTGTACTTTATAATTTTGTTTCTTTCCTGCTTAGTGATAGGTTTGAAATGCATCTCAGGTTCAAAGGAGAAATTTGAGGTGATGAAATATAGAGATACAACACAGATGAAAGAAATTGTTCTGAGGAAACAAAGATTTAATGATATGAAGATTTGGTTGGAAAACAAGTTGCACCGTGTGTTATTGTTTTGTTTAAAAAGAAGAAAAGAGAAATGCTGAGACAGACATATTGACTATAAGTTTATTATAATGCCCGGCAGAATAGGGAGACTAAGAAGAGGAACAGGGTAAATGGCTGACCGCCATGGCCGATCGCCATAGAGAGGGGAATAGAGCGCGGGACAGAGGAACAGAGAGACAGAGGAACAGAGAGCGTAAATGGGCAGGGGCCTATCTTTTAAAGGGGTCCTCTGCACCTGCGTGCAGACTTAGTTCCCATGGAACCTTGGGCTGACCAGGGTACTGCCTGTTCAACCAGGTAACAGGGGTAGGCCAGCATAATGCCTGAACCTTTCATTCCCACCTCTACTTATTATTTTAAAAAGGTGGGGTGTTTAGACATGGCAGGTTAAGGAATAAGGGCGTCGAATTCTTAAGACTGCTTCCTGCTGATGTGGGACCATCTTTGGGGGACCCGAGAAGGTTGGGGTGCTGCCATGTCCTGGGGAAGCTGGTTGTTTCATTGCAGTCCAGGCTGTATGGAACTCCCTGGCGCCTCTTAGACCTGGCAAGATGTTGACAGAGCAGAGGACAAGGTTAAGTTTAGAAAAAAAATTTTTTCTTAGGTCCTGTCACTTGGGGGAAAGATTGTAAGATGAGGAAGGGGTTCCCGAGGTGTCCCAAGATGAGTGAAGGGAATTTGGGACCAGGGAAAGGTTGAATATTACCTGGAGTGAATCTGACCTGTTTGGATCTAATTCGGCTCCCTGGAACTAACAAGAATCCTTAGAGTTTGTGGAAACGTAAGTATTAGACACATTAGCAGCATATTTACGTTAGAAGCAACTTGGCTAAAAGCATTACCATTTTAAAATAGACAGATTTTTTTTAGGACAATGAAAAGCATCTTAATCTTGACTTTGTAGTTATGATCCTATAGTGGTATTGGTGAACTTTATTATGAACAGTAGCATGAGAAATAGAGAAGTCAGGAACATATTTTATTCTTTTTAATATCTCAACTTATTTTATCATCACTTAAGCCTTTATATCCTCAGGCCTTTGTAACTACATTCTCAGACCTTCATATATCTTAGACTTTCCTATCTTTACATAGATAAACCCTAAAATACCTGTTGCTGGAATCTGTTTTGCTTTAAGCTGGCAAGACTACCAGTCGTCAAAAGCATCAGAGTTCTTGAGAAGGATAAGATTTTATTTGTGTTTTGTCTTCATCTCTGCATGTCTGATGCACACAGAAATCAGAAGAAGGCATCAGAGCCTCTGGAACTGGAGTTATGAATGATTATAGTCACCATGTAGGTTCTGGGAATCGAACCCAGGTCCTCTGAAAGTACAAGAAGTGCTCTTAAACCACTGAACCATCTCTCCAGTCCCCATCAATGTCAAGATTTTACCTGAATCAATGATTAAAGAATAACAGAGACTTGCCAGCAGGCTGCATGGACAGCCATCCCCAAGGTCCTCCATCCATAGTAGCAGGCTGCAGGACACCTGCCTTCTTGCTGATAACTTGTGACCTGTGGATTAGAGACTTTGGGAAGACTCGCCTACCGTTGGCCCAAGCAACGCCGGGAAAGTCGATTCCGTTGTCCTCTTGTCCAAGGTCTTGAATACTTTGTAGTAGTTGAGGTGAAGGGCAGGGTTGCTCAGTAACTAGCATTGTCACTGACTCGAGATGAAGCTTCTTCAGTGCCCATCAGTCTTCTCGGAGGAAATGGGGTGGGGCCAGCAACTGGCCTATCTCTCTGTTATAAAAAGCTTTTTAACAAAACATTTTAAATGCCATATTCTCTAGATCTCTGAGCATTTGAGGGCTGTCTAGTTTAGTTATCTCAGCAGTTAAGTTTGTCTTTAGTTAAAGAAAAAAAATACCTTTTTGTAATAAAAGCTGTACCTTTGTAAACGGCTTACAGGATAGACTGAGTGGTATAAATATTTTGTTAATTTGAAATAGACCTTTATGATTTTAAACTTTTATAATCATTTAAAGATACATGAGTTAAATTTAAGTTGTATAGACTTGGCTTATATTTTAAGTAAAGGTAGATTAGAACTTTATGACTTTAAATGTTTACCATCATTTAAAGATATATAGCAATTTAGAAATATGAGACTTAGTATAGTTTAATTTAAATTGTATATAGAGCTAGATAAGTATAAATTTAAATTACAGGTACAAAGACAAGCAGGACTGGATAACAGTAAAGGGGGAACCAGAATGTAATCTCTGATCCATACATTGTAGCAAATGGACAGGAGATTTAAAGGGAGAGAGTAGATTGAAACAGAGGGCCCTGGAAAGGCATAGTATTTAGTAAACAAGCCATGAACAACAGAGCCAGTGAAAGAAGAAATCATAGACAAAAAATGAAATAAAAAGCAAAAAGACATGGCAGAAATAGACAGGTTTGCTGGCATAGGCCACTGGAGCTGGGTGTGCCTACAGGTAGGCCACATGACCAAAACAGCGGCAACCATAAGCTGCTTTTGTCTGTTTATCTACTTGTTGGATGAAATCAGAAAGGTTCCCCTATGCATTTCTCATGGGTGAGGCAAGTGGAAAACCGGCAAAAAGCTCCTCTCCGGATGCACGTCTGCCCATGGGAGTTGCCAGGGGCCTGGCCCCGAAGGGGACACAGCTGTCCCAAAACCGAAAAAGGACCCAGTGGTCCGAACTGAAAAAGCAAAAAAGCACCGCTCCTGGAGCGGGATCCCATGCCTGACCTTCAGGAAATGCACCCAACAAGTGAAAGAAGAAATAAAAAGCAAGATGTCAGGTGGCAGTGCTTTCCCGTGTAAGTCACTGAATTGAGTGGGCAGGCCTAAGCTAGGTCACCTGGTTATGACCAAGATGGTGGCCCCCAGGATAGCCCACGTGGTTTGGATGGCGACCCCCGTAAGCACATTCTCAATTGCCAGAAAAGTTTCAAACCTCATTCATGTGGAAAAATGAAAACCAGCAAACAAACAAAAAACTCTCAGAGCGTCTCAAGCAGACATTGCCAACCAAGAAAAAACACAGTCAGAGATAGAGCAAACAGAACAATGAGGGACATTCCCAAGTGAAAGTAATTTCCTATTGGGAGGCAGAACTCCGCTCATTTACCTACTCGCTGGCAGTAATCGAAAGATCCCATAAAAATGTATTTCCTGTGGGCAAGGCCAAAAAAAGGGCACAGATTGCCCTGTCTGAGAGCACCCGGCCCGAAACCGAAAAATGGACCCAGAGTGAACAGTGCTGGGTCTGCCCCATGGGAATGGTTTTGGGTATCTTACCGGATTGTAGCGAATAGGCAGATCAGTGAGTTCCAGAAATACTTAGTTGGAAAAGCGGCAAGTTGAGTTCCGGCATCTCAGGCTGCTGTAGGCAGGAGGGAGTACCAGGAAAAGCGGAGATGGAAGTGGGTTGTAAGGGTACCCTTGCCTAACACGCGCCCGCCAGCGGGTCGCGGGAGAAGGTATAAGGGCAGAGCCTTTCCACGTCCGGGCGCCAAAATGTTATTCTTTTGTTTAAAAAGAAGAAAAGAGAAATGCTGAGACATGAGACATAAGACTATAAGTTTATTATAAGGCCCGGCAGAATGGGGAGACTAAGAAGAGGAACAGGATAAATGGCTGACCGCCATGGCCGGTCGCCATAGAGAGACAGAGCACACAGATCGCGGGACAGAAGAACAGAGGAACAGAGCAGGACAGAGAAAACAGAGAGACAGAGAGCGTAAATGGGCAGGGACCTATCTTTAAAGGGGTCCTCTGCACCTGCGTGCAGACTTAGTTCCCATGGAACCTTGGGCTGACTAGGGCACTGCCTGTTCCACCAGGTGACAGGGGCAGGCCAGCATAATGCCTGAACCTTTCACCGTGTAAACACAACTGACAGCAGTTTCTAATGAGCTGGTGCACTCTGGGACAGGAAGACAGTTACAGCTGCTGTACTGGCTTCTTCTGATGAGTGTTTAGGTTTCCTATCGTTACTACTTCACACTTGCTTTCTTTCCTCTACTCTTAAGCACCTGTGGTGACTGGCACACTCTCACTGCTTGTATAGAGCTTTAAGACTAGCAGGGAAGACAGACCTCAATTAACAGGTACATGCATGAGTATGAAATTTAGTAACATGGCTGGAGCAGCCACGTTACTGGAAGGGAAGGGAGAATAGAAAGGTGTGGCAACATCCGACATAAAGGTTACTGATGACTGTAGCAAGAGTTTGGTCTATGTGTTTAAAGCCAGGGTAGAGTGTCCTAAGGAGAGAACAAGTCCAAGGGAAAAGAAATAAGATGATAAGAGACAGGGACCCTTCCAGATAGAAAATGGTAGGAAAGGTGTATGCTGAGCAGAGAGGGTCAGAGAACAAAACCATCAATTTAATAATAATTTAGTGATCTGTCATCTTAGCTCTGCACCTCCATGTTCGCATCATGAAACAGTGTGTGCAAAAGATCCTTGCCTCAGAGGGAGTAATGCTTATACAGAAACCAAACTACTCACACATGAATGCTCAGCTGGCAAAATGTAACGCATGTAGACTAAAGGGAACATGACATATGCCTATAATTCCAGCACTCGGGGCTGAGGCTAGAGGAGTACAAGTTTGAGGCGAGCCTAAACTATGCATTGAGAGCCTGTCTCAAAACAACCATTTTAGACATTTGATCATGAACACTCATGCTTTATATGAAGCAGTAGGCAGCTTTCTGGAATATAATGCTTCATTCATGCATGTTTAAATTTTTTAAAATACATGTTTAAAAGAACACTTTCTGAATGTGCTGGGTAACTGCATAATTAAGCTAAACATAGATTATTTAACATCTACTGCCTCTTGCTATCTTGCTATACGATCAAGTCTGGGTGCTAATGAGGTGGACTAGCATTCAGATCTAGTGAGTCACACCTGAGCATTTCATGGGTGATTCCTGTTAGAGGGTGGAGACATCAACACTTTAAGGCTCATTCGGTGTTCTTGTTTTGAAAACAATGAAGGTGGTGGTGGCTGTGGAGGCTGCTGTTGTTACTGTTTGCTAAAGTAAATAAAGAGTCTGCAACACTGTGAAAGATCAAAAGATTGATTTATGGATGACAATTCCCTGGATTTATATTACCCTCTTGAAGCCATTTTATCAATAGTTTTGCATGAATCTATTTTCAGTCATTAAAAAGTCTCTGTCACAGGAAAAGAAGAAAGAAAAAGAAAGAGAGAGAGAAAGGATGGAAGGAAAGAAGGAAGGAAGGAAGGAAGAAGGGAGGGTGGGAGGGAAAGAGGGAGGTGATTTTTTTTTTTTTAATCTTGCACGGTGGCAGCCTGAACTCTTCTAGTCCCTAAGAAATGAAGACAAGCCAGGACCTGCCTCTCACTCCACTCTCAGGTAGGAATCATGGTCATTTGAAAGCCTGATTCCAAGTGTTGGGTGAATCGATTCACAGAGATTTATTTGTGGGATATTTTGATACTACTGCTCCTGCCTCCTCACCTCTGACTACCATATATTTTTCAACAAAGAAAGTAATTAGGAAACAGCCATGTCTAGGTATGGAAACCACATTCTAAGAAAGCCGGGCCAACCTAACCTGCACGCCCAATTGCTTTATGTGAGACCTATTGCCTATTGACTAAGAACAGATTACCGACCATTCAAGTTTGCTGGCGTTGAAGCTGTTGCTTCCCCACCCCCAGCCTCCTGAAGCTGCTCGCCCCTCACAAAAAAAAAAAAAAAAAAAAAAAAAAAAATGCTGTGCAAGTGCAGAATTACCTCAAGACAGACAGAAAATCCTTTTTGCAAAAATCAGTCTCCAAATCGGTCCCTCAAGCTTTCTAATAAGTCCAGAGTGAAACTCAACTTGGCAAGAAAAAAACAAGAAAAAACCCTCCTGTCAGCGATAAGGGAAGGACTCTGGCTCGCGCTCCAGCAGAAACACCATTCCTGGGTGAATGGACCGCGCCAGCGGTGTCTCCCACTCCCAGAACTCACTCAGGAACTGTCGCCCTCGGTCTCCCAGACCTGAGGGACAATTCTTTGGTGGCTCCCAGAAAAGAGGGTATCCGGACAAGCCAGTAGGAGGCTGCACCCTGACAGATCCAGGTAACTGGGATAGACACTTGAGTGGAGAGGGAGCGCCTGCACGCTTACTAGCTGGGGCACATCTGGGTGGCCACTGGCACCAGTGGAGACTTGGAACTCGGAAGACAGAGAGAGCCCCCAGCTCAAGTGCCGCTGCTAGAGCTAGCGGGATCCAAACCTCTCTGCCCTCCCGTAAAGCACCCCTGCCTCCATGCCAGCACCTGGGACTAAGTGAGCATCACCTGGGTGTCTCAACTCCAGAATTCCATTGGGAACCATGGCTGGGGATTCTCTGCTCCCTCCTGGAATGTCTCCGCAGCTGGTAGTGGCTCTTGCTTGTCTGCTTCTGACCTGTCGCGCACTGAGGGGACCGGTACCCTTGAGTGGGGACGCATCCCACCGGGAGCTTTACCTCCCTCCTTGGGGAGCACTTAATGATGGTAGCCACCAGAACCCTCACATCCTGATCGCCAACCCTGGTCTCCAGGTGCCTCAGGGCCGCTCGGTTTGGCTCGACCCACTGGGGGACTTGGTGATTCAAATGCAGCCAGGGGACCAGTGTGAGGTGACAGTGCTGGACATCCCGCGGCTCCAAGGCACGCTTTCCCCGCGCCACTTTCCCTGTGACTTCGGGGTCCGTAAGGTCAGGTACACTCACTTTGGCTCGCCCAGCGCTACAAGCACCCGGGTGCAGCTGCAGCTGCGATACGATGCAGGGAATTCCACGCTGGTACTGCCTTTCACTCTGAATGTGAACGTGGTCTTCTCCAAGCTCCAGTTGGTGACACGCAACAGGCCTTTGAAGGTGTTTAAACTGCAAGGCTGCAACCACGCCATTAATAGGAGAGTGCTAGACTTCGCCTCCAGGAGTAGGTGCAAGCTCACCTTGCTTCCTCACCCTAGCGGAGCACTCCCGAAGTACGGGCACTTGGTGGACGCCACTGGGACCCCTCTCTCCAGGGGCCATCTGGCCGACTGTGAGACTTTTGTCCAGGCTGGGGTGCGCTACCAGCACACTGCTACACCATCCTCACCCTGCAGGGACTATGTGCCCATGGTAGTAGAACGTCAGAGTCCCAAGGAACTAGGTCAGTGAAGGTGCTGGCCCAGGAGTACTTCCAGCTTCAAATCAGAATCCAGAAGGCAGCCAGGAGCACAACCCCCAGGCCCAGTTTAGCCGCTCTAATGACGGTGGAAGTTGATCAGTCCCCACTTACAGCCCTGACACCTGATGCTCTGGCTGTAGAAGACAACGAATCACACCCTGATGACCTAGTCTTCAACATTCTCAATGCCCCTGAGGTCCCACCTGGGTAGCATGGTCAGCAGGGATATGTGGTGAACACAGATGACCCCTTGGGTCTTCCAGTCTCCTTCTTCACCCAGAAGGAGCTTCGGGAGCTGAAAATTGCCTTTCGATCCCCCACAGGGAGCTCAGAAGGGGACAGCAATTACAGGTGATAAATGGAGATGGTGACACCTCTGACCCTTTTGCCGTCGTGGTGGTGGTGAAGTCTATGAAAGCCCTGGCTCCAATAACTAGCTACAATAGAGGACTTCTGGTTTTTGAAGGCCAGGCAAGGCCCCTGTCCAATGGCCAAAGTTTTCAGGTCAGTGATAAAGATAATTTGGACGAAGTAAGAATTGCTGCAGTCAGAGGTTTGCAACATGGGCAGCTGGTGGTGCTTGGGGCACCTGCGGGATATCAGTATTTCACACCAGCAGACCTAAGTGCAGGGCGAGTGGTGTACCAGCATGGTGGCAGTGACTCTTACAGTGACTGTGCAAGGATACCAACTCACTCGCTTCCAGAAGAAATTCCTCCAATACATTGACCAGAATTCAGATGACCCTACTGACACCACCAACTGATACTGACAGCAACCGCCAAGTCCAGGCTGGAGAAATTGTGCTCAGTGATTCACCAAATAGATCCATTATTCATTTCACCCAGGCCCAGGTCAAACATCAAAAAATTGCTTATCAACACCCACAGAAGAATCTGGGCATTATACCTCGGGTTGTGCAATTCACCTACCAGGTGGGAGATGCTGCAGGCAATGGTGTGCCAGGTACAGTCACATTATTCCTGCAGCCTTTGAACAACCAGCCACCAAAAGTCATCAATAGGGGCTTTGCTGTCTTTGAGGGAGACAGCTTTATTCTCAGCAACAGTGAACTTGATGTTACAGACCCTGACACAGATGATGATCAAATTTTCTTCACTTTAGTCTGGGGTCCCCAGCATGGACACTTGTGGTGCTTTAAAAAATATATGGTTGCAGGAGAATCTTTCATGCTACCTGATATTATTAATGGGAATATCTCTTATCAGCATAGTAGAGACCAGACTACCAGTGACATCTTCTACCTGGAGGTAAGTGATGGGGTGCACCGTACACCCATCACTGTCCGGATTTCTGTGCATCTCATTGTGGCTGATGGATGTCCTGGGGTCTTTATGACTGGCTCTCCAATATTGGCTATTTCCATAGCTGTACTTGAGAATGCTGCTACATTGACACGTGGGTGTCAATCACAGCAGAAAGGACGGGAAGGACTTAATGCTATCTTTCATTGTGGAGGACAAGCCTAAATTGGGCTCTGTTCTGATGAATGGTCTGCCCACAGAACAATTCACCCTGGAGGACCTCACTGGTGGGGTAGTAACCTACGTCCACACTGGAGGTGATGTTGGCTTCCAAAGGGTGCATGATGCTTTTAGCCTTATCCTCAACAAAGATTCTTATCACTCGTCCATGGGGGACAACATACTGGAGAGGGTGCTGGTGCAGGTGACAGTGCTGCCAGTGGACAACATGGCCCCCAAGGTCTTGGTGGGAGAGCCCTTCATTGTGTACGAAGGTGGGAAGAGCCTCTTGACCACACAACATCTCAACGCTGAAGACGTGGACACTTCCAAAGATGAAGTCCTTTGCACTCTGACTGGACAGCCATCCTATGGCTACCTGGAAATCTTAGCACCAGCTCCCAGTTCAGAAGTGTCACGGGCTGGCCACCCCATCAGTGCCTTCTTCATCAAGGATGTCCAAGTCGGGCATATCAATTACGTACAAAGTATCCACAGGGGGGTAGAACCAGAAACAGATCAGTTCTCCTTTTACTGCTCTGATGGCATCAACTTCTCCCCAGATGTCCTCCTCCCTCTGACCATCTTGCCCACCAATGATGAGCAGCCCAAACTTGTCCCCCGTGAGTTCGTGGTATTAGAGGGAATGAGCCGAGTCATAGATACCCCACTGCTCGATGCAATAGATGCTGACCTCCCACCAGACAAGCTCTGTTTTCGACTCACAGTCCTCCCCCAGCACGGGCAAATCATACAGCAGCTTGCCACAGGCAGCAAGCCCATTCACTGCTTCACCTCGCAGGAGATCCAAGAGGCCTCCTCCGTCGCCTATGAGCATGATGGCTCAGAGAGCACGGAGGACAGCTTTGAGATCTGGCTGAGTGACCGCAAGCACACCACTCACAAAAAGATGCCCATTGTTGTAATTTTGGTAGATGATGAGGCCCCTCAGCTGACCATCAGTGATGGGCTGGAGGAAGAAACTGGACACTCTGAAATCATCACAAATCATATGCTCAAAGCCATAGATCTTGACCCTTGATAACAAGGGTCTCACTTTTGTTCTCCAGTCTGAGCCTCAATGGGGGCTTCTACAACGACTGAGGAAGCCAGGAGGAGACGTGAGGAACAACCTCACTGTGGGAATGAATTTCACCCAGGGAGAAATTGACAGAGACCTCATCAGTTATACCCACACAGGCCAGGAGGAGGCTGTTGATCTTTTCAAATTTGATGTGACTGATGGAGTTAACCCTCTGAGAGACGGCTATTTCTATATCACCATTGGCAACTCAAACAGTGCCCCCCCCCGACATTGTCAGCAAAAGGGTTACCTTAACAGAAGATGGCAGAGTGACCCTCACCACTGAACTGTTTAATACCAGTGACAATCACAGCTTTGGTGAGGAACTTCACTATAGCATTACACAAGCTCCTAGCATGGGCCACTTGGAAAGTTCTGACCAGCATGGGGGCCCATGGCTTCTTTTACTCAGGTTCAACTGGCTGGCAACAAGATATCCTATGTTCATACTTCAAAGGATGAGGTAAAGGTGGAACATTTTGAGCTTTGAGTGACTGGTGGACACAGCTCTGTGTTCAGAATCTTCAGGATATTTGTCACAGATGTGGACAATAAGCAACCAACTGTGACCATCCGAACACTAACACTGCAAAGAGGGGACAGCATAGAGGTCACTCCTTTTCAGTTGACAGTGGAAGATGAGGATACTCCAGATAATTTTATTATTTTCACCATCACCCAGGTCCCCATCCATGGCAGGATTTTGTATAATGCTAGCCATCCTATGACCACTTTCACCAAGAAGGACCTGACTGAGAGCCTGATTCTCTATTGTCATGATGGCAGTGAGACAACTGATGACAGTTTCTCCTTCACTGTGTCTGATGGCACTCACACTGGGTTCTACATCTTCCCAGACATTGG
Organism: Cricetulus griseus; assembly: GCF_003668045.3. Lineage (NCBI taxonomy): Eukaryota > Metazoa > Chordata > Mammalia > Rodentia > Cricetidae > Cricetulus > Cricetulus griseus. The sequence goes on from NC_048596.1 coordinate 156,415,793, forward strand.
CCAGGAGACACACATACCTCAGATAATGCGGATTCAGATAAGCCCCTTTGGCAACAGGCCCCCACAGATTGCCGTTAACAGGGGAGCCTCAGCCTTGAAGTTCCTTCACATTGGGCACTTGGGTTTCCTCATTACCAACAAGTATCTACAAGCAGACCATCAGGATGGGCCTCACAGACTCCTGAATTATAAAGTGACCAGAGGACCCAGCATGGCTACATTGTCGATGCCGGCACTGGAAACAGGAGCATGCACGTGTTCAAACAAGGTTAGTCATATTCTCCTCCAGTGCCTCTGTCTCTCTCCCTCAGTGGGTTAGAGGTCTCAGTGCTCTGAAAAATGGTTCTGACTCTAGTTTTAATAAAAACATACTGGAATATACAATTACTTCTAAAAAGTTAGGGTTTTTTTTTTCAGCCATTTATTAGAAGAGCCACTTAACAGAAACACAGGAATATGTAATGAACCTTGTAAGTACACCTTCAACAGCAAAACACAGACACTCGGGCTTTTGAAATATCATAAGGTTATACTCATTTTGATATCATGTTTTCAAGTTTAAGAATGGCATACCAAGCAGGGCAGTGGTAGCGTATGCCTTTAATCCCAGCACTCAGGAGACAGAGATGGGCTGATCTCTGTGAGTTTGAGGCCAGCCTGGTATACAAAAGTGAGTTCCAAGATAGCCAGGATTGCTACACAGGTTGGTTGAATTTTCAGATTGCTTCTAAAGCCAGTGAAATCACATATAGTTCTATAAGAATTGTTTCTCTAAATACATTCTACTTGGATGCAAATGGTCATTAAAATACTAATAATTACTAATACAAAAAAACCAACCACAAATCTAAGGAACAAGTTGTTTAAAGACAAGGGTTATAGACAATAAGAAAAAAAAAACAATGTCTTAATTCTCATTTTCTTTTTCTCCAGATGTAATATGTACTGTTATTTAAACTAATTTTGACAATGTGCATGTCATTCAGGCTCTGTGCTCACACTGAAATTTAAGATTGTATTGCCTGGGATCTTCACAGAGTGGCAGAATGCTATACAACATGTATAGCCAGAATGTCCCCGGGATGCATGATGTATTCAGGAACACATGTTCATAACAGCATTGTAAAATATTCTTTGATTTTTGCCTTTCTAACAATAACAAACAGGTCTGGAGTTTTGGGTGCCTATGGGATCTATTCTTCCATATGCCAAGGAAACTCCCAGGAATCCACAAGGATGATCCCAGAATTCAATGAGAGGCACAGACAGGTTAAGCAGTTTCTTTAGCAAAGCAGAGCAAAGTGAGCACTCCAAAGAAAGACCGGAGCTGGCTGCCCCCAAAGGGGAAACAGCCCACTGCATTCTGCACCATGAGTTTTCAAGAATGTTTCATAACAATTTTTGAGATGAATGGCACATTCATGGAATACGGTGGACCAGATCTCCCTTTTAGGGTTGCTTCCACTAGAATAGCCCACAAAAAAGCAAGGGTTAAAAATGAGTGTGAATGATGTCATAGTTAGATGTAGACCCTTCACTATTGTACAAGGGTGGCGGCTGGTAGCTGGGTTTCTGTCTAGCAGAACAACCTCACTGCAGCTTCAGAGCTACCTAGCCACTAAAGGGCATCCTGACCATCAGGAAATGCTGCTACCGAAATCTAATCCTGCTGCAGTTGCCTTTTTTCTCTCATGTTTAACTCCTGCCTGGCTCCAGGATGAGGATGGTGATGGTGGTGGTGGAGATGGTGTGTGGTAGTTATAATGATGATGATGATGATGATGATGATGATGATGATGATGACACAGAAATATTAGTATCCAATCCCCTCAGAGAAGTGATGTCCTACCTGCAGTAATGTACATTAGGTATTTGTCTCTGCTGAGCTGGGCAGTTTTAAGGATGAAAGTACTTGCAAGATGTCTACAAAGCTATAATTTTATGAAAACCACAAGGTGAGTACCATTAAAGCTTCCAGTTCACAGACTCTGAAAACTAGGACTTCTGTTTTCAAGTCCCAGATCAATTCAATAGGTGTGAAATATCTCTGAGGACCTGTGCTTTGGGAATTGCTGGTTATCATCACATGAGCCTAATGATTGCTGTGGAACTAATCACAAATGCAGTGGCTTCAACAACACACCCTGTTGCCCATCTCTTCTGGTGGTTAGATGTAAAAAGATTCTGGCAGTCCGGAGTCGAGGTTTTGTCAAGGCCGAATTTCCTTGTGGAGATCCAGAGAAGAACACAAACCTCTCACTTGTCCCAGCTTACAGAAGTTGCCCACTCTTCCATCTGCACAGCCTGAAGTGGCCTCCTGCCACCTTCTCATGGACATGGGCCTTTGTGTTTGATCCAGAACCACACCCCATCTCAGCAACCTTCACGTAATCACATTGTAAAGCCCCCTTGCTGTGTGATACACTATACTTACGGACTCCAGATTGAGGTGTAGACAGCAGTAGGAACATACTACACCAGCCACAAATATGAAGGGAATTTACCCATGTAAGGCACTTAGATGTGGCTGCTCTTGGCCACTAACTCCGAGTATTGTGCGAAAGCCTGGAGATTTGAATGAACCACAAGACTCCTGGTTCTTTTCTGAGAGAATGTCTCTCACCTTTATTGTGGAGCAGCCTTATATACAAACTTACAAAAACCACAGGTGAAAGGGTTCACAACAGGATATTGATGCTAGTAGGGTGAGGTCAGATAAACAGGAGGTACCTGTGGTTAAACAACTGTAAAACAACTCAGAGACCCTGTGGCGTCTGGGTCCCAATGCTTAGAAGCATGCCTGAAGCTCAGGAGTCATTCAGTAAAATCCTGTCTTTACAATTATTTGTCCAGAGATCAGTTTGTATTTTTCTTACTCTAGCTAAAACATAAGCTTAACAATTTAGTCCTCAAAATCTGTAATTAGATGACTTGATTATATGTGACCAGTCATTAAGCCACAGTGGACTGTTTAATTGGCCACTGTGTGTAATACTCAGATTCTCACTCTACCTACCGGCCTTGTAGTATCTGTTAAAAAGCAGGCCCAGGAGAAAGAGGAAATATTGATGGACTCGGGTCTGGGCTTCTGTACTGCCTGCTGAGATGGCCACCTTGCCGATCTACTTCTTGATTTCACAATCAGCTGTATCTTTTCCTTTTGCTCTGCTACAGCTCAGTGAAGCAACAGACATCAAAACGGAGTGGGCGGCCCAGTATATATCAGTTGCCCACTGAATATAAGTGGGCCTCTCATACAGTTATAAATATGATACTTGTTTAGTGTTTAACCAGCAATGTAATGAAAAAAAACTTGATAAGACTAATTTGTGTGTCCCAATGGTTTCTAGTTTAAAGAACTTGAAGTCAGGCTATTTCAGTGCAAACTCGAAGTCTGCTCTTTTTAATTAAATATTTATTTGTGTGTATATGTATGTGCCTACTGCATGCATGCAGGTACCCAAAGAGGCAGGAAGAGGGTGCCAGCTCCCTGGAACTGGACTACAGATGGTTGAAAGCTGCCAATTCAGGTGCTTAGAACTGAACCCAGGTCCTTGAACAGCAAGTGCTCTTAACCTCTGAGCCACCTCTCTATTTCTAAAATGCGGGGAGAGGGCATTTTTGTTTGATTCTGAAAACAGAACTTAAGGCCCATCTCAGTCAGTATTCTATTGCTGTGAAGAGATACCATAACCACAGCAACTCTTATAAGAGAAAGCATTTAACTGGGGTGGCTTGCAGGTCAGAGTTTTAGTCCATTGTCATCATGGTGAGGAGCATGGTGGCTCACAGGCAGACGTGGCTGGAGAAGTAGCTAAGTGTTCTACATCCAGATGTGCTGACAACAGGAAGAAAGAAAGACTCTGGGCTTGGCATGGGCTTTTGAAACCTCAAAGTCTACCCCCAGTGACACACTTCCAACAAGGCCACACTTCCTAGTCCTTTTAAATAGGACCAAGCATTCAGATCTATGAACCTCTGTGAGCCATTGTCATCCCAAACACCACAAGGCCTTAAACTAGCTAAGCAAGTTCTCTACCACTGAGCTATATTCTCAGACCTCCGTTTTCTTTTTCTTTCTTTCTTTTTTGTTTGTTTTCCAGACAGGATTTCTTTGCAGCTTTGGAGCCTGTCCTGGAACTCTCTCTCTGTAGACCAGGCTGGAACTCACAGAGATCTCCCTGCCTCTGCCTCCTGAGTGCTGGGATTAAAAGCAAACACCACCACCGCCCGGCTCTCAGTCTTCTTTTTAATAGTGAGGCAAATTTTATTATATTCAAGATTGCCAAGAAAGCCATCAGTGGAACAGATTTCTCAAATTCTGAACTATGTCAGAAATACTGATGGGCACATTCATTTTATATTTCTCTCTCTAAGTCATTATATTCATGGAGGGGTGTGTGTGTGTGTGTGTGTGTGTGTGTGTGTGTGTGTGTGTGTAACAATAATAATCAAATAAAAAGAAGCTGTCAACTTGGGGAAGGGAGAAGCATGGAAGAGGTTCAAGAGAGGGTAGCCACAAAAGACTGGAGGGAGGAAGTGGAAGGAAAAAAGTGACAAACTTCTATTTCAATTAAAATAATATTTGAAAAAATATTTGAAATCATAAGCACCTTGGGGGCAACACAGTGGTGAGATAAATGTTTCATATGTCTCTATAGCTCCTTGTCAAATCAAGGAAAGCATGGCTGTAATAAGACTATATGTAAAACATTCCATGTGCCCTTGATGTTATAATAAATCTACAGTTGTGAGTGTGGAAAGAAGGTCACATGTGTCATTGAATAAAGGTAGCCAAGTAGAAACAATATGCAATGACACAAAGTAAATTACATGAGTGTGTGTCTCTGTGTGCTTCATATATGTGTTTCTCTGTAGAGGGGAGTTAGGGTTTATGGCATGTGTCTGTGTGTGTGTGTGTGTGTGTGTGTGTGTGTGTGTGTGTGTGTGTGTGTGTTGTGTGTGTGTGTGTGTGTCTCTGTGTGTGTGTGTGTGTGTGTGTGTGTGTGTGTGTGTGTGGTGTAGAACAGTGAGAGGGAGGAATAAGGGTGAAGTATATTTGGCATGTGTCTGTTTGTGGGAGGTGTTTCTGTGTGTGTATGGGGGAATGGGGTTGTACCTACATGTGGGGGGATAGGTGTGGAGAAGCCTATATGTGTATGATGTGTGTCTGTGTAAGAGCATAGTATTGGGGTATGGAGAGGAAAGGGATGAGGTATGTGGTGTGTGTGTGTAGAGAAGTGGGGAGTGTTTTGTGTGTGTGTGTGTGTGTGTGTGTGTGTGTGTGTGTGTGTAGTGTCTCTGTGTATGTGTTGAAGCAAAGGAACATTTCTACAATATATATATATATAGTAAAAATTAGCTTATAATAGCAATAGTGGACCATAAGTTCTTTTATTGCTTTTTACTTCTTTAGATTTTCTTGTGCAAATGCTTTACAGAAGTCACTCCTATTATTAGGAAAAAGTAATTTCTGTTTTAAAAAGAGAATGCATGAGTGCACCACTGCTAAGTTGGTTCAATAGGATTGATTAATATAACTAAGCACATTATTCTGGCTGTGCTGCTTCAGAAATAGCCTTTTAACAATACAATGGGCTCAGAAGCCCAAGCTAGGAAGAATCAGGGTAATGTTTCTTCAACAAGAAAGAATAAAACTTACCCTTGTCACCAGCTGTATCTTTACAAAACAAGACATGTACCCATTTTGTCACTAAAATTAATTTTTTAAGTATCAATTTCCAAAAACAACAACAGAAAGCCAGAATGAGTATCTAGGAAGCTAAGAAAATCTTGGTGCAAGAAAATCAACATACTTTAACAGACGGTTAATGAAAGAAAACTGTTTTCAAAGAAAGAGAAACATTACAAATGATTTTCTTGCCCATTAAGGAAAGACTCCTTCCAGTCAAGGAAATAGAATCTCTGTAGGTGGAGATGGAGTCCCAGCATTCCAGGTGGATGGGGTCAGCAACCTGGCTGAGGACCTCAGAAAGGCAGTGTCAAGGGGAAGAGGCAGGAGAAATAATCAGTCTTTATGAGAAGATGTACTATTCTTCCCAGAATCCCCACCCCAGCACATCTGGGGGTTGAGTCCATGGTGCTTGCCAGAGTGGTGACTCCTGATTCAGGAAGTGTCCTGGTCTTCTCTTCTGTCTTTTCTTTGGGTGCTGATCAGAACCCAAGCATGCCCCTGCCACTTTGAGCTACTCTACTTTTCTCTTTATAAAGTCCCCCTCCTGTCACGTGGCTACTGCCACCAAGCAGCTGACCTCTGTGCACAAAGAAAATGGCTTGTTTTGTTTACTTCATTTTAGCTTTATTAATTCTCTTCTTCAAGCTGGGATTTAGAGCTTGCCTGTCCTGGAGTTTTCCTTTTAAATGATAACAAAATTTTCCTCAAACTCCAAAACAAATAAATGAATTTCCTTTGATACTTTTTATTAGTAAGCAACACCTGCTGTTTTAGGGGAACATGATGCTTACATGGCTTTATTGTGAATCTCTTGCTTTCCCTGGCTATAGTACACAACAGTGGAGGTGCTTATTACTCCTTGAGCAGAAAGCTTATTTCTGAAAAAGTCAAAGTTCTTCTCATTTTGCTTCATAAAGCAAACTCCCAAGTCACTTCAGTGTGGAGCATGGTGTTACAGACTCAACACTTTGGAGTCTAATACAGTAAGGCTACAGTTAGAAGCGTACTGAGCTACATAATGACACCCTGTCTCAAGAACGCTGCTGCTGCTGATAGTAATAATAACACTTCAGGGATAAGTTTAAAACAAAACACTGCAATGAGACTAAGCCCTAGATTCCATGTATGGACTGTAAGTGCTAGGTAAATAATTTAAACAAATGCAAGCACGTACATATGCATATGTAGGTATATGTTAATATATGAGCCTGGACATGCATACAGCTTTCTAAAAGGTTTTATTCACTTGGAATGGCTGATGAGCACATTCCTGTCTCCTTGAGGTCAATACCTCCTTGTCAAACTCAGGCTCAGCACTCACTAAGCTGCTGCCTCATGGACAGTGTCATGGCAGACTTGTCTTCCTTCCTCATTACTCCCCACAGCACCATCATGACGTAGATATCTGCATCTCACAGGTGAAGAAAGCAGGTGTCGAAGATACTGACTGAAACAGTTAGCATTGTTGTGATCAGTGCACAAACATTTTAGCCATCAATGTGGAAGGATTAAAAAAGTCACAGAATTGGGCCAGTGGGTGAAGTCACTTGCCATGAAGACTGACAGCCTGAATTCAGTTCTTGGGATCCACGTTGTGGGCAGAGAGAACCAGGTACTACTTGAGCCTTGTTTCACATTGTACAAAGTGGTTTTAGAAAAACAAACACTTTGGATGTAGCCCAGGTAGCAGAGTGTTGTCTAGTATGCATGAGACCCTCGTTCAGCCCTCAGCACCATATAAACTAGGTGTTTATTGCACAGGGCAATAATCTCAGCACTTGGGAAGTGGAGGAAAAAAGATCAGAAGTTCAAGGTCATCCTCAACTACATAATGAATTTGAGGCAAGCCTGACCTACATGAAATCTTATCTCAAAAAAAAAAAAATTAAAGGGGAAGAAATTGATTTGACTATTTGTAAATATTGATATAAAATACAAATTCAGAGAGGCCTACCTGCCTGTGCCTGCCAGATGGGTGGGCAGGTGGACCTCTCAAGGGGTGCCACTATGATGAACAAATATGTGGTGGAGAAATGACAAAAGAGAGAAAGAAAAGCAAAGCAGCTCATGTGCTGTGGAGAAAGGCAGAACTGGAGACGCAAGGACAGTGAGGGGTGCCAATCTGATGTGAGAGTGTCAGAAGCCAGCCTTGGCGACCCCCCGTGCCTAGCGACGGGGCAGGTGGCACCCAACGTGGGGCTCGAGGTACGGATTCTTCGCTGAACGGAGACCCCTCCCCCCAAGGAAACCTCAGTAGTGCACACCGACAAGGAAGTTCTGCTCGCCGGATTGCGACGGACGCTGGTCTGGGAAAAGTTCTCACCGCTCATGAGTGACTGATTCCCTGATAAAAGATGCTGTCTTTTATGTGTGTTCCCAAGTTCGATTGCCTTTGCCGCTGGAAGCCCTTATCAGATCTACAACTACACCTGGATGATCATCAACCCAGCCGGTGATGCTGCCAACGCCTCCACAACTGTTGCAACCATCCCCTCCTACTCCCCCCTGATAGTTGACTTACGTGCTTTAGCCTTAGGGGCCTCTCCAGACTAGGGAACCCCTGACCATTTTTCCCCCCAGGACCTCCCTCCTCCTCTGACCATCTGCTATTCTTCCATCCCTCCCTTTTCTGAGGGAATTGCAAGCATTTAATTCCTACCTTGCCTATTCTACTAGATTGACTACTTAAACTGTCACCTCTACCTTTTCAAAAATTAACCAGATTCATTAAGTCCCAGATTGACGCCATCCTCGAAAAACCGATTTTGATCCACTACCATCGCCTAGAGGCATTAGATTCTGAGCTGCCTGACGACAATAAAAACCCCACAGTCCTAAAAGACTAGATTTTTCAGGCCTTGAACATCGAACCTCCCGATTTCCTTGGCCCTGGAGCCGTCTGTGATGGGAATATCTTGATGCTGCAAGCCAGATGCTGACCCTTCCCAGCAGCTGTAGCGTCCTCCATGACGGGTTTAGCGTGAGACTGACCCCCAGATGCCCACTCCAAAGCACTCCTGAGCTGCTAGCCTTATGAAGGGTCATCGGAGTGCTGGGGACAGATACATCTCATGTAACCTAAGACAGAGGCACTACCCCTCACTGTCATATAAATGACAATATCATAAAACATAGGGTCCTGGATGCGGGTGCCCATCACGTAGCCTAAGCCAGACACTCCATTTTATTATACTTAGTAGGGGGAGATGTCAGAAGCCAGCCTTGGCGACCCCCCATGCCTAGCTAGCCACCAGCCAGTCTAACATCCCACCCCTCAGGTTCTGGGACCTGGCCTGAGAAGCAACTAACACCTATCCCTTCCCCACTTCCTTAAGACAGGAGATTCCGGATACCTGCCTGAGAGCAATTAACATTCATCCCTCCCCCCACCTCCTTTTTCTCTGCTTCCTCCTTTCTCTATAAAAACCCCTTGTAATAATCAATAAGGGGGACCTTGATAAGGGAATCTGCTTGGTCCCCCTCTTTCTTTCCCGCCCATTATTTGCAGGCGTGATCCACCTCAAACTCACGAATTACCTAGCCCCGAGGGACGGGGCATGAGAGACCTGGTGATGGAGTGCCAGTCTGGGTCCAAGGCCCTACCACACAGGACTGTGTTGATGTCTGTGGCCAGTGTTAACATCAAAGGCCACTCGGATACCATGGTCTACACTGCCACCTAAAGCCATGTTGATGTCCCAGGACTGATATTGATGTCTGTGCTGAGCTGGATTTGCATGCACCCTTACTGGCCCTGGGACTCTGCCCCTCAGTGATGACCACAGCAGGAGAGCTGGCCTCAGTGGCATGGACAAGGGTCCTTCCCTGGCTGACTGTGGCTGCTCTAGGCCACTAAGTTCGAGTATTGGGCAAAAGCCTGGAGATTTGGATGAACCACAAGACTCCTGGTCCTTTTCTGAGAGAATGTCTCTCACCTTTATTGTGGAGCAGCCTTATATACAAACTTACAAAAACCACAGGTCAAAGGGTTCACAACAGGATATTGATCCTAGTGGGGTGAGGTCAAGAAAACAGGAGGTACCTGTGGTTATGCTGGAAAACAACTCTTAGAGACCCCATGGGGGCTGGGTTCCAACATCTCCCCCTTCTTTATATATAACAACACAGTTATCAAGTAAGAACTATAAGATTTTAACCATTCTATCTTAGTGTGTTACTATAACTATCTATCTTCAACTCCATCAAAGACCATAGAGGGATAATATATGAACTCTAGAACTGACAGAGACACCTTGCTTCCTAGACAATCACCCAAAGTTTCTTGGTAACCTTGGGGCATCCATCTTTAGCCTACAGGCCACAATGTGTCTGGCAGACTTCTCAGCAAAGCAGGATATTCTAAACTGTCCACCTGCATTGGCAGTTTGTCTGTCATCTTTTTTCTATGTCCTGTAGAATGTCTGACAGACTCCCCCATGAAGCAGGAAATTCTAAACTGTCCTGCATTGGCAGTTTGTACTCCTGCATGAAGCAGGGACCCTTTAGGCATTTTCTTGTGGGTCCTGCATGTCCAGTTTATAAAGCAGCAGTTAAATAGATGAGGCAAGAGTAGCTTCTTGCCCAAATGGCTGGTCTTGCCATGTCCAAGTCAAACTCTATAATGAGTTTCTTGGGTGCCCATCTTTCTCTCAGATATAATTGGTGTGCAAGGAGCAGTTGTGTCTCACTGTCAAGAAAAACCCTAAACCATTTAAATGCCATATTTTCTGTATGTCTTTGAAACATTTTAAGAATATCTATATATCTAGAAACCTAACTAATATCAACAAATGAAGATCCATTCCAATACAAAGTATCATTTCTATATCATATTCCTCCTTTTTCCTTTTAAAAGTGATTGACTGTGACCACTACCATTTCTAACCAACCAAATTTAAATGAAAACAAATATTCGGATCACCTGGGCCACTGCTTCAGGGGGTCCTGCCCCATGAAAACATACCAGTCTGGAAGGAATCCACAGCTCTTCACCCTCCATGGGAAAAAAAGCAGAAATTTCCCTCCCAAGTAACCTGTACTTTAACAACTGTTGCTCCTTCCCCAGCAATTAAACGATTCAAAGACAACACAATAGCATTCTTCTGTTAACAATCACACATTTATGATCACACTTCATACACACATGTGTGGCCACACCATACATACAGAGCATACATACATCTTTTGAACAAAAGTCACAAAGGAGAGGAGGTGTCAGGGATGGCCATCCTTACCATAGCTTGGCATCTTTGGAAGGTCTTGAGGACTGCCGCATCTTTGTCCATTCCTGTATGGTCTTTTGTAGGGCCTGGGTCTTTTCTTTATCCACTTGGCTCATCCGATGAGACAGATGATGTGGATGGCTTGCAATGAGGGCTCTGGGAGACCGGCTGAAAGTCCAGGGCTATGTAATTCACATTGCCAGTACTCTGTTTTGGAGCTGGGCTGTTAGTGCCACTGGATACAGGGGATGAAGACATTGGGTTCCGCATAGGGACATAGTTCTCACTGTCTCTGGAGTCTGTATTGGAGATGGAATGGCAGTACTGGGAGGAGCTGAAGTTAAAGGTGTGGTTGACCGTGGACAAAGACTTGGTAACAGGTGTCTTGAAAGGGAGCTCATTGATGACAGTGTTGTTACTCAGGTCAAGGGGTACTGGCTTTGCTTTTCGGCCAGGCTTGAGGTGGATACTGACTGGGGGTGGCTGGATCTCTCTTCCTCGCCTGGCAACGTGATGGGGCATTGTGCTCATGAGGATGTCAGAAACTGGGTTTGTGGGTATATAGTTGTCATCAGAGCTGGCAGTGTCTGATCGACCCATGACAGTCTTTTCTAGAGATTTAGCAGACCAGCAGGCAGTTTCTTCACCTCGTGTTGGATACTTGTAGTCACTGACTGGAGGTCTCTGTTGAGGGCTGCCCCACAGAGATGTCTTGTGGTGCTGTGGTGGGGAAGCTATGACTGACTCCACTAGGAGGTCTCCAAATTCCATACACAGGGTGTTGCTGGGTGCCTTGAAGGTGTACACATCCTCACTATCTGCCACAGACCCTGCTCTGAGCAGGGGCTGACTGGAGCTGCTAAATTCAGCTGGAGAAGAGCAGAGATTATGACTGACCAAAGAAAGGTTTCTCAGTGTGTCAGTGCTCTCTTTAGTCTGACTGAAGCCGCAGATCTGGCAGATGCTCTGGACCCACCTATTCATGTCAGCCTCTGTCTCAGCCACCAGGTAGAAGGTGTGCTCATTGGTAATGTTATCAAATATAAACCTCTTTTGGAGCTCTTGTTTGTTGAAGGTCAGGGCTACATCCAACTGCATACAGAAGTTTAGGTTGATGATCCCCAGGGGTTTCTTGGAGTGTTCATTCTTATAGTATTCTAGAATATCTGGGTCACCACACATCTTACCGCTCCGCAGGATGAACCAGCGTTTCTTCCAAGCATAGCGCCCCAACTTTTTCTCAGGAGGCAATTTCTTCAGCCAGCCTGTGCATATCACATCATTGCTGGCTGACTGGAGCCCTCAGCAGGCTCTAGTGGACAAAAGCACGGACTGCTGGATCAGCTGGCTACTGGTGGGTAGCTCATGGAGGAGGGATTCCTTCTTGGCAGATTTCCCACATTTCCTTAATAATTTTCTTAGCATTATTACTTAATCCAAAGTTAAAATTAAATCTTTCCTGTACATTGTCTCTTTAAACTTTATCTGTGAGATTGACTGTGATCTCTATTCCAATCCAACTCTCTTAAGAGTTGAGGCATCCCCTTTCCCAGTGCTTTTACAATCCAACTCTCTTAGGAGTTGAGGCATCCCCTTTCCCAGTGCCTTTACAATCCAACTCTCTCAGGAGTTGAGGTACCTATTTTCTAGTACCTTTTGCAATCCACCCTCACAACTCCTTACTTGCTTTCCAGCCTTCTGAGGGTGACCTCTCAGGGTCCCCTTTCTTTCCTGATCTCGGTGAAACCTCCATTTGTGGCTGCTCTTGGCCACGAAGTCCGAGTATTGGGCAAAAGCCTGGAGATTTGGATGAACCACAAGACTCCTGGTCCTTTTCTGAGAGAATGTCTCTCACCTTTACTGTGGAGCAGCCTTATATACAAACTTACAAAAACCCCAGGTCAAAGGGTTCACAACAGGATATTGATCCTAGTGGGGTGAGGTCAGGAAAACAGGAGGTACCTGTGGTTATGGGGGAAAACAACTCTTAGAGACCCCATGGGGGCTGGGTTCCAACAGCTGACCACTGCATTCTGAGAAGGTGACCCTGTCCCTTGCTGGCTGCAGTGAGACAGTACCCGTGAGGGTGTAGGAGAGCTGGCCCTTCCCCCTGCCTGAGGGTGTGGTCCCAGCAGCCCAGACTGACCAAGTCAGCTGCCACCCAGGGTTTTGAGTTGGACCACTCAAAGTCTACCCCATCTATGAGCTCCTGGAGAGAATGAAGAACCAGTCCTGTGGAACCAGAGCCGCAGGATCTCCATGACTCAGCAGGATATCCAAGAGTTTCCATGAAGGTCCAGTGTTGATGGTGTAGCAGAAACCAGAGGCCTCGAACCTGACCAACAGTGAGTGAACCTTTACACAATGAACATTTGCAAGGCAAGCTGTTTGGACAAACACCACAGCTCCCAATACCACCACGATGAGCAAATATGTTAGGAAGAGTCAGGCAAGACAGAGGAGCAAAGTGGGTTTTTTAATTTTTTTCTTTTATTTTGGGGGGAAGGCTACAAGAGTGGAGAGCAGACATGGAAGGACTGGGAAATGAGTAGGATTGGGGTGCATGATGTTAAATGCCCAAAGAATCAGCTAAATTTTTTAAAAATACAGATTTAATTATTAAATTAGACTCAACGTCACATGAGAAACCACTTTTTTACATTTGACTACTAATGTGCTTAGGAAAGTGTAATTTATTCATTTTAAAAGTGGCAGTCTCTGAAACAGAATCATTTGTGGTGTTTTCTTTAAAAGCTAAGAATACTGTTGGCATGGTAGATACAGCTGTAGGCCCCAGCTACTTAGAAGACAAAGCGGAGTATCACTTACAATCCAGAGTTCCAGGCCTGGCTAGGTAATCCGGAGAGACTCCACCAAACAGCTAAATCCCCCTAAAGAGAGAAATTGAATTCCCTCAGAGACTGCCTAGGTAAGATGTCTTGTTCAAACAATGTGCTCTCGGGACCAAGGCTCAACTGTCTAGTAATTGAAGGGGACACCCAGCCACAGGGAGCAGGCACTTAGCAAGACTGGTGGTGTTACAGCAGGATGCTGTGGAGCTCGGAGTCCACCAAGGAGGTTCCGGCAGATTGATGGTCTGTGGTCTCCAATACCTCTGATGAAGTAGCAAGGAACTATAGGATAAGAAATCGAGCTTTTCAAGACAGTGACTTTCCAGGCTCTGAAGTCACTAGAGTCAGACAAGTGATGATTCAAAGGAAACGTCACAGACTTCCCGTTTTCTGTGACAGCTTGATTCAACTCTAAACTAGTAACTGTTGCCAAATACTAAATTCTCCATTGCCAAAATTCTGCATGCTGATAAATCAAAGAAAACAAAAGCAAAGGAGCTTCCCCCAGAGCAGAGGTTCCAGAGAATAAATACACTCGTCTTAGTCCATATCATTCCATAGAACTCAGAGGCAGGGTGAACCCAAATAAAATAATAGTTATTTTTACTGTCTTAGTTAGGGTTACTATTGCTGTGATGAAACACCATGACCAAAAGCAACTTGGAGAGGAAAGGGTTTATTTCACTCACAGTTCCATGTAACAGTTCACCATCAAAAGCAGTGAGGCCAGGAACTCAAACAGGGCAGGAACCTGGGTAGGGGTATTACAGAGGCCTTGGAGGGGTGCTGCTTACAGGCTTGCTCCTCGTGGCCTGCTCAACCTACTTTCTTATAGACCCCAGGAACACTAGCCTAGGGGTGGCTCCATCCACAATGGGCTGGGCCCTCCCCCATCAGTTACTAAAAAATGTATTACAGTTGGATCTTATGGAGGCATTTCCTTTATTGAGGTTCCCTCCTCTCAAATGACTTTAGCTTGTGTCAAGTTGACATAAAACTATCAAGCACAACAGCTTACACGTAAAATGTAATATTATCCCAGTTCCATATACATGTAGGTAATCAATGACAGAATTAGTGCTTGTCATTGTCTCTGTAGATGTAGAAAGAACAACTCACAGACCTTACAGAGAGGCCAAAATACCTTCATTCGTCAGGACGCTGGCATTTTGTTAGTACGTTTACCATAGAGTTCTTTGTTAACAGCTTTATTGAGATACAAATCATATACCACACAATTTGTCTTATTTTTCTATTGCTGTGCTAAGACACACACTCTTGAAGAGTTCATTGGCTTGCATTCCAGAGGGTGAGTCCATGACTGTCATGGAAGGGAGCATGGCAGAGGGGCAGTCCCATGTGATACTAATGCAGAGCTTGTATATTTACACAACAGCTGTGAGGCTGGGAGAAAGAGCCAACTGAGAACTTTTGAAACCTCAAAGCCCACATCCAGAGACAAACCTACTCCAACAAGGCCATACCTCCTAATCCTTCCCAAATAGTTCGATCAACTGTAGACCAAGTACTCAAATATATGAAACTATGGGGTCCATTTTCATTCATACCACCAATTTGTCCATTTAAAATGTACAATTTGAGCCGGCATTGGTGGCGCACGCCTTTAATCCCAGCACTTGGGTGGCAGAGGTAGGCCAGCCTGGTCTCCAGAGCGAATGCCAGGATAGGCTCCAAAGCTACACAGAGAAACCCTGTCTCGAAAAACCAAAAAATAAAAAAAATGTACAATTTGGGGCTAGAAAGATGGCTTTGGTTAAGAGCACTAGCTGCTCTTCCAGGGGGGCCAGGTTCAATCCCCAGTAACCACATGGCAGCTCACAACTGTCTGTAACTCCTATTCCACTCTCACAAGACATACATGTAGACAAAACACTGATATACATACAATGCAAAGAAATGATTTTTTAAAAAAAAAATAAAGTAAAATGGACAGTTCAATAATTGTTAATATTCCACTTTTACTGATGCTGTTGTTTTTGAAACAGTCTCACTCTGTAGTTCAAGGCTACTTAGAGATCATTCAATACCCCAGGTTGGCCTTGAACCTCTGATCAATCTTCCTGCCCCAACCTTCCAAGTGTGGCAATTGCTAAGGATATGAGCCACCATGAAGAATATGCAACATAAATGTTCTTGTTTCGGTAATTTTTCAATGCATAAATCACAAACAAGTAGATTAACATGACATTGGTCCTTTTCTGTCTGGCTGACTCTTCCTAGCATACTGTCTTCTAGGTTCATCCACCTTGTAGCTTACATCAACAAGCACATCACTGTTTGACTGAACAATATGCCATTTTATGTATATGCATACACTGTTATCCATTCATCTGTTGACAGACTCTTGGGCTGTTCAAGGGATCGTGATGAATGCCATGGTATAGTATCTAGGCTCCACATTTAATTTGAGCTGGCTTACAGGTTCAGAGGTTTAGTTCATCATCAGCATGGTGAGAAGCATGACGGCATGCAGGTAGACATGGTGCTGGAGAAGGAGCTGAAAGTTCTGCATCTGGATCAGCAGGCAGCAGGAAGAGAGAGTGACACTGGGACCGGCTTTGGCCTCTGAGATCCCAGAGTCCACCCCCAGTAACACACTTCCTCCGACAAGGCCACACCCCCTTATCCCTCTCAAGGAGCACCGTTCCCTAATGACCAAGATTCAAATCTGTGAGCCTATGGGGTCATTCAAACCACCACACTCACTATGTGCATGCATGAAATTGTCAAAGAATGAAAAAAGAATCACATTAAACATCTAAAATACATTAATTATACTCTAAATTGCTGTACCAGTTGCAGAGTTTTGTTTAAATTTTGAATTCCTGCTATGGTTTGCCTGTGTTATTTTATTTATTTCTCAATACATAACCCAAGCTGACCTCAAACTCAAGGCAGCCTCCTGCTTCAGAATTCCCAGTGCTGGCATTGCAGGTCCAGAGAAGTTTTGATTTTGGGTTGTTTTTGTTGTTGTTGTTGTTGTTGTTGTTGTTGTTTTGTTTTATTTTGTTTTTTTGTTTTGTTTTTATTTGTTTTTAATACAGGGTTTCTCTTTGTAGCCCTGGATGTCCTTGAACCAGATCTGTAGACCAGACTGTCCTCAAACTCAGAGATCTGCCTGCCTCTACTGTCCCAGTACTAGTGTTAAAGAAGTGTGCCACCACAAATGGTTCAAGTTTTTGTTTCTTGATAAGAAAAATACTTCTTTCATTTAAGTGCTTGAAGTTTAAAATATGGTTGATGTTGATCTGTAAAACAAAATAAAATAAAATAAAACACCTAGCAGAACCTGTACTCCAGTTCAGACCTGACTATTCATCATTTCTCTGTTGTGAGAAAATTTGAAACCCTCTCCCAAAATATGGTCTGTGCTGTCATTAGCTACAGTCACCTACTGTGTAATAGAACTCCAGAACTCACTCACCCTCTCTGACTCTAATGGTTGTCTATAAAGAAATGAATTTATTAGTGGACTCTTTATGTCAATTCCTATGTTGGTATTATTCTATTTTATTTTCTATAGCTTTGTAGTGTATTTTTAATTGAATTTTTCTAGATTGCTTTAGTTATTTGGTTTCTTTTGTGGTTCCACATGAACTTAAGGATTTTTTTCTATCTCCTCAATAAATGACATTG
Source organism: Cricetulus griseus (assembly GCF_003668045.3). NCBI lineage: Eukaryota > Metazoa > Chordata > Mammalia > Rodentia > Cricetidae > Cricetulus > Cricetulus griseus. The sequence continues at coordinate 156,433,219 of NC_048596.1, forward strand.
GAATTTTGGTAATAACTACACTGAATCTGTAGGTGGCTTTAGATCTCAGAGTAGGCCTCACTAACGGTGAGAGTACACATTAGCAAAGTGGAAAACAAAAAGCATATGGCACTTTAACAACTTCTTGAGACAGAATGTACATATTGTTTAGTTTACCCATGTAAAAGTACACAATCCAATGGTTCTGGAATGTATACAGAATTCCAAACTCATGATAACCCAACTTTAGGCCCCAAATAAACTGCATACCTTCTAGCAGTCACTCTTGTGTCCATATAATCTATTTTCCATCTGGACAGATTTGCCCATTTGGGGCCTTCAATACAAATGACTTCTGTCTGGCTTCTGTCATCTAGCAAAAGGCTGAAATATCCAGCCATGCTTCACTACATATCATTCCTCTGTGTGCAGATAATATTTCGTTATATGGACTGTAGTCTAATGTGTGGACTTGATGTCATTGTATTTACAAATATTGTTTTCATTACTATCCAGGAACAACTTTGTGCATGGCTCTGAGCTGTGCATATGTTTCTATTGGGCATGCAATGAATAGTGGAGCCTTCAAGTTTGAGAGCTTGGGGCATCCTCATATCTTCTCGCACTGCTGCCTTGCAGAACCTCTCTATTTCAGTAAAAAAGAAATAATGAAGTTACTGAGAGAAAATAATTTGATCTCTTTTAAAAACACATTTAGACACACAGGTTTAGAGAGAGAGAGAGAGAGAGAGAGAGAGAGAGAGAGAGAGAGAGACAGACAGAGAGAGAGACAGAGAGACAGAGACAGAGACAGAAAGGGACATAGACAGAAAGAAAGAGATGGGGGAGACAGAAGAGAAAAAGGGGGTACGTGTATATAATGCTGTAAATTGTGTTAGCTGGATTGGTGGAAAGCAATGGCAGCTAGCGGATTGGTGTGTTAGTTTTCTGTTGTTATGACAAAATACTTGATATCAACTTTTTAAAAATGAAAGGTCATAATTCACTTGTTTTCAGTGGTTTAAATGCCTGGTTCTTTGACCATGTTGCTTTGGGACCTGTGACAATACAATCAAATGTAATGGGCTCACATCTTAGTAAGTAGAAGTGAAAAAAAAAAAAACATGACCAATAAATAAAGCTGTATTAGCTGATGAAGGGAAGTACAGCACAAATACCCCCAGAGCAATGCCTTCCTTAACAAAAGAAGTATGGGGTTTTTATTTTTATTAGAAAGAAAATTAGTTTACATGTCAACCCCAGGTCCCTCTCCCTCCCCTCCTCCTCTGCCCCCCAAGCTAACACCCTTCCTATCCCATACCCTTTCTGCTCCCAAGGGAGGGTGAGGCCTTCCATAGTGGATCTTCAAAGTCTGTCTCATTCTTTGGGATAGGGCCTAGGCCAACCCCCTTGTGTCTAGGCTCAGGGAGTATCCCTCCATGTGGGATGGACTCCCAAAGTCCATTCCTATGCTAGGGATAAGTACTGGTCCATTACAAGAGGTCCCATAGATTTCCAAGGTCTCCTCACTGACACCCACATTCATGGGGTCTGGATCAGTCACATGCTGGTTTCCCAGCTATCAGTCTGGGGACCAAGAGCTCTCCCTTGTTCAGGTCAGCTGTTTCTGTGGGTTTAACCAGCCTGGTATGTACCCCTTTGCTCGTCAGTCCTCAAAGGAAGTATGAGTTTTGTTGGAGGAACCTACACACAGTCATAAAGGAAAGCTCCTGAAAGTATATTCCTGAGAATGTTCTGTTGAAAGTCATACTTCAAGAAAGAAAGATGGTGGACGTGCTCCTGGACATGTTCAGCTTAATGATGTGGAGGTCGTGTTTAGAAGATTTAAATGGTGGGCAGAAATGCTCCGGGCATGCCATGTTTTCCAAACAGTTTTAGCTAGAACAAAATGCCCTTCTAAGGATGTTTTAATAGAGTAGCAGCCTTGGAAAGGTCCCAGTATCCCCTTCAAGGACACACCCTTGGTGATCCAAATCTTTTCTGTTATGGTGGAAGCTTCACCCTACTCCCTTGCATCCATATACTAAAGAGTCTGGAATGTTCTGGTGGATGTTCCACCCAAGTTCCCCTTCACCATCTCCCTCCAAACCCTGCCGAATCTCAGAAAGCCTGCCAAATGATGACCCCTCCCTCCAGAGATGCTCAAGACCATTCACACAAGGTGCTTAAACTGTATCCCCAGAAAATAGATGTGTGATTTTTCTGGTCTCTCTTTCCCATCTCCTTGGGGGAGGGAGGCTGAAAAGCCATCCGGGAGCATTGTATCTACTAAATGTGGGCTTTTTCTAAGTCCGTTTGATTTGGTCTGATTTGGATTGTCGCATAGGTGGAGAGGCTTGTGGGGTGCAGAAACTTTTCATCTTCCACTCTACCCTAAAGGGTCCACCACCTCCACAACTGAGGATGCAGCCTCTAACTGAGTACTAAACACAACAAGGAGACGGATAAATAGATGAGATGGGGAGCACTTAGTATTAAGCACAAGAGGATGAGCTTCTGCACACAGCTGGGGACTTGCACAGATCTACAAAACACTTAAACAGTGTTTGAGCTGTTAGTTCCTTGGAGGTTACAAACATGAATCTGCCAAGAACAGACCCATTGAACTGAAAACAAAATTACAGAGCTCGGTCCCATTTAGTATGCTGTGGTTTGAATGTGAAATGTCCCTCACAGGCTCACAGTTTTGAGTTCTTAGTCCCCAGCTGGTGGTACTGTTTGGGAAGATTAGGAGTGTTAGGAGGTAAAACCTCATTGGAGGAAGTAGGTCACTGGGGACCCGCCCCACTTCCTGCTCTCTCTCTCTCTGCTTCCTGAATGTAATCAATGCGACTATCAGCTTCCTGTTCCTGTCTCTGCCTTTGTACTTCTCTGCCTGTTACCCTGTGTTCCCTACCACTATAATTACTTTTAGATTTTACATCCAGAATTTCAAAACCCTCAGTTGCTGACATCAGCACACACTTGCTGGTGACCATCTCAGGTGCTGGACACTCAAAAAGAGGTAGAAGCCTTTATTCTGTAAGGAACTTGACCTTCCTAAGACACATGATGTAGAGTGGCTTTTCAGTAAATATTCATAATAACTACTCTTGCTTTTCAAATGCCAGTCAAATATAAGCCTGTATGACCAGGATGGCATGATCAGTTTATAAAATGTGAGAAAAAGAGGAAACAGTGAAATATTACATGCTATGGATATTGAAAGTATTATTTTAATTGTTTTTAGGAGATTTCTCTAGGTGCTGGAGAGATGGCTCAGCAGTCAATAGCAGTTACTGTCCTTACAGAGGACCCAAGTTCAGTTCCCAAAACCATTATCAAGAGCCTTAGAACCACTTGTAACTCCAGGAGATCCAATCCCCTTTTCTGGTCCCTACGAGAACATTCATGTACACATGCCCACACATAGACATGCATACATACATGAATTAAAGCTTTAAAAGATTTATCTAGAACAAGACCCTCAAACTTGACAATCCCCACTGCCTGACTGTTCAAACATTACTTTTTAGAAGCTAAAGATCAAAAAGTTTGGTCATGGGTACTGCACTATTGCCAACTAGAATAAAACTTGACTTCATCCTATTCTATTACTAGAAAAATCATAGCCATTATCTGCTGTGCACTAAATCAGTAGAAGTAATGTGTGCATAAACTATGCATAGGTTAAGTTATTAGAGGTGCTCATGCTACACTTTCATCACGTGCAAGTCAGTGTTTCCAGGAGGCATTCAGCCATCACACAGGTACTTACTGGAGACCTGTTAATCCTTGTTGGCTATGTGTACCAACAAGAAAAGAAACCTGTAATCAGAACTCAGACAGCTGCAGTCTTATGACAGTGCTACCATAGTGGTGAGTAACAGAGAAACCAGGAGTACCACATGCATGAATTTTCAAGGTTATGGCCCCCACACTGTGAACATGACAAATTGCATGCTTCTTAGCAGAGGCAGTAAAAGGGACAGGAAAGGATAGAGAAGAACACACCCCATTATAGGTTTTGCATAGTTTTTCATTTATTTACTCTGCCTGTGACCTGCACGAAGGCACAGTCACAGAACCACAGGGATGTAATTTGTCAAATGTCAAGTTCACTGGCTCCTGATATTCACAGTAGTTGTTAAGAATTGGGTTTTTACAGGAGCTAGAAGGAGTGGCAGAGTTTGACAACAGTATGCAGCCAGGAATGAGACTGCACAATTCCGGCAGCTCCTTTGCCTTCCAGAGAGTTCACTCTCCTGACTCAGGCTCAGACCACCAGAGAGCTAAAGCTCACACTTAATTTGTCAAGTCCTCTTGGATTTACACTGAGTAATATAATTTGTCTAAATGGGGACATAAATTAATGTTGTTCTGCTGCTAACAGCAGTGTCACATACTAAGATAGACAGAAAAAATATTGGGGATTAAATTTGAAAATGAGATCAGAAAAGATATAATTCCTCTTCCTCCCCTGGGATGAAAGACACTGAGTTCCCAAGAGGCAAGTCACCCACAGGGCCAACTCTAGTTACTGACATTGCTGAGATTCCAGTCTCGTCTCAGACCTCCCTGAGTCCAGCACTGCCTGCCACATCTTACCACCTCCCTACATGCAAGTTATTCCCAGAATGCAAAGCTCTCTGCAATGTCTGCATCTGCCTCATCTTTGATCCTTGTAACAATTGTTGTGCCTAAACTCTGAACCCCCAAATCACCAAGAGACCCAATCCGATGCAAAAGCAAAGAGTCTTTAATTAACGAGTTAACTATATTAACTAGGGTCCTCCATCTATCTGACACAGCAGGTGAAGCAAGTGGGACCAGGTGGGGAACCTCGAGCATCAGTGGGGCAGGGAATATATTGGGATAGAGCAAGGGGAGTGTCTGGAAGTCTGCTAATTGTATAGCAACAGTCTCAGGATTGGTACACCTCCAGGCTTGGGCGGCCTGTCCTGTGTCGATTGGTCAGCTGCAGCTACAGGAATGTCTGGAGGCCCTCCCAAGGCAGTTGCTACACTCTGTACTCTACTGTTACCATAAAGCACATCCAGAGCCCACCAGTTGACTTCTGATTGGTTCCTTGCCACATGGAGGGTTTCTGGCGGTTTATTCCCAGTAATTAGGGAAGGTGGGGAGCTCAGCACATGTTGCTGAGTCAGGGGCCTACATCCTGCTGGGTCTTTTTTGCAGCCCATTATGGCTGCCAAAGCAGGGGGCTGGGTAAGGGCCTGGTCCCCTCACAATCTCAACATAGAAGGGAGATTCCTTGGAGAGAAAACTGGTTGTGTGCATATGCTTGTGTATTTACAAATGTGTGTATGCATATGTGTTCATGCATGTGGAAGGAGAAGAGGGGAAGGAGGGGAAGGCAGACAGACAGAGACAGACAGACAGAAATGTGCTTTAGCAATGACCTAAGCATCTCTCATCTAGTCAAGTTGACAACAAACCCTCATCACTGGCCCACATGTTAATAAAAACCTATGTATTTCTGCTCTCCTATATATTTAAAACTGCTAATACAACCTTGAAATATATTTTATTTAATTCTCTAAGATTGTTTTGAGACTTCTTCAGGTGACTTTATTTTCTGTCCAAAGCTGGTAATGCCTCCATTGAACCATGCTAAATAATCTAAGAAAACCTGTGATCTCACACTATTTTAAGAATGGGGCAGAAAAGAGAGAACACATGTATTGGTTTTTATTCCCAAAATAGAGAGCCAAATAGATCATCATCAATACAGTTTGGAGGCACCTCCAAAAAGAATGTTGCAGACATGACTTTGTTATTGGATTAGAGCCTGAAGCTGTGACACCTGCCACGTCCCCCACCAAAACAAAGAACTCCCTGCTGCATTCATACTCTTATCTCCAGAGGAGCTATAGTAGAGCCAAGTTCAAAATGGTTCCAGAGATCCCAAGCCTTGGGGAGTCTTTAGCTTCGTTTTCTACTTCTTTTCTGAAAACAACAATAACCTACCATCTCAGGGAGAGAGTGCGGCAGCCTGGGGTTTTGGAACCTGCTCAGAGGTGGCCTCTCCCTCCCAGCCCTCTGAAGCACTGAGCAGGAGCATGGGGCTGACCTATGGAATAACAAATAAATGTGAATTAAACCAAAGTCTGAGAAGCGGCAGTCACCTGGAAGATCACCCTGTCTTGAGAGAGGGGTGATATGACTTACCAACAAGATATACTTCAGAAACTGTTGCCCACTACTCCCAACACTTGGGTAATGAATGACTGTGGGAAGTAAATGGAGACCCAGAGGACATGCAATTCGGCTTTTCTATTTCTTAATTTGCAAACTTTTCTATCTCAGGTTTCTTTTACCTAAATTTATAGCTGTTTGGAAGGGGAAAAAGACTTAAATTTTTAATCTGAGGCCATGCAACTGAGGATATCAAACCTTAATTCAGAAGAATGCATCCCCATGAGGTACTGTGGAATGTTTTCCAAATGATATGTACTATTTGACAGCTGTTACCTTCAGGTTATATTCCCAAATTCGTGATAAAAAAAAAGTTGCAAATGAATTTAAATACATGTTAAACTACATTAGGGTAGGAACTGCAGAAATGAAATGCTTATGATGGTTGAAGTTATTTGAATATGTCATAGAGTATCAGAAAACATGAGTATGTGACAGTAAGTGTTCATTGCAATTATTAAGCATCCCGTATACCCTACTCAACAATACCCTCCCACACATATTCAAAGTCTTAAACATTTGACAACAGCTGCTAATTTATCATCTGGTATTTAATTTTGCCTGTTTGGGAGTCAGAATTTATTAGATGCAGTTTCAAGTTTTTCTCCGGCTGTTTCTAATCCCTTCTTTTCAAGTTTTAACTGTTTTGCATTCATCTTCTACTCTGCATTCATCTACTTTGCATTCATCTACCACATCGCTACACCCAAGCACATGTGAGAAGGTCAGAGGATTGCTTGCTGGAGTAGAGCTCCTTCTGCTCTGTGGGTTCCAGGGATTGAACTCAGGTTATCAGACTTGTCCACATGTGCTGCTGGCCCAATTTTTATTTTTAATTTTAATTCCAAATTCTTGTATTTTTAAAGGAAATTTTATTTCTGCACTAAGACTTGGTAACTAAGATAAATCAGGTATTAAGTCTTCCTAGATACAGTATCTAAAGGTTTTGTCTTTTTTTTTTAAAGATTTTATTTACTTATTTAATATGTATACAACATTCTGCTTCCATATACATCTGCACACCAGAAGAGGGCACCAGATCTTATAACAGATGGTTGTGAACCACCATGTGGTTGCTGGGAATTGAACTCAGGACCTCTGGAAGAGCAGTCGGAACTCTTAACCACTGAGCCATCTCTCCAGCCCCCAGGTTTTGTCTTTTTTGCTGAGTAGTATTTGCATTTGTAGTATAAAATATGATAATTTGATACTTATATAAAACATACTACTGAATATAGTACTTGGATAAATACTTGATGTATTTCTCAACCTGATAAGAGACAACTGTAAAGACAGGAGTCTCACTGTGCGCTGGGATGTAGTTCAGTGGGAGAGGACTTGCCTAGAAGTCTCTAGGCCCTGGATTTACTTCCCAACACTGCAAGAGGAAAGAGTTATCATTTTGTGCCCTTGTTGAGACAGGTTGAAATGAAGAGTCGATCTAAGTATGATTTCATGAATACGGTTTGCTGCCAGAGAGAAGTTTTCTTAGGTTCAGAGTGTTTCAAGAAGAATAATAACACCCATAAGTCTCACAGGATATATACTTGATAAATGAGGTAAATTTACAATGAGGTAAATTAGCCCTGAATGAGTTCCAAATGTATAAAGGTGTAGTAGCTCAGTTAGAACTGAAGCCAGCCTCTCTAGAAAGGCAACTCTGATAAGTTCGAAGTATTTTGTTGTTGTTGCTGCTGCTGCTGCTGCTGTTTGATTATTCAAAACAGGGCTTCTCAGCATAGCTCTGGCTGTCCTGGATCTAGCTCTGTAGACCAGGATAGCCTTGAACTCACAGATCCACCTGCCTCTGCCTCCCTAGTGCTGGGATTAAAGACATGCACCACCCTAGCCAGATAGTCTGTAGTTTAATTTTATGAGTCTTTCTCAGGAGACTGTGGCTTGGCTACTGCAATGTAGTTCCTTGGTGATGTATGAGATCTCTTGATACTATAACTAGTGTCCATATCAACAGATATGGCTTCAAAACCCCAAAGCTTACAAGGTATTTCTTTGATGACCTGAGCTCTGTTTCAAGAAGTGGCTAACAGAGGGTAGCCTGTCACAACACTCATTCATGACCTAAGCTCTCTAAATGAACCCCCAAGTTTATATGCATTTGGACTGTGTCATTGAGGTCTGCAATTCGCACTTGGGAGCTGATAGGATTGATATAACTTTCCGTTGTGGTGGGAAGGACTTCAGGTTCTCAGGTATAAATCTGATACGATGTCAAACTGTGAAAGGGAAAGGGTAGCTCAACTCCCCCACCAAAGCATATGATAGTAAATTGTTTGGAATTTTGCAAACCTATATAGCAGTGGTTTACATTTCAGGAAGTTAGAAACTCTGCAGTTAGTTGTTATCTTCATCATTGCATTAATAGTTGTGCTAGCCAGCTTTTCTTTACTGTAACAAAGTTCCTAACATAATCAAAAAAAAAAAAAAAGGAAGAAAAGTTTACCATGGTTCACAGTGTTAGAGGTTGCAGTCCACTGTTGGTCGGCCTGTTGATCTGGGAGCCCTGGCAAGGCTGAGAGTATCACTGGAGTCTATGGGGGGAGAGACCTTTCCTCATGGCAAAAGTGAAAGGGAGGAGAAGGAAGAGATTAGAGTAGTGGTATTCCTTTCAAAGACATGTCTCCATGAGTGAAACTCTCCCAGGAGGCTCTACCTCTTAAAGGAGGCATCATGTATAAGCCAATCCCAGCACCAGATATTGTCATTGACAAAAGTCCATATTTAATTCAAATATAGTAATGTCTTTAACATCTTTTAAGGGGTGCATATTTCTTTCAGATCAGTCTGTGGGGTATGGCCAATATAACAGGGGAGGGTCATTCATTTCTTGGGAGAGAGTTTTCTAATGCTCTCTTACCTCTTGGAGTTTTTTAGATTTCATGACTAGTTTTGCCTTTTCTTCAGTGTCTCATTGCATGTACTTGGAGCATTTATCTTTACACTGAAGCTCTGTCAAACTGTTTCTTAGATATTTGTTTCTTTATTTCTGAGGTAGTCATTATTTAGCAATGTTAGTGACAACAGCCTCAAAACACCCATAGATGAACCTCACCTCTTGGCTTCACCTAGCTTCTTCCTCTCAACACACCTGGTGCAAACATCTGCTAGGTGCCACACTGCACTGCCTGTGTTTCTCATTTCCCTAGGAGGGAATTGATAGGCAACCCAACAGCAAGCATGGGCTTGCAGAACACAATGGCTTGCCTTAGATGTCAAGCCAGAGACTGATGAGCTCATGCCTGAGGCAGGGACACTTTCACATCTACTTATCTTGCTCAAGGACTAAGCTAACTAACATTAAATCATAATAAGATGCCATGGACTGAGATGCTATGACAAAAGCAGAGGCTGTTCTTAAGGCTAGCAGAAAATTTTAATGCAAATAATCCAATTGCTACTAAAAGTGTATTGTACCAGGAGTAGATAACCTGGTAGAAATCAAGTCTGTACCCCTTTAAAGCTATGATGAACGTTGAGAAGCTCACAATTTCCTATAACTCCAGCTCCAGGTGCTTTGACACCGTCTCCTGGCATCCATGGGCACCTTTGCCCATTTGTACATACCCAAACACAGATATGCCTGCACACACAAATAAAAACAAAAAGATAAAAGCCCTGATGAAAATAACTGACATGCTTTGAATATCTAATTTGTGCCCAACAATTTGTACCATTGTTTCTCTAAGCCAGAGGTTTTCAACCTTCCTAAAGCTTCGACCCTTTAATACAGTTCCTCATGCTGTGGTGACCCCAACCATAAAACTATTTTCAATGTTACTTCATAGCTGTAATTTTGCCACTGTTATTGGTCTTAATGTAAACATCTGATACGCAGAATATCTGATCTGCAACCCCTGTGGTGGTCGATACCCATGTGTTGAGAATTATTTATAATGTTCTCTAGAAAAATCAAAGAACATGTCTTCTCTACAAAAAACCTGCTGAGGTCTTCTTTATCTCCACCCATTACAGGAGGACATAAACTAACAAATCAACCTTTCCATCTACGCTGGGCTTGGATTTTTTTGGAAAAAGAGTACTACATTGTGGATGAAGACTCCGTGTTCTTCGAAGTGACCCTGACATGCAGAGGGTACCTTGAAAGCACATCCTTCATCAGTAAGTAGCTTGGGATTGATTGTAAGCAAGAGGATGTGGAAACAAAATGTGGGCCTAAAATACTCACAAACAGTAACTGAAGGAGTATCAGCAGCTGATTTGGTGGAAATACCTACAAAAATTAGAGGAAATCTGTGTTGTGTGAGCTGCAGGAGTGAGCTATAAGTTGGTATGCTTTGGTTATTTTCTGTGTGTTTTCCATTTTCTAACAGATTATAATCTTTTTCTTTTCTATAACTCAAGAAACTCCTGGAAAATTGAGACATTTCCTTCCCATCCCACAACCCCCAGCTCACCCATTTTTTTTTCAATTGAAAACAGATTCCTTACTTATACCACAGTTTCCCCTCCCTCCTCTCCTCCCTGCCCCCTCACTTCCCCTCTCCCCCTGTTCCACTCCCTCTGTTTCTTTTTCAGAAAGGAACAGGCCTCTAAGAGAAGACAAACAAATGGGGCAAAACAAAATACAGTAAGACACGAATAAAGCCCTCAACAGGCTGAACAAGGTAACCGGATGGGAGGAAAGGAGTTCCAGGAGCAGGCAAAAGAGTCAGAGACCCACCCTATCCCACTGTTAGGAGCCCCACAAAAACACCAGGCTAGCAGCCTTAACATATACACAGAGGACTGGTGCAGACCCTTGCAGGCCCCAGTGTTTACTGCTTCAGTGTCTGTGAACCCATGTGAGCCCAGCTTAGTTTATTCAGTGAGCCGTGTTTTTCCCAGTGTTCTCCATCCCCCCTGACTCCTTCAGTCCCCCTTCCCCTTCCACTGGATTCCCTGATCTCTGAGGGGAGGGACCCAATGGAGACCTCCTCCAATTTAGGCTCTCTTTATCTCTGCATAATGTCTGACTGTGGGTCTCTATACCAGCTCCCATCGGCTGTAGGAGGAAGCCTATCTGATGATAACTGGACAAGGCATTGTTCTATGAGTATGGCAAAATATCATTAGGAGTCATTTTATTGTTTTTTGTTTGTTTTGTTGTTGTTTCGGTTTTTTGTTTGGTTCCATCCTAGATCCCTGGGTTGTGCAGTCTCCAATTCCTAGTCATCCAGACAGTGTAGATAGAGTATGACTCCCTCATGTGGAGTGGGCCTCAAGTTAAACCAAATACTGGTTGGCTACTCTCACAAGTTCTGTGCCAACCAACTTGCCCCAGTACATCTTGCAGGCAGGACAGATTGTAGGTTCGGGGTTTTGTGGTTGGGTTGGTGTCTAGGTTTCTCTTTCCATAGCCTGCAGAGTCCCTTCCTGCACCGGAGACTAAAATGCAAGGGTGAAGGCTGTGTGTGGCACCAGCTCTACCTCTCTACAAGTAGAAGTTGTCCTCTGCACCATGGCCTGCTGTCAGTTCTCAGAGAATGACCTTCTGTCCTAGCATTAGCCTGGGTTGTTTAGGGATCTCCTCAGGACCTTCTTGATCAGCAGCTCAACCAAATGCAACCCAGTCCCACCACTGGTAGCCTTGCCTAGATGCCCCGGCCGGTGGGGCTCCGGCAATTCATGAGTCCGAGGTGGATCCCGCCTGCAAATAATGGGCAGGAAAGAAAGAGCGGGACCAAGCAGATTTCCTTGTCAAGGCCAACTTTATTGAAACCAAGGGGATTTTTAAAGAGAAAGGAGGAAGCAGAGAAAAAGGAGGTGGGGGGAGGAATGAATGTTAATTGCTCTCAGGCAGGTATCCGGAATCTCCTGTCTTAAGGAAGTGGGGGAAGGAATAGGTGTTAGTTGCTTCTCAGGCCAGGTCCCAGAACCTGAGGGGTGGGATGCTAGGCTAGCTGGCGGCTAGCTAGGCATAGGAGGTGGCCGAGGCTGGCTTCTGACATCTCCCCCTACTAAGTATAATAAAATGGAGTGTCTGGCTTAGGCTAAGTGATGGGCACCCGCATCCAGGACCCTATGTTTTATGATATTGTCATTTATATGACAGTGAGGAGTAGTGCCTCTGTCTTAGGTTATGTGAGATGCATCTGCCCCCAGCACTCCGATGACCCTTCATAAGGCTAGCAGCTCAGGAGTGCTTTGGAGTGGGCATCTGGGGGTCAGTCTCATGCTAAACCCGTCATGGAGGACGCTACAGCTGCTGGGAAGGGTCAGCATCTGGCTTGTAGCATCACAATATTGCCATCACGGACGGTTCCAAGGCCAAGGAAATCGGGAGGTTCGATGTTCAAGGCCTGAAAAATCCAGTCCTTTAGGACTGTGGGGTTTTTCATTGTCATCAGGCAGCTTAGAATCTAATGCCTCCAGGCAATGGTAGTGAACCAAAACCGGTTTTTTGAGGATGGCGTCAACCTGGGACTTAATGAATCTGGTTAGTTTTTGAAAAGCCCAGGGCCCAAAGGAGATTAAAATGAAAAACCCAACCATAGGACCAAGGATGGAAGGTAACAGGGTGTAAAGCCATGGAGAGGTGGAGAACCAATTTTGGTACCAAGATTCAGCTTGTTCTCTTAGTCTCTTATGTTCTTCTATACTATCCTGAACCTTTTTTAGGCTATCTTCGACTAGGCCTGTCTTTTCTGAGTAGAAGCAGCATTCCTCCTTAAGGGCAGCGCATAGGCCCCCCTGCTGTAGGAAAAGGAGGTCGAGGCCTCTCCTGTTTTTTAATACAACTTCAGAGAGGGAGACATCAGAATCTTTGAGATTTTTTAGTCCTCTCTGTAGTTCCTGTATGTCTTTATTTATAGTTGTGCTTAATTGTGCATATTGTTTATTGGAGGGACTAATGAGGCTGCTAGTCCTGCTCCTGCTCCCGTGGCTTCCAGGCCTAAGATAACCGCCAAGGTGATAGCAGTAATGGGCTCTCTTTTGGGTCTGGACTGGAGGGCAGCGCCTTGATCCCAGAAATTCAAAAAGGTGTCTGGATCATGGATGGTCAGGTGGGGCAATAGTTGAACCAGGACACAATAATCTCTTTTAGACAAAGATACCGAGATAACAATGTAGGTGGTTAATCCTGAGGAGCAGGTGAGATAAGAATTATTAAAAGTTGAGGTATAAAGAAAAGAGGAATTAACTATAAGGGTTTGATTGCAAGTTTGAGAAAGGGGGGTTGGGGGAAGCATATCTGGCCCAAGAAGGCATAGGCCCAAACCTGACACTTGTCCAAGTGTTAGTCCTTGGCCGTCAGTTGGATTCCAGTGTAGGGAAGAGGTATCGTTAGTGGGGTGTAGATCCCAAAAACCTGCAATGCCCTCATAAAAGGGAGGGGTGGAAGAGTAGCAGACCCAACAGTCCTCTATGAGGGACTGGTTGGCCTGGTGGATGGCCTGAACCGTAGAATTAACTAGTGAAAGTATAAGGTCAGCAGAGGAGGGAGGGCCCGGGGGGAATGGTCGGCTGAAACACAATAGGGGTATGGGCTACGAAGCTAGTAGCAGGGGGTATCTGTGGGGGAAGTTTGCCCATAGTGCCCTTATTGGGATGTAACTCTGGGTTGGGTCCAATGGCTACCTTCTCGGTGAAAGGAAGGTTTTTTAGCAACTGGATCTTAAAGGTAAGGCCAATGTCACAGCCTGAAATATAGAGTCGAAGTCCCCATTGGGCACCTCTCCCTTGCCAAAGGGAGGATGCTTTCCCCTTATCGGTAAAGGTAATTTGTATGGGGTTACACCAATGGGATCCACAGCGGGAGTTAAAGTGGGCTGGTCCTGAATTAGGTTGTTGGAACAGGGGTCTAGTTTCATTCTCAAATCCACTCTGTGAGACCCAGGACAGACGTATAGAGGTGCCTTTGAAAGGTAAGTTCTAGAGAACAGATTATAGCAATTAGGGGTGGTTGCATACCTAGTGGAGGTATTAACAGGTCTAGGTTGTGGCATAAAATGGGAGGGAGTTTTCCAGAGAGGGTCGACTCCCATAGCCAAGGCACAAAGATCTACTATCGGGGGGAATAAGAAGGCTGAGGTCCAATGTACGTAGAGGCATTGGCAACGTCACCGGCTTGATTGATGATCACCCAGGTGTAGTTGTAGATCTGATAAGGGCTTGCTGCAGCGGCAATCCAAGGTGGGAAACACACAAGTAGCCAGAAAGACAGCATTTTTTATCTAAAATTAAACAGAATTAGAAGATTTCTCAGGGGCTTCCCTGGGTGGATTATATAGTTTTAAAAGGCGTTCAGGCAACCATCTAGCATTATTGGCCTGAGTATCAAAAATACATGTATGTCCTTTTCCCCAAATGAGGACCGGATCTGGTCCGTGCCATTTGTGAGTTAGGGGATCTTTCCATAAGGCTTGAGCATAATTTTGAGCCGTTGATGGATGCCAGAGGTGATCCACGGCTGATTTTCCTGTAGCATCATATGTGAGAAAATTTAGCACAAACAATGCATGATTGAGTAGGTTCTTATGATTGCCTTTAGTGGGGTATAAAATTCATCCTCCCGAATATAGTTTAAATAGCATGTTTTTAAGTGTTTGGTGAGCTCTTTCAACAATCCCATGGCCCTGGGGGTTGTAGGGAATACCGGTAATGTGACTGATATTTAAATGAGAACAAAATTGCTTGAAGGCTAGACTGGTATATCCAGGGCCGTTATCTGTTTTAATAGTCTTGGGTTGGGGTAGGGCCGTTAGGCAGGAAAGAACATGACTTATGACATTTTTGGTGGCCTTGCCCACCTGGACCGTGGCATAAATGAAACCACTGTAAGTGTCAATAGTCACATGTATATATTTTAATTTCCCAAACTGGGAGAAGTGGGTGACATCCATTTGCCAAAGTTGTCCAGGGAGCAGACCTCGGGGATTAACCCCAAGGTGGGGCTCCGGCAGGAGAGTAAAACAGCCTTTGCAAGAGCGGACTATCTCTCTAGCTTGTTCTCAAGTAATGCCAAACTGAAGGCGTAGGGTATGGTCATTGAGACGATGAATGGCATGGGCTTTTGGGCTAAGGATACGGGGTCAGAAAGAGGGGGGCCTGTTTGAGCCAAGGTAATTATTTAGGTAACTTGATCAACAGCATCATTTGCCCAAGAAAGAGGCCCAGGCAACCGGAATGTGCTCGAATGTGACCAATAAAGAAAGGGGAGGTTTGGGTTAAAATCAGGCGCTGGAGAGTTGAAAAGAATTTTTTTTTCAGTGTTTTTCCTTACTTTTTTCATTCGTTCTTTTCTTTTTTTCATTTATTCTTTTCTTATATATTACAACCTGACTACAGTTTCCCCTCCCTCCCCGTCCCCTGTTTCTCCCCCACCTCTCTTCTCCCCCTCCTTCACCCCCACCCCTGCCACCTCTGCTCAGAACAGTTACAAATATGGCATAACAAGCCACAGTAAGACCAGGCATATAGTCTCACAACAAGGCTGGATGAGGAAACCCGGTAGGAGGGAGAGGATCTCAAAGACAGGCAAAAGAGCCAGAGACTCCTCAGCTCCCACTGTTAGGAATTCCACAAGAGCACCAAGATACTCAGTCATAGCATATATGCAGAGGTCCTAGGTCAGACCCCTACAGGCTCCCTGCTCTCTGTGAGACCTCTTGAGTCCCTCAGTTGATTCTGTGCTCTGCTCATGGTGGCCCTGACCCCTCTGCTTCCTGCAGTCCTTCCTCCCCCTCCTCCCCTGGACTCCCAGGGCTCCTGTTAATGTTTGGCTGTGGGACTCTACATTTTCTCCCTTCAGTTGCTGGATGAAGTTTCTCTAGTCTCTGATGACAATTCTGCTAGGCTTTGGTCCCAGAACACTCTGCAGGCAGGTTAAACTGGAGGACAAAGGCTTTGTGGCTGGGTTGGTGTCCCAGTCCCACCTAGACTCCATGGAGTTTCCATTACACTAGGTTTCTGCTTTGCTCCTGAAATGCCCCCCAAATCCAGTCGTCTCCCCCAGTATTCTCTCCCTCCATCTGATCCCTCCTATTCCCAACCCCACCTGCAAAATCTATGCTATTTTTGCTTCCTGGTGAGACCCTTGAGTCTCCTATTAAGACTTCCTCTCTGGATATGTGGATTGTAGCATGATTATTCTTTACTTGACAGCTAATATCCACTTATAAGTGAGTGCATACCTTTGTTTGTCCTTTGGGGGCTGGGTTAGGTTACCTCACTCAGGATGATTTTTTTTCT
This sequence comes from Cricetulus griseus, assembly GCF_003668045.3. Lineage (NCBI taxonomy): Eukaryota > Metazoa > Chordata > Mammalia > Rodentia > Cricetidae > Cricetulus > Cricetulus griseus. The sequence goes on from NC_048596.1 coordinate 156,449,626, forward strand.
AGTTATATCCATTTGCCTGCAAATTTCATGATGTCATTTTTTTAACAGCTGAGTAACACTCCATTATGTAAACATATCACAGTTTTTAAAAATCCATTTTTTAGTTGAGGGACATCTGTATCATTTTTAGTCTATGGCTATTGTGAATAAAGCTGCTATAAACATAGTTGAGCAAGTGTCTTTGTGGTTAGGATGGAGCATCCTTTAGATATATGCCCAGGAGTGCTGTGGCTTGGTTTTAAGGTAGATTGATTCCTCGTTTTCTGAGAAACTGCCATAATGATCTCCAAAGTAGCTGGACAAGTTTGCACTCCCACCAGCAATAGCAGAGTACAGCATCTCCTCCACATTTTCCATATCCTCACCAGCATTAACTGCCACTTACATTTTTTATCTTAGCCATTCTGACTGATATAAGATGGAATCTCAGAGTTGTTTTGATTTGCATTTCCCTGATGGCTAAGAATGTTGAACATTTCTTTGAGTGTTCCTCAGTCATTTGAGATCCCTCTGTTGAAAATTCTGTTTAGATCTGTACCCCGTTTTTTTAATTAGATTGTTTAGTTTGTTGATGCCTAGTTTCTTGAGTCCTTTATATATTTTGGATAATAGTGCTCTGTCAAATGTGGGGTTAGTGAAGATTTTTTCACTTTCTTTGGGATTCTGCTTTGTCCTATTGACAGTGTCCTTTGTCTTACAGAAGCTTTGCAGTTTCATGAGATCCCATTTATTAATTGTTGATCTTAGTGCCTCTGGGATTGGTGTTCCATTCAGGAAGCTGTCTCCTGTGTTCAAGCCTATTCCCCACTTTTTCTTCTATCAAGTTCAGTGTATCTGGTTTCATGCTTAGGTCTTTGATTCATTTGAACTTGAGTTTTGTATACGGTGGTATATATGGATCTGTTTGCATTCTTCTACGTGCTGACATCCAGTTAGACCAGCTCCATTTGTTGGAGATGCTTTCGGTTTTTCAAGTGTGTATTTCTGGCTTCTTTATCAAACATCAGGTGTCCATAAGTGTGTGAATTTACATCTGGATCTTCAAACTTATTCCATTGATCAACTTGTCTGTTTTTATGGCAATACCGTGTGGTTTTATTACTACTACTCTGTAGTACATCTTGAAATCAGGGATGGTGATACCTCCTGATGTTCTTTTATTGCATAGATGTGTTTTAGCTAACCTGGGTTTTTTGTTTTGTTGTTTTGTTTTTCCATATGAAGTTGAGTACTGTTCTTTCAATGCCTGTTAAGTATTGTGTTGGAATTTTGATGGGGATTACCTTGAATCTAAAGATTGCTTTTGGTAACATGGCCATTTTTGTTATGTTGATCCTACCAATCCATAAGCATAGAAGATCTTTCCATCTTAGATATCTTCTTCAGTTTCCTTCTTCAAAGACTTCTAGTCCTTAGTTAGAGTTACCCCAAGACATTTTATATTATTTGTGGCTATTATAAAGGTGTTGTTTCCCTGGTTTCTTTCTCATCCCTTAGAATATTCTTGTATCCAGCAACATTACTGAAGGTGTTTATCAGCTGTAGGAGTGCCCTGGTAGAATTTTTGGAGTTGCTTATGTATACTATCATATCATCTGCAAATAGCAATACTCTGACTTCTTCCTTTCCAATCTGTATCCCCTTGATCTCCTTTAGTTGTCTTATCGCTCTAACTAGGACTTCATGCACTATATTGAATAGGTATGGAGAAAGTGGACAACCTTGTCTTGTTCCTGGCTTTAGTGGAATCGCTTTGAGTTTCTTTCCATTTAATTTGATGTTGGTTATAGGTTTGCTGTAAATTACCTTTATTATTTTTAAGTATGTCCCTTGCATCCATTATCTCCAGGACCTTTATCATGAAGGGCTGCTAGATTTTGTCAAAGGTTATTTGAGCATCTAATGAGATGATCATTTTCTTTTAGTTTGTTTATTGTTTGTTTCTCTGTGTAGCTTTGGAGACTATTCTGGCACTTGCTCTGTAGACCAGGCTGGTCTCAAACTCACAGAGATCCGCCTGCCTCTGCCTCCTGAGTTCTTTTAGTTTGTTTATATGATGGGGTCTATTGACCAATTTTCATATTCTGAACCATCCCTGCATCTCTGGGATGAAGCTTACTTGATCATGGTGGATGATATTTTTGATGTGTTCTTGGATTCAGTTTGCAACTATTTTATTGAGTATTCCCTCATCAATGTTCATGAGGGAAATTTGTAATTCTCTTTCTTTGTTAAATCAGTGTGGTTTGGATGTCAGGATGACTGTGGCCTCATAAAATTAATTTGGTGGGCTGGAGAGATGGCTCAGTGGTTAAGAGCACTAGCTGCTCTTCCAGAGGGCCCAGGTTCAATTCCCAGCACCCACATGGCAGCTCACAACTATCTGTAACTCCAATTCCAGTGGATCTGATACCTTCATACCAATGCACATAAAATAAAGTTAAATAAAATTAATTTGACAGTGTTCCTTCCATTTCTATTTTGTGGAATAATTTGAGGAGTGTTGGTGTTAACTATTCTTTGAAAGTCTGGTAGAATTTCATGCTGAAATCATCTGACCTTGAACTTTTTTTTTTTTTTTTTGGTTAGAAGATTTTTAATGACACCTTCTATTTCCTTAAGGGTTGTAGGTCTATTTAAGTTGTTTATTGAATCTTGATTTAACTTTGGTAAGTGCTATCTATCAAGAAAATTGTCCATTTATTTTGGATTTTCCAATTTTGTGGGAGTACAGGTTTTTGAAGTATGACCTAATGATTCTTTGGATCTCCCCAGTGTCTATTGTTATGTCCTCCTTTTTGTTTCTGATTCTGTTAATTTGCATATTCTCTCTGTGTCTTTTAGTTAGTTTGGATAAGAGTTTGTCTATCTTGTTGATTTCCTCAAAGGACCAACTCTTTCTTTCACTGATTCTTTATATTGTTCTCTTTGTCTATTTGATTGACTTCAACCCTCATTTCCTCCCATCTGCTACTCTTGGGTGAATTTGCTTCTTTCTGTTCTAGAGCTAGTATGAGATCTCTCCAATTTCTTTATGAAGGCACTTAGTGCTATGAACTTTGCTCTTAGCACAGCTTTCATTGTGTCCCATAAGTTTGGATATGCTGTGCATTAATTTTCATTGAATTCTAGAAAGTCTTTCATTTCTTTCTTTATTTTTACCTTGACCCAGTAGTCATTCAGTATAGAGCTGTCCAGTTTATGTGAATTTGTAGGCGTTCTGTTGTTTCTGTTGTTGTTGAAATCCAGCTTTAACTCATGGTGGTCTGAGGGGATAAGGGGTTTTTCTTGTGTCTGTTGAGACTTGCTTTGTGACCAAGTATGTGGTCAGTTTTGGGAAATGTTCCATGAAGTCCTGAGAAGAAGGTATATTCTTTTGTGTTTGGGTGAAAAGTTCTATAGATACCTGTTAGGTCCATTTGGTTCATACCGTCTGTTAGTATCATTATTTCTCTGTTTGGTTTTTGTCTGAATGACTTGTCCATTGGTGAGAATCAGGTATTGAAGTCTCCCACTATCAATGTGTGATTTGAGTATTAGTGGTATTTCTTTTAAAATGTGGGTGCCCTTGCACTTGGGACATAGATGTTCAGAATCTTGGTGGATTTTTCCTTTGATAAGTATGAAATGTCTTTCTCCATCTCTTTGATTAATTTTGGTTGTAAGTCTATTTTGTCAGATAGTAGAATAGCTACACCAGCTTGTTTCTTGGGGCCATTGTCTTAGAAGATCTTTTCCAACCTTTTGATTTGAGATAATGTCTATCTTTGATGTTGAGGTATGTTTCTTGTATGCAGCAGAAGGATGTAGTCCTTTTGTTAGTCTGTGGTCCTTCAGTTAGTCTGTAGTCCTTCTGTTAGTCTATATCTTTTTATGGCAGAATTGAGTCCATTGATATTGAGAGATATCAATGATCAAAGGTTAATAATCCTTTTATTTTGTTGTAGTTGGTAGTAGTGTGTGTGTGTGTGTGTGTGTGTGTGTGTGTGTGTGTGTGTGTGTGTCTGTTTGTGTTCCTTCTTTGGGTTTTACTGGTATGAGATTATCTATTTTTTGGATATCTGTGTTTTTTGGATGTAGTTGGTTGGAGTTTTCCTGCTAGTACTTTCTGTGGGGCTGGATTTGTGGATAGATTTTTTTTTAATTTCACTGTATTATGGAATATCTTGTTTTTTCTATCTATGATGATTGAAAGTTTTTCTGGGAATTATAGTCTTGGCTGGCATCTATTATCTCTTAGAGTCTACTGCACATCTGTCCAGGCCTTTCTGGCTTTTTGAGTCTCCATTGAGAAGTCGTGTGTAATTCTAGTAGGTCTTCCTTTATCTGTTACTTCCTTGGTCTTTTTCTGTTGTAGCTTTTAATATCCTTTCTTTGTTCTCTCTGTTTAGTGTTTTGATTATGATGTGTTGAGGGGACTTTCTTTTCTAGTCCAATCTATTTAGTGTTCTATAAGCTTCTAGTACCTATATAGACATTTCCTTCTTTAAGTTAGGAAATTTTTCTTCTATGATTTTGCTAAAAGTATTTTCTGGATCTTTGAACTGGGATACTTCTTTTATTCCTGTTATTCTTAGGTTTGGTCTTTTCACGGTGTCCCCAGTTTCCTAGATGTTTTGTGTTTGAAATTTTTTAGATTTAACCTTTTCCTTGACTGCTGTATTTATTTCTTCTGTTTATCTTCCAGGCCTGAGATTCTCTCTCCCATCTCTTCTATTCTGTTTGCTTGTATCTGCAGTTCCTTACCTTGATTTCCTATTTCCAGAATTCCCTCAGTTTGTGTTTTCTTTATTGCTTCTATTTCCAATTTCAGATCTTGAACAGTTTTATTCATTTTATTCAACTGTATGTTTTTTTTCTTGGATTTCATAACATTCTTTAAGAAATATATTCGGGGTTTCTGTCTGGAGTTTGCCCCGCTGCCACTTAAAGCCCAGACTCAAGGCAGCCCATGGCCGAGCTTTGCCTTCTGTGGCTCTCAGGGATGCAGATGGGCAGAGGCGGATTAAGCACACGATGGCTTTCTTCAACCAAGAAGCCAATGAAAAAGCACAAGAGTTCAACATTGAGAAATGTCATCTTGTGCAAACCCAAAGACTGAAGTCTATGGAATACTATGAGAAGAAACAAAAGCAAATTGAGCAGCAGAAGAAGATTCAAATGTCCAATCGGATGAATCAAGCAAGGTTCCAAGTCCTTAGAGCAAGAGATGACCTCATCACTGATCTGCTAAATGAGGCAAAACAGCAAGGTGGTAAAAGACAGAACCAGATACCAAGTGCTGCTGGATGGGCTGGTCCCTCAAGGCTTGTACCACCTGTTAAAGCCTCTGTTGATTGTGCATTGCAGAAAATAAGATTTCCCTTTGGTGGAGGCTGCAGTACAAAAAGCAAATCCTATTTATAAAATTGCCACCGAAAAAGATGTTGATGTCCAAATTGACCAGGAGCCTACCTGGTGGAGTTGAAATCTATAATGGGGATCGCAAGATAAAGGTTTCTAACACTCTGGAAAGCTGGCTGGACCTCACAGCCCTACAGATGATGCAGAAGTCGCAGGAGCCTTGTTTGGTGCCAATGCCAATAGGAGGTTTCTGGACTGAGCCTGAGGAGGTGCTGCTCATCCGAGGCTGTACTCCTGGAGCAGCAGATACCTGTGTGGTTTCCTCATTCTGTTCTAACTGGTAATCAGTGGATCCCCTCTGCAGCCTGTGGCCTTGACCTAATGTCATAGAAGGAGGGCCACTTGGTGTGGGCAGGAACCCAGCCCCGGCTCATCTGACACCACAACTGTACACTGGTTCTGCAGCAGTACACGAGGGGTCAGATGGTGCTAAGGAGCCCTCACCAAGGACGCATCCTCCCTGCTCCTAGTCTAGTCTAGAGTGAGTGTGCATGCTGTCCCTACTCTCTGGGTGTCAAGTGCATGCGGGGCTTGCATTCCTCCAGCAACACTAGCTTCACTGTTACTATTTGGGTCTAGTTTTTCTTATCTGAAATGTGGTTTAAAATCTAAACCACAAATACTCTTTATTCATTAAAACAAAGGTTTATGTGAAAAAAAGAGATGTATTCATTTCTTCTTTAAGGACTTGTATCATCTTCATAAAGTTGGTTTTAAGGTCATTTTCTTGTGGTTCAGCTGTGTTGGAATATTCAGGGTTTACTGTAGTGGGATGGCTGGGCCCTGGTGGTGACATATTCCTATGGCTGTTGTTAATTACGTTCTTACACTGTGCTAGACATCTGTCTTTTGGTGATTATAGGTCTTGGTGCTGAATTTTTGGTTTGTCTTTGTTGGATGGGGCTTTTCTTCTTTGGTTTCTGTTTTCTCTCTGGTCTTCTGGCTAGGGTGGCCTGGGGTTCAGGGTGCTTGCCTATCCTTTGGTGGGATAGGAGGAGACTGTAGGCTTTTATTTTTGAACTTTGAAAGATTTTGTTGTTGTTAGAGCAGAGTATTCTGTTTCCATTTCTGTCATTGTTTGGGGCTCTTGATGGTTTCCTTGATTTCTTTCAGCATAGAAAAGCCAGGATGGTTGGCTTTGCTTAGACTGTAATACTGAAGCACCTCAGAGCACCACCTGGGCCAAGCACTGGTGACAGAAGTTGCAAAGACTCCCCTAGATAGAAGCCTCCAATCTACAGCATCTCCAATCTGCCCTTCTCCCCACTCCCTTCCCCTCCTGTCTCCAATCACAGGCCTCCTCTCCAACCTAAATTGCTGCTAAAAAATTGAACTTTTTATTTATGTAAATGGCAATATTCTGTGTTCTTGACTATACCATCCATATACATAACCAAGTAGTTTCTTAAAATTTTCTAGAATTATACATAGACCTGGGGATATGGCTCAGTTGATAGAATACTTTCTTGGTATACACAAAGTCCTGGATTCAATTTCCAACACCACATAAAACTGGGCATGGTGGTACATGTCTGTAATTCCAGCAATCAAAAACTGAAGGCAGGAAAATCAGAAGTAAGGTCATCCTCAGCTATATATAACGATATATATATATATATGTATATATATATGTGTGTGTATATATGTATGTGTATATATGTATATGTATATATGTATATATATGTATATATATGTGTGTATATATGTATATATATATAATATCATTATATACAATATCATTATATAATAGTATGATATATATATATATATATATATATAGAGAGAGAGAGAGAGAGAGAGAGAGTTTGAGGCCAGCCTGAAATCCTGTCTCAAAAAAAAAAAATCTAGTAGATAGATTGGCTTTAGCTTAACAGTTCCTTCTACAACATAACAATTTGGAATCAAACTGCTGCTGGGTTGAGACCCACAGGCACTAACCAGCTCTTGAAAGAACTCCTAAGAAGTATGGGTCATAAATATTCAATGTAGGAAACGTTGGTGAAGTGGGTAGTGGTTATTGCAGAGGCTCATACTTGTCTCAGTGCTGAGACTAACTGACTATTGAGCTAAGCCCTACCATGCATCCAGAGCACATCTACAAGGCTCAGGGAGCCTAGCAGAGAAGAGAGAAACAGCAGAAGAGCCGAGGAAGGGGTGGCAGTGTGAGTGCTGGCCTCTCAACATGGCACCAAGTTCTAAAATGCTTCCTGTTGTTGTGATGAAACACTGACCAAAACAATGTGGGGGGGGGGGAGTTTATTTCCACTCTCAATTTATAGCCCATCCTTAAGAGAAGTTGTAGCAGGAATTCAAGGCAGTAACCTGGAGGGAGGAGCTGAAATGGAGCCATTAAGGAATGTTGTTTACTGGCTTGCTTTACTTATATTCACTATTTTTTACTAAAGAAAGTATGATAGGAGATGCTCATACTTTTAGAAAATACTTTGCCAAATATATTGAGACATTTTAAAGTTTTTGATCTGGTCTGCCTATTACAACTATTTTTCACAATTTTGACTCTAAACATGTACTATTGTTGGTGTTTTCTTTATTGCTGTGGGTTTTATGGTATGCAGAATCAAACCCAAGGCCTTGCCCAGGGAAGGCAGTCTCTCTACCACTAAGCTTCATCTTCATCCTTTCATTTTCCTAAGGTCTTATTGTGTCACTCAGGCTGGCCTTAGAAATTGAATCTGATTTGATTTGCTTTACTTTGATTTGGTTGTGCATGTATGATAGTAGCACATTCACACCATGGTGCATGAATAGACATGAGAGGACAACTGGTGGGAGCTGCTTTTCTCCTTTTACTATGTGGGTCCTAGTTTGACCTGTCACCAAGCTTGGTGATGAGACTTTTGCCCACAGGATTATAAATCCTGCGCTGCCGTGAAAGTCTTCGTCCTCTTCTGTGTACCCCAGCACTCCCATTACAGGTGTGTGCCACCAAATCTGGCTTTGTTCTATCGCTTATTGTGGTTGTCCTCTAGAAATACTGGGAACTGAACCAAGTGCCTCTTGTATGACAGACAAACAAACACTCCACCCCTGTCATACAGCCTCAGCCCTTCGAGTTGCTGTTTTTTATGCTACCAAAGAATGAGCCGATTCCTAGAAATTCTACTCTAGCTCAGACAGATAAATGTAAATACCAACTGAAAAACCAACATTGGAATAATCATAGAAGAATTAAGTCAGACTGTCTACAGAAATGTCTCATAACACTTGGTTAATGAGTGAAGAAATATTGAAAAGCCAAACAGTAGGGAGCGTTAAAACTCTGAATTTTGGAGTCTTTGGAGCTCAGACAGGCTGGAATGCCAGGCAAAGGCCAGGAGGAGAAGGGGATTCAGAAATGGTAGGTGGCATTTGTCAGAAGCAATCATGTTGGCTAGACCAGTTCATGACAAGTCCAAGGCTGGCCTGACTCTGCAGGGCCACCTGGGGCTGGTGTGGTGCAAGCTGTTTGGGAGTGGTTGCAGGTCACAGATAATTCCTGGATGGCATCCGTCAGCTCTATGGAAAACTGTCAAACAAAGACTAGGGACAGAAAGTAAAGTCTAGCAACTTTGGGGAATCTTTGTGCTGAGTGTACACTTGAGGCTTTCAGGGCTGTAACCCTGGTAGTTGTGGCTGTGGAAAGAACCTGGAGAAGGAAAGAGCCGAACTCTGGGATAGGCAGGGGGTGGAAAAACTCGGGTGGTTGACAGTTGACTGTGACAGATGAAGACAAGTCAGGACTCCCTGAAACTTACATGGATTTTTTAAACTTGACAAGAGATAAAAAGCTTTAGATATATTAGCATGACCACTGTCTGAATCTGCTCTGAATCCTTCACTGTAGAAAAGCAGTTAACAAAGTGTCTGTAAACAGCAGAAGGAAGAGAAGACTCACGCCTTGGAGCCATAGCAAAAAGAAATCCTAAAATGGTGTCAACTCGGGAGAGCATGTCTGGATATATATGGATTGGACAGAGGTATTTTCAGCACAGTGAGAAGCACTTTTTTGTTTGTTTGTTTGTTTGTTTGTTTGTTTTTCAAGACAGGGTTTCTCTGTGTAGCTTTGGAGCCTATCCTGGCACTCTCTCTGGAGACCAGGCTGGCCTCGAACTCACAGAGATCCACCTGCCTCTGCCTCCCGAGTGCTGGGATTAAAGGCATGCACCACCAAGGCCCAGCAAGAAGCGTTTTTAAGCCTATATTTAGAAAATAACCAAAGAAAATTCAAATCTATGAGCCTGTTACTATGATAATAGTAAACAGTATTTACCAAAGCCAGATTACTAGTTTATCAGAACTCCATTGATTATCGTTAAAACTCTGAAACCTTGCCAGGCAGTGGTGGTGCACACCTTTAGTTCCATCACTTGAGAGGCAGAGGCAGGCGGATCTCTGTGAGTTCAAGGCCAACCCAGTCTACAGAGGGAGTTTCGGAAGCCCTGTCTCAAAAAAACAAAAAAGAACAAAACAAAACAAAAATCTCTGAAACCTTACCATCATTTATGATCTTTTGGGTTTCAATTTTCGCATACCTTAAATCACTCCCTTAGATCCTCACAGTTTACACAAATTTTAACCCTTTTTTTTCATCTAATCACTTACCACGAGATGTAAGTACTTGATTACTAAGAGCAGTCATTGAAAAGCAAATTCTTTTAAATAAAAGAATAGTAAAAGGTGAGTTTTTAGTTAGTAATAGCAGCATGATAGCTTGAGTTTGTTTTTATATCAAGATCTGTTTTGTGAGCTTTTCTTTTTCTGTCTGTGAGTCTGCCTTTTTCAGCAGGAGACCTAGTGGCTCTAGAAAAAGCAAGGCCTGGTTTTTCTATATGATGTGAACTGACAGTGTGGCTGCAGCATTCGAGGGAGGAGCTGGCTAAGTCTGTTTGCTGCTGCTAAACTGATAAAGCCACAGCTCACTGTCAACACCACCACAGACATCTCAAACAGATACATTTGAACAGGAAGTACAGTCCAAATGGCTTCTGATCATTTAAAATGAAGAGACCCACCACCTGGACTACCAGCCTGGGATCTTCCATGGTGATTAGAGTAAGAATAACTTACTCTAATTAATCATCACTGTTGCTCTGTTGTTATTGTTTAGAATTTGAATGGTAGAAAAGCCATTACTAACCTTAAGTTTAATGTTTATCTTCTTTGACTCAGTTTGATAGTACCTATGTGGTCTTGCTCTATGATGAAAACAACAACAACAACAAAAAACCAAAATAGACACTTCTTTGGGAAAGTTGAGGTGACGGAGGTACTCCAAAGATTTGGGGGAGAGTAAACTGCAGTCAGGGTGTACTATGTATGTTTTGTTTTGCTTTGCTTTGTTTGAGAAGGGGTTTTTCCATATTTCCAGTTTGGGCAAGCCTGGTGGTGGGTGAGGCCTGGGACAGTTCTTTGGCCAGAGGTCCATGTCACCACCCTTGAAGCAAGCTCTGGATGGAGCCCATTGCTGCCCATCTTTGGAGGCAGCATCAGCTACTGCCATAGAAGCTGGTGTTACTGTCTCTACAGGGAAGCCTTTTTCATTAAACTCCATAATCAGCAGATCCCTCTGAAGAGTTAAAGGGCAAAAATCTAACCTACTAAATATTCTTGATTTTAAGCAAACTACTAGTTTTAACTAATTTCTAGTTACTTGCTTCAGGCTTAACCATGACAACATATACAGAAGGCTAAATCTTGTTCTGTGAATGAATTACATTTGTGCTTAACATGACTACAAGCACAGTTCTGAGAAATATTAAAGAATTTAATAATGTATAAGGTGACTGACCATTAACTTGTGTGCCTTAATTATCTTTAACAGTTACAAGTTAGTAGCTTCTATAAAATTAGGACTTTACAATTTAATCCCTGTTAAATTGAAGTCTTAAAAAATTGAATAGAAGGTTTAACTGAAGACCCTTTAGAAACCAAAATAAAACGTTAAAACTATAAACACAGTCTGCAGACAAACTGGGAACCTTACTTTTCTGATTCTTTAACAGTGTACTTTTACAGAATATCACAGTTTTTTTTTTTTGTATGACTCAGTTTATCTCAAGGAACTAAAGCTTAACAAAGTTTAGCAAAGACAAAGAGACTAAACATATATCTTCAAGTTAGTTTTCGCTAGCCCGAATAGACCTTAGGAATTTATAAACCTTATTTATCAAATCTACCTTATTCATCGAACATATGCTATCCCTTATCTAAAATCTTATAGAAGCCTGGTGTTGAATACAGCTAGAAAAGATATAAGAGGTTAGATAGCCACCTCTGTGTCAGTTTCTGTTAACCTAAGTAGACCTTAATCATCAAACACAGGCTGGTTTTAGATCCTAGTTTCCATAAACATTGTTCATGTTTTGTACTCATTTGTTTTTTGTTTTTTGGATTTTGGTTGTGTTTTGTTTTTACTTTCAGGACAAAAATCATCACATAAAAAATCTACTATCTTACAAATCCTGGGATACACAAAGTTTACACAATGATAGAGAGAAATGTCCCAAATCACAGAGAGAGATCCCTTTCCATGAGATGGGTGTCCAGTAGGGTGAGAGAAACTGCTTGGTGTACCAGTGAGATTGCTGTAGCAGCAGTAGGTGCCAGGAACTGACAGAGACAAAGCAGTTAGCTTCTAGTTGACATTTACCCATGCACCAGGAGAGAGCAGGGATAAGGAAAAGAGGTGGCTGAAGAGGTAGACTCTAAAATTTGGAGTCAAATGTAGTAGATGGCAGAAGCCAGCAGAAACAAATGACCTGCACCTTAGAAAAGTCAGACCAGCAGCTTGACTCGGTTAGGAGAAGCTGAGCCTTTTGGAAAGGTCCATTCATGCATCTCCTGAGTTTCCACACCAGATGGATAAACTGATGACATGACCTCTTCATGCTATGGTTAGGGTGAAGGTATTTTTGTTTTTGTTTGTTTAATTGTAGATAAGGGAGAGAAAACAGTCAGAGGCATCTTGAAGAGTCCAGAGCAGAGAAAGAAAGAAGTAGGCTGAACATGGCAGGCAGACTGGACACGGCTAGTGCTATCTTCGAGAGGGGAAAAGAGTGGGGGCTAGATAATGGAGAAACCATAATGAGAGAAGCAGAGCAGAGCATAGAGAGAACATAGTGAGGACACAGGGTTAGAAGGAGAATGAGTAGCTGTGGGGAGAAACCCATGAACTGTAGAGAATTTAGATGGGGAAGGAGAGAAGAGTTAGGATGATAACTCTTGGTTACACAGACATTGAAATTTGTTACAGATACTTGCCGTACTGAGGGAGCCTGGAGGTCAGAATGTGTTTTGATATATTGATAGGTGCCACAGGCAGCCATATTTTCCTTCGGCCCTAGATATGGGTAATTATTCCTTTTGGCAGATGGAAACCAGTTTCCCAAGTTCCTGAAGAATGCTGGCTTTTATATAACCACCAGAAATCCTCCTATAGTCCAGGTTCATCTCATTTCTGGATATTTGGACTGCCTTTTGGAGTTTGGGGAATCGGAGTTTCCTTTGGAACTGAAAAGAAACAACAATCAGCAATAAAAGAAGACAAAGCCACGATGCACAGATGTCTCAAAGTACTGTGTCACATGGAAGAGTCAAGACACATGAGCCTTCGTGGTGTTTGTTTCCATTTATATGGAATCCTCATGATTTTGAATAAAGTTATAATGACACAAAGCAGATCTGTAGTTTCTGAGGACTAGGAGACAGGAGGAAGATTGCAAGAAGTGTAAGTCAATAGGATTGTTCCAGACCCCCTGAAGGAAGAAGTCAGTTTGGAGGTCTGGACAATCTATAGGGTCACTGGTAGTGGATCAGTATTTACCCCTAGTACACAAATGAACTTTGGGAGCCTTCACCACATAGAGGGATACTCTCTCAGCCTAGACACACTGGGGAGGAGCTAAGCCCTGCTCCAAACGATATGAGAGACTTTGACGATCACCCATGAAAGGCCTCACCCTCCCTGGGGAGAAGAAAGTGGTTTGGATAGGAGGTCGGTGGGGGGCAGGGGAGGAGGAGAGGGAGAGGGAACTGAAATTGACATGTAAAAGAAGCTTGTTTCTACAAGGAGGTCCCTAAGAGAGACATACATGGTCCCTTGGAGAAGGGGAGAGGTTCAAGATCTGCTGAGCAAATTGGGAGCACGGGAAGAGGGGGGAGGGAGCTAGGAGAATGAGAAGGGGAGAAGAGGAGGGATGCTGAGGACATGAGGGAGCAGAAAGGTTGAGTCAGGGGAAGAATAGAAGATAACAAGAATGGAGATACCATAATAGAGGGAGACATTTTAGGTTTACAGAGAAATCAGGCACTAGGGAAATGTCTGGAGAGCTACAAAGATGACGCCAGCTAACTATCTCAGCAACAGAGGAGAGGTTACCTTAAATGCCCTCCCTTGATTATGAGATTGATGACTGACTTATATGCCTTCATCTAGCAGCTGGTGGAAGTAGAAGCAGACACCCATAACTAATCACTGATCTGAACTGGAACCCAGATGCAGAGAAGGACCAGTGAAGGGCAAAGAGGTCCAAACCAGGCTGGTGAAACACACAGAAGCAGCTGACCTGAACATCCGGAACTCTTGCTCCCCAGTCTGATAGCTGGAATACCAGCATGGGACTGATCCAGACCCCAGGAACATGGGTTTCTGTGAGGAAACTTCAGAAATGTATGGGACCTCCTGTAGAAGCCCCGTATGTATTCCTAGCATAGGTGTGGACTTTGGGAACACATTCCATATAGAGGAATACTCCCTGAGCCAAGACACATGGGGGTGGGCCTAGGCCCTATTCCAAAGGATACGAAATACTCTGATGACACCTTATGGAAGGCCTCACCATCCAATGGGAGCAGAAAAGATATGTGACAGATAAGGTTTTAGTTGGGGGGGAATAAGGGAGGATAGGCGGGAGAAGGGAACTAGGATTGCCATGTAAAAAAATCCTGTTTCTAATTCAAATAAAAAAAGTTGGGAAAAAAAAACTTAACCGTAAAAAAAAGAAGCCTGTTTCTAATTTAAATAAATAAGGAAAATTAAATTAAATAAATTAATTCCAAAATAGAAGTATAAGTCATTGCTAGTGGGAGGATAAAAAGATGTTCTATATTACAATTATATTGTTAGTTACATATTATTCCTATTATCGACACTCAACAATTGTGCATTTACACTGATAAATCTTAACACGAGTGAACTATTTCAATAAAATTTAAAGATAGGGCTTTAGAGATGGCTCAGCAGCTTAGAGCATGCGCATACCGCCCTTTCTGAAGACCCACGTTCAGTTCTTAGCATCTAAGTCAGCAGCTCACAATCCTCTGTAACTCCAGCTCCAGGGGATCAAATGCCCTCTTCTGGCCTCTATGGGCACTGCACTTATGTGCCCTATACAGACACACACACACTTTAAAAAGTAAGAAAAACGGGAAATACCTTTGAATTAATTGGTACAGGAGACCGCTTCCTGAATATAACACCAGTAGCACAGACACTGAGATCAACAAATGATAAATGGGACCTCCTGAAACTGAGAAGCTTCTGTAAGACAAAGGACACAGTCAGTAAGACAAAATGGCAGCCCACAGACTGGGAAAAGATATTCACCAACCCCACATCTGACAGAGGGCTGATCTCCAAAATACACAAAGAACTCAAGAAGCTAGTCTCCAAAACACCAAACAATCCAATTAAAAAGTGGGGTACAGAACTAAATAGACAATTCTCAATAGAGGAATCTAAAATGACTGAAAGACACATAAAGTGTTCAACATCCTTAGCCATCAGGGAAATGCAAATCCAAACAACTCTGAGATACCATCTTACTCCTGTCAGAATGGCTAAAATCAAAAACATCAATGGCAGTTTATGCTGGAGAGGATGTGGAGAAAGGGGAACACTTCTCCACTGCTGGTGGGAGTGCCAACTCGTACAGCCACTTTGGAAATCAGTATGGCGATTCCTCAGGAAAATGGGAATCAGTCTACCACAAGATCCAGATTCCACTCTTAGGCATATACCCAAAAGAAGCACATTCATATAACAAGGACATCTGTTCAACCATGTTCATAGCAGCACTATTTGTAATAGCCAGAAACTGGAAGCAACCTAGATGCCCCTCAACTGAAGAATAGATAGAGAAAATGTGGTACATTTACACAATGGAGTACTACTCAGCAGAAAAAAAAAAATGGAATCTTGAAATTTGCAGGAAAATGGATGGAACTCGAAGAAACCATTCTGAGCGAGGTAACCCAATCACAAAAAGACAAACATGATATGTACTCACTCATATGTGGATTTTAAACACAGAGTAAGGGATTACCAGCCTACAATTCACACTGCCAGAGAAACTAGTAAACAAGGAGGACCCTAAAAGAGACAAACTTTGTCCCCTGGAGAAGGGGAAAGGGTCACGATCCCCTGAGCAAATTGAGAACATGGGAAGAGGGGGGAGGGAGCTACGAGAATGAGAAGGGAAGAAGAGGAAGGTTGCAGAGGTCATGAGGAAGCAGAAAGGTTGAGTCAGGTGTAGATTAGAAGAAAGGGTATGTGATAGGTAGGGTTTTAGTTGGGGGGTGGTAGGGGAGGACGGGAGGGAGAAGAGAACTGGGATTGTCATGTAATTCAATCGTGTTTGTAACTAAATAAAAAAAAAAAGAAAAAAGTAAGAAAAACAAAAACCTAAAAAATATGCATATATAAAGTACAATAAATTCAAGCACTTTTAAGTCCCTGATCAATCCTGTACTGTTTGTAAACTAACAGTTAATCTTGTGGCCATATGATGGTGATGTGTAGGGAACTCTAATCAGAATGTGAGTGACAGATTGTGTAAATGCTGCCCACTGTGTAAGTGCTATGTCACTATGGCATAGGAAGGCAGGAAAAATTCTATCCAGCTGTCACACTCTGGATTCCCTGGTTCTCATTTCTCTGCTCTACATTTTCCCATCTGTTAAAGAAAGATTGGGGTAATCCAGCTGCAGAATCCTATTGTCCTTCAGTTCATTTAGTTCCTAAAATAAACAAACCTTATCCAATATACACTGTATATGCAAAGGGGCTTAGTAAAGAAACTGCCAACATGTCCGTTCCATGGTATAGTTAAGGGAAAGTCTTTTGTGCATAAAAGAGAGAACACATCCAGAGACATCTGGAAGAGTCCAAAGCAAAGAGAAAGAGAAACACAATGGACATGACCAGGGCTGTCTGGGAGAAGGGGAGAACAGCAAGAGATAGAGAGAGAGTAGGAGAGAGAACAGTGATAATAGCAGGGCAGGGGATAAACCTTGCTGTTATAAAGAAAACACGTGACTATCTAGGAAGAGGGAAGCCTGGGGTGGCTACTGTGGACTTTGAAATACACCGCAAGCACTTGTGAATTGGAGACAAGGAAGCCTGGATGCCAGCATGGGCTTTGAATGCAGCCACAGTATCTGTCAATTGAGCCACGTGTCCCTGTAGCCAGAGATAAGAGGAATGACTTCTTTTGGCAGCTGGGAACTACTTCACAAGCTCTTGAGGAATGCTGGCTTTTAGCCAACTGCCAGACAGAAATCCATCTGTTGTCCTGATTGAGTTGGGCCTAGACTCAGATTTGGACCCATCCATGGGCCTGTCCTTTTATTGGGAGGGCGGGGAGTGGACCTGACTCCTACTTAAAGACCAGTAAATCCTCACCATGTCAAAGTAGTAGACTGTGCTGAGAACCTTCCAACTGTAACACTAATGGAAGAGGCAAGTACGTAATTCAGATGACTGTTGTTTACAAATAGTTTGGTGAACTGGGAAGAAAGTCCCACTGGGAATTCTGTTTCTTCTTGATGTCTCTGTGTTTCTTGACTTGCCTGCAGGTTCTGCCACTGGCACGATTCTCAACTTGGAGTTATCTTGGTCAGATTATATCTCACGACCAGGAGACAACACTAGCGTGCTCCACTTCAAAAAGGGTGAGATGGAGAAGACCTGTCAGGTCTTTATGAAGAAGACTCCCTTTATAAAGAAGAGGAGTCCTTCAGCATTGTCCTGAGCCTGTCAACGGGAGGACAGCTGGGAGCCAAATTTTCCCCACTGCCGGGATAACAATCCTGGCTGACAGAGAGGATGGTAAATTCTCCTAATCTAAGCAATGGCTCAGCTCCTACTTGGCTCTCACAGCTGTAAGGTAAATTATACAATTTTAGATATCTCGCATGTAGCTCACATGTGGCCCTGGCTGGCCTCAAGCCAAAGATGGCCTTGAACTTCTGATCCTCCTGTCTCTACCTCCCAAGTGCGAAGATCATGGATGTAAGCCACCATGCCTGGCTCTATGCAGTGCTGGGGACAGAATCCAGAACTCTGTGTATGATGGGCAAACACTCTATCAACTGAGCCACTGTGCCAGCCCCCATTACCTCCATGTTCTGCTTCCTCCTAAGGCTATGCCATAGCTTTCCACATGTGGAGACTCCACCAACACCAAGGGCAAAATAGAATGCAGGAAGATTAAGACTGTACGTATGACTTCATTCTAAAAAGAAAAAGAAAACAGCGTAGCCAAAGGAGTTGTATAAGACTTGGAAGATCCTAAGTCAGGCATTTAAGTCCTCAATAACATAAGGAGTCTTAAAATGACATGGGGGTGGGTGGCTGTAGAGTTCTGTGTGCAGGCATCTGGTCCCCTTCCTGGGGTTCCTGAACTCTGGAGAGCCCAACTGAAACTCAGGACAGCACTTCACACTACTCCTCCCCATCCTCCAGCTCCTACATTCTTTTTTCTTTTCATTCTTTTTTTTTTTTTTTTATGGATATGGGTTTCTTGCCTGCATGGTTGTCTGGGCATCACATGAATACCTAGCATACTCAAAGGCCAGAAGAGAGCATCAGAGCCCCTGGAACTGAAGTTACAGACACTCGTGAGTCACCAACAGAGTGACTTCTGGGAATTGAACTCATATCCGCAGGAAGAGCAGCAGTCTGTTGTCTAAGCCATTTCTGCATTTCGCAAAAGCGAAGTTTCTTCCCTGTCTTTTTCTCTGTGCTGCCACCAGATGGTGCAGCCCACATTTAGGGTGGGTCTTCCTGCTTCTGATAATCTGATCTGGAAAATCCCTCACAGGCTGCCCAGGGCCTTCCTTCAGTTGATTCCAGATATGGTCTAGCTGACAAGCAAGAATAGCTATTATAATATCCATACAAAAACAACAACAACAACAACAACAATGCTTCCATGAAACATAAAGAATGACATTAAGAGAAGAAAAGAGTTGCGAGGAAGAGGAACCAGTTAAGGGTCAGGGAGTGCTTGCTTGTCCACTGCTTTTGAGGCCTTAAGCTTGCAGAACCACGCAGGTGTGTGGGTGAACACACACACACACACACACACACACACACACACACACACACAGACACACACACACGCATAATATTCCTCCCTATTAGCCGTCACGTTTAAATGCAAATGGATTGAATTCCTAAGATAACAGTGACCGACTGAGTGGATTTAGAAAGAAAAGAGCCACATATGCTATCTGTAAGTAACTTGTTGTACATAAGTACTCACAGAGGCTGAAAGTGAAGGATAGAAAAGGATACTCTGTGCAAATAGCAGTCCACACAGAGCAGGTGACTTACTTAAATGGGACAAAATGAACATGTTAGCAACTGATGCTAAGATGAAGAAGCTGCACATGGTACAATGTCTTTACATCAGGAGGTTACAGCAATTACACATGACCTCAACACTAGAGCTGATTATATTAAGGAAATAAGAACCAGAGTGAGAAATGGGCACAAATAATAATAATAATAATAATAATAATAATAATAATAATAATAACAACAATAATAGATTTCAATCCCTACAACCCTCTCTTGAGGTCCAGTCTTGCTCTGCCCGAGAGACCTCAGTGCAGGAGATAAGCGATTGGCCACTTTTATGAACAAACAAATGAGAAGACTGTTTTGGGATTGTGCAGTCTTTCCAGAGTCTAGCTAGGCAAAAGGAGGGTTCCCATAGATTCACAGCAGACATTAGCTGTCTGGTCCAGATGCGCCATCTAGAGGCTAGGACAGTCTCAGGAGTGGATATCACCCAATGCTTAGGGGTTTAAGAAGGACTGATAACTGTGCAATCAAAATGATGACATTTCATCCTTACCAAGAAACCACAGTAGACAGATACCCAGCTTTGGGAGCGAGAGGCTTCCAAAGATGCCACCAAGTTTCCACAAGAAACAAATTTGGGTTTTTTGTTTGTTTGTTTGTTTTATTGTCCATCCAAGGCCAGAGAGGACCAATACCATGAAGATGCCTGTCAAGAAAGACCTGCCCTGCTGGTCGGTGGTGGCGCATGCCTTTAATCCCAGCACTCAGGAGGCAGAGGCAGCTGGATCTCTGTAAGTCTGAGACCAGCCTGGTCTACAGAGTGAGTTCCAGGACAGCCTCCAAAGCTACACAGGGGAAACCCTCTCTCAGAAAAGAAGAAGAAGAAGAAGAAGAAAAAAAAAAAGCACAATCCAGTTCAGACAAAGTTACCAGCGAATCTTTAGGTATAACTGGAAAACAGGGAACTGCATGGAGTACGGTTCCAGAAGGAACACAGTTCCAGATGACTTCAGAAGCAGACTCAAGTCAGACTACACTATGAGAGGTTTTGTGTGCACAGTAAACTTCTGATGTAGTTTACCCATGTCTCTGTCCACTAAAATGTGTCTTTTAACTCTGATCTCTACTCTCCAGATTTTTTTTTTTACTTTAACTCAGATACACATCTTCACTTAATTTACAAAGGCATTATGTCTGTGACTCGCTAACTATGATTTTCTATTTTTTCCATCTCCAGGGTTATATCCATCCATGTGTAAGCTTCCTGGCTTTTTCTTTTCTTTCTTTTTTTTAAACCTCTACTATTAGCCCAAATGCCATTTATTTCAAAGATGTTTAGGTCAGAATAAATCTAGTGTTAGGAGGCAAAGTTCATAAAACTTTAATTTCATTACATTTACTTTGTCGTTTTGCTTAGACTTGTGAAACTGACATCATCACACTTGTACATACATGCTAGACAGATATGTGAAACAACAATGACTCTGACTAGTTCATCTATCCCTTTAAAATAAATTGTGTGTGTATGTGTGTACACATGCAAGATCTGTGTGTCAAGTCACAGGAGTCACAACACACACGTGAAGGTCAGAGGATGACTTCCTGGACTAAGTTCTATCCCTCCACCTGTATGTGAGATTTAAGGGGTAAAATTAAGGCTTGCACATCGAGTGCTTTTATCCATTGAACCATCTCACTTGTCTACCTTTCTTTAATTTTCAGAGAGGTTCATTTCTTGTTCTAAATATGTCTACAAAGTAAAGAACTGAATAGAACCAATTTTGGTTCACTGGACTCTGGCTTATAATTTGGAGGAGATATTTAAATTCCTTTTGGTAAATCCCTTTGCACAAAAGTACTGCCACTTTGGAGCTGGAGTGGCCTAGAACTGACGGTTCTTGGGGTAGTGATTCATGTGTCTAAACAAGAAAAACACAGAGAGAACAACTCAGACCTAGCAAATGGGCAGTATCTGCTCAGGAAGTAACACTCATTTTACAGTTGTGTTTAGAGTGCATGATTGTCATCATCAGAGAGGCTTATCCCACAACTGATGGGAGCAGACGCAGAAAGACACAGCCAGCTTGGGAAATCCTGAGGAAGAGTCGGAGGAAGGATTGTAGCAGCCAGAGGGGTCGGTCAAGGACACCACAAGAACACAACCCACAGAATCAACTATGCAGGGCTCATAAGGGCTCACAGAGACTGAATTGACAATCATGGAGCCTGTAACGGTCTGATCTAGGTCCTCTGCATATATGGTATGGTTATGTAGCTTGGTGTTCTTGTGGGACTCCTAATAGTGGGTGTGGGGGTGTCTCTGACTCTTTTGCCTTTGAGAGCCTTTTCCTTCTACTGAGTTGCCTTGTCCAGGCTTAATGTGAAGAGATATTCCTAGTCTTATTGTAACTTGATATGCCATGTTTCCTTGATATCCCTGGGAGGCCTGACCTTTTCTGAAGGGAAAGGAGGAGGCGGCTGGGCGGTGGTTGTGCACATCTTTGATCCCAGCACTTGGGAGGCAGAGGTAGGTGGACTCTGAGTTCAAGGCCAACATGGTCTACAGAGTGAGTTCCAGGACAGGCTCCAAAGCTACAGAGAAACCCTGTTTCAAAAAAAAGAAAAAAAGAAAGAAAGAAAGAAAGAAAGAAAGAAAGAAAGAAAGAAAGAAAGAAAGAAAGAAAGAAAGACAGGAAGGGAGGGAGGGAGGGAGGAAGGGAGGGAGGGAGGGAGAGGGAGGAGAGAGGAGGAGGAGGGCAGCAGAGGGGAGGTGTGAGAAAGAGACTGGGAAGACAGGAAGGAGAGGAAACTGCAGACAGGATGTAATAATATATGAAAAAAAGAATAAAGAAAAAATGCATGATTGTAATTGTCACTCTACACTCATTCTGTGCCCAGTATTCGCCAGATATTGTGCTGCCTTGGCTGCTATTTTATTTTCACTCCTCACAGTGGCCTTGCTGGCAGCTGTAAACACCTGCATTTGCAGTTGGAGACACTGAGCCCACAGGAGTTTGACTAATGTATGCAATGAAGCAATGATCTAGGATGTGACCAAGTACTAGGGCACAAAGCCCTTTCTTGTCCTCCCCTGCCTTCTCGATTCTCACAGCAGTTGTATAGTTCCTATTAATACCCATCATTTATTTAATGCTTCTCAAAAAATTTTTGAGACAATCTCCAACTGACAGAAGAGCAACAAGTGCCACAAGACATTTTCCCCAACCACTGAAAAGTTGCCAGTAAATTTAGAATCACCACTCCAAAAACTCAAAATGTAATTCCTGCAGATACATTCCCTCACAGAGCTACAACACAGACATCAAACCAGGAAACAAACTTGACATATTTCTATAACCTAATCCTCAGGTTAAGCTCTGCCAGCGCTCCTCTAATCACAACTAATCCAATCCAAAATCCCACCTTATATTTGTCAGATCTGCTTTAATTTCTTTATTGGTTTATGCATGGATGTTCTGATTGCGTGTGTACCGTGTGCAGGCTTGGTGCCCCCTGGGGACTGGAGTTGAAGATGAGTGTGAGCAGGCATGTGGTTGCTGGGAATGGAACCCAGGTCTCCGGGAAGAGCAGCCAGTGTTGTTAGCTGCTGAGTCATCTCTCCTGCCCCTCTTTAATTTCTAACAATGTAGTGCAGTTCCTCCTCCCCACCCCACCCCTTCTCTCTGATGCCAGAAGCTGGTATTAGGTTTTGTGACTGCAATGGTTAGTTTCAGTTATCAACTTCAGACTGCCGGATCACCTGGGAAGGGTTTCAATGAAGGATTGTCACAGCCTAAAAGTGGGTGGCACTGTTCCTGGATTAGGGGGAAAATGAGCATGTTCCATACCCTCTCTGCCCTTGCCCATGGGATCGGTTTTAGGTTCCTTGAGCTCTGCAATGATGGACTGTGAGCTGAAAGAAAACCTTTCTGGCCTAAGGCGCTTTGGTCAAATACTTTATAGGAAGGGGATGAAAGCATCTCTCGATCCCTTTCCACTGAATCCCCCTGGCTGACTGAGCCATCTCCCTAGTGTCTCCACCCACCCCACACCTTTCTCCTTTCCTAACCCTCATCAACTTGTTCTGGAAGATTTGCTTGGTTTCCTCATGGTTAGACTGAAATGATATGTCTTCAGCAGGAATATCCCAGGGACGGTGCTGTGTTCTCACTGCATTCTGTCCGATTCTGGTGATCTAGCTCATCGTCTGTTCAAGTGGTATTTACTAGGTTCCTCTACTATAAAGTTAGCTTTAACTATTGTAACTATTTTCTGGAGAGAGCTCCTATGATAATGTAAGTTCTCCTCTAGGTATTTATATATTTATGTATAGGGGTTTCTACCTTATTCCATTATCATTGCTCTGTCATATTAGATGTCTTTCAAAATAAATAATAACCGAGAATCTAAATGGCCGGGTGTGCCAGCCTGCAAAAATGGCTGATAAAACAAGCAGAATGGCAGAAACTCCATGGCTGAGTAAAACTGAATTGGGATGTTGCAAGACTGAACCAGAGAAATAGAGCCTCATCAAATAAAACCTTTTAACAGTTACCTTCAAGATGCAATCTTAAAGGGCAAATTCTTTTACTTCCAATGTAAGCCACCTTCTTCCATGTAATGAGTGGAGTCTCTGTGAAGTTAGGAAAAGGTGATGATGTGCTTGGTCTGACAAGGGTGGCACACAGACGTGTGATGAGAAACTACCCAACACTTGTTAGAACATAGATTCCGAAATCCACTGCAATCTTGATGCTGGTGATGCTGAGTAGAGAGCATTGGGAGTGGATGGCAGCTCTCATCACTTACATAATGAAACCCAGTCTCATTGTCTTTTCTCTCCTCCCCACCCCAGCTGGAACAGACTACATTGGTGTCAGCCAAAATCTGCACTTTAGCCCAGGAGTAATCGTGCAGAGACTCCGAGTGACAATCCTTGATGACCTGTGTCAGCCTGCCTTTGAGGGTCCAGAGAAGTATGAATTACTTCTCCAGATGCCTACAGGTGCAGTGCTTGGAGAACCAAATAAAACCACTATTGTCATCAATGACGACATCACCAACTACCAAGCAAAGTGCTTGTAGTTCTTTGAAGAGACAAACAGTAGTCTAGATGTATATGAACCACAGAGTGAAGATGTACCATTCCAGAGCTTAGCAACTCTGGAGTAACAACGGTATTGTACTGTCACTGTTTTTGTGCAAATAGTTTATGTGACTACATGGAGATAGAAATATGTATACAAAGAAATGATTGAACCAATAAAAAAAAGTGTTACTTTTTCTGTTTCATTTGTTTCTAAGGCCAGTAAAACCCAGTGTCACCAATTAAATCAACTCTCTCTTTACCAGTTGACATTGGATGTCAAGGAACATAAGACACCTTCTCTCTCTTACACACACACACACACTTGTGCACACACAATACAAACATTTAGTTTAAAACTCTTCCTAGGTTACACTAGGCTATGTCAAGCTGATACAAACTAGCTAGCATATGAACCATCATTTAATTATCCAGAATCACTCAATGTTCAGCACCCTTCCTTTGTCTGATACATTATAGATTTGTAAATTTGAGCAGGAGCTGGGCAGAGGTGATACACGCCTTTAATCCCAGCATTTGGGAGGCAGAGGCAGGCGGATCTCTGTGGGCTCAAGGCCAGCCTGGACTACAAAGCTACACAGAGAAACCCTGTCTCAAAAAACCAAAAGAAAAAAAAAAAAAAAGAAAAAGAAAAAGAAAAAATTGAGCAGGAAAAATCAATTGTTACATCCATTCCATTTAAATGGAATACTATCCAATCATGGGTATACTGAATCGTTCTAAATGATGGCATCTCAACTTTAACATGCCTGTAACCCACAAACTTCTGAACAACCTGTGATTTACTTTTAAGGCTGTTGGAGACTGGTACCAGAGCCTATGCATGCCAACCACACTAGTGATTCTACACTCTCCTGCATTGCCATGGACAACCCTAGTGCCTAAAGAAACACAGCTCTAAAGTAGTTGGGCTTTTCATGACTTAAATGCTAACATTTAACAATTTAAAGATCAGGTACAATGGAGCGTGCCTGTAATCTCAGCCCTTGGTAGGTACAAGTTACAGACCTGCCTGGTCTATATACATAGAAGAAAAATTATCTGAAAAACATAACCTTCCTTCCTTCAATCTGTGTTCATGCACTGGTTTGCACCCAGGGTCACAGCTAGGGGAGGCTGAAGGAGAAGGCTCAAGATCAGCCTGGAAACACTGGTAGGCCTCCTGATAATGTTACAGCTTGGTGGTTCAGCATAGGAAAAGAAAAAAAAAGTAAAGCCTTACTGAGGATGTCTGCTCTTGATAATAATGGCACTAATAATGCTGCTGCTATGTGGCCATTAAGGTTTCATTTTCCTTTTATGAAATACTTTGAAACATTGCTTTTCCAATTCTACTACACACTGAAGATCTTGGTGCAGTAGTGATCCTGTTCAGCACTAGTCCCAAGTTTGCCTTTCTTACCAGCACCTAGATGAAAGTCTTAGAGTATGTCAGTGTAGGTCCAGAAGAAAGTGTCAAAATATCAAACTTGGGGTGACACTTCATCAACTCAACTTGTAGTGCTGAGTGATGCCTGGCTTCTTACCAGCGGATGGCTTCAGAAAAGACAAGCATGAAGACAGTAGAGCTCAACTGTTTTAGTTGCCAAGTTTCAGCGACTGTCTATCATTCCTCAATGCTGCCCAGATCTGTGGGAGGGCCCAGGCACCAGTATTTTAGATCCACATATACTGCAGTATTCATGCTGCAAGCTCCTTCCTTTAAAAGTCAGAGTAAACTATATTCCCGAAGCAAGTATACAGTTTTACCTGTAAATACCATGCTTTTCCATTTTCTAAACCTTGATTCTACTTACAGAGCTTATTACTGTAGAGAAACACTGAACAGGGGACTGTCAAGCACTAAGAGTTAGCAGCTTCTCAGAAATGGGAATTACAAATGTTCCCCAAACTGTTATTTTATCTGAACCTCTTACTACTCTGAGGACAACAGATCTCTAAAAGGAAAAAAGTTAACATATAACTAATTTTAAAATACTGTCAACATGGAACGTTAAACTATGCAATGGATTTTATTTGAAAGAACAGTTATTTAAAATACACTAACAAGGGCTGGAGAGATGGCTCAGAAGTTAAGAGCACTGGCTGCTCTTCCAGAGGTCCTGAGTTCAATTCCCAGCAACCACATGGTGGCTCACAACCATCTGTTATGAGATCTGGTGCCCTCTTCTGGCCTGCAGGCACACATGGAGGCAGAATGTTGTATATATAATAAATAAAATCTTAAAAAAATATATACTAACAAGCAGGGTCTCTGTAGCCCAGGCTGGCCTCAAATTCACCAGATTCCTGAGTGCTGGGATTATAAGTGTGCAGTATGACAGCCATTAAATTAAGCAAAGTTAAAATTTTATTACAATGTACTCTCAAGTAAAAGGATAGCAATAGATATTTTTACATTATTATTTTATGTCATTTTAAAATTAACGCTTATATTGCATTTCATTGCTAGCACAGTATTATTTTCCCAGTAATGCCATTCTTTATACTTCTGTGGGGAACAGACTGCTGGCGCTCTAGTTTTGCCTTGGGCACCACTACCACTGTACCAGTCTTCGGTGTGGCTTCCTGTTCTGTCTTCATCAATTCCTCTTTTAAGTCAGAGGGATAGTTCAGGGTTATAGCAGTCTTTCCTTCCTTCCAGAGGAGTGTGGGGTGCTATCCAAACGGGTCCTAGAGCAAACCTCCAGCACTGGTAAATCACAATGCTAAATTTGGCTAGTACCTTCCACAGTTTTTTTTAACTTATCTCAACAGATACATCATGCTCAGCGCTCTTCCACTATAGAGCACCTCCAAATTTCTCTTCACTTTCAAACCTCACGTTGTGACCTTTAATAGTTTTCTTCAATCTTTTTTTTTCAATCATTTCTTCCAAAATGAAACCACATCTAGTCTCAGTAGTAATCAACTTTGGGAAAGCAGAAAAAAAAAAAACTCAAATTACAAAACCCCGTAGTCCAAAAGCACGACACACACACCAGTAGCCCTACATTTAAGACAACCAGGCAATCACAGTACAGAAAGCAGACTTTTCAGGGATGTACGCAGAGGAAAACTAAGTTACAGAGGAAGAGATCTAAGAAAAACAGACTACCTCTTAAGGGAAAAAGGTTGAAGTTAAATAAGGAAGAACATTCAAAGAGATGGAAAGAAAAGACCACTTTAAGGGTTATAAAAGTTATATTTATTCACGATGCTACATTTATTGCATTCCCTTAGAAAAATGGAGAACTGCTTATGTACCCAATTTGCACATATAAAACTTTATACAAATGATGTGTAGCACATAAAGGCCTCTGGGTATTCCTGCTTCAGGGTCTCCAGTTAGCAAGTCTATTCCATAGAAAATAAAAACTGGAATTACACTCCATCTTGCTACTAAGACTTAGAAGTTATTTTAAAATATAATAAAATAAAATTTTCATTTACTCTAAAAACTCAAAAATACTATAAACTGAGAGGGTACATTCTATTAGTATTGTAACAATATGACAAGAGTCACACCTCATTATGGCTGGGTCATTCAAATTTAAAAGAAAAAAAAAAATCACCTTACTTCTGACATTATCTTTCTAAGTTGTGGCTGCTACAGGCCGTTTATCAAAATATTAACCAAATACTTTAAAAGAAAAAAATCCTGCTACAAAATACAACACCTTCAAGAACCAGAAAATACTGTCTTTGGCTATACTACTAAAAAGGTCACTCATCCAACGAACAGAGCACATTCACTTCAGAGCCCTAGGAACGCAAAGTGTAACAGAATATGCATAGACATCATTATAACTTGTTTTGCCTTTCCCCATTCTATAACCAGCAAGAATGAAATTTACACAAACTTTCTAGATGAGACTCAATAGTACTACAGGAAAAAAAAGAAGAAGAAGAAATCAAAGGCAGAGAATGTGAAGTAAAATTATTACAAAAGTAAGTGGAGACTTGAAGGGACAAATGGTCTTTGTATTTTTTTTTTTTACTTGTTTGCTTGTTTTAAAGCCATACAAGAGCTAATGTCGTAGCCAATAAAAAGCCACAATCTTCACAAATGAAACTAATAGAAAAATAAATCAAATGAAACATTTATTAATAAATGAAGCCTGTTTTATTACTTCAAGTGTTAATGATAAAAAAATTTCAGCACAGCTGTTGCATTTAAAAAAGTGAAACTACATCCTATGTTTCTAGCTCAGTAAGCAGATGGAGCTGATGTCTTTGAATGACATAACAGTTGAGCACTGTACAGCACATCTTATGAAGACCCGTAAATTAAAGAACTACTAGCTTAGTGATTATAAGACCAATATACGTTCATAGTTTCAGCTTCTTCTTTCTTCCTCGACCATCAGGGGCACCATCCATTTTACGTTTCTGTGTCTATAACAAACACAACAATTAGTTCTCATGACAAGATTCAACTAATATGGACATTAAATACATTTCCATACATGTTGCAGCACATTAGTGTAACAAACATGACCCGACAGTACACGACTTTTCTTCAGGGCTCCACAACCAATCTTTCAAACCACTATCAAATCTCCAAATATTTTACCATTATTAGTAACAAGATACCTGCTTCCTCCTGAATACATTCAAATTGTGAACACATTACTAAGACAGTGAATCAAAGCTCAGAAGACAACCATTGCACTTGTAAAGCTTTTGTTTTCCTAATATTCCTCAGTCTCCTAAACTAAGGAGAAGGTGTACTCTTGGCAATCAGAAAACATGTTTTTCCATATGTAGTGCATCAAATTCAGTTTCTATTTCCAGGTGACTCAATGTATTTATTACTCACAAAGAAAAAAGACAAACCTAACACAAGAAGTGCTGACAGTGCTCAAATACTTCACAGGGTAGTAGTGGTGGGTTTTCTGGAGAGATGGCTAGTGGGTAAACTGCTTGTTATGAAAGCATGTGGACCTGAGTTCTTAGCCACAAACCCCAGTGAAACCCAGACAACCCCATCAGATGAGGGTATGGGGGCTGGGGGCTGAGGAGCATAGAACAGATAGTCTAACCAAGATGGCAAGCTCCATCTTGTCTCAAAGAATAAGGTGGCACGTGATTGTCAACCTCTGCCTCACAAACTACTACCACACACACACATATTTGCATAACACACACACACACACACACACACCTACCTACCTACCTGCATCATTCACACAATCTATGTTTTATATTTTCATGAATACTTACTGAAGGCTTTGGTCCTCTTTTCTTTTTCTCTGCCTTCTCCTTTTCTTCTAGTTCCATATTTTCTCTTTCAATCAAAGTAATTAAGGTATTGCACCTCCTCTGGAGCTCCTAAATTGTAAACATACACAGTAAATTTGTTATTTCAAACTACATTTTTTTAAAAAGATTTTATTATGTATATAACATTCTGCTTCCATGTATATCTGCACACCAGAAGAGGGCACCAGGTCTCATTACAGATGTTTGTGAGCCACCATGTGGTTGCTGGGAGCTGGGAATTGAACTCAGGACCTCTGGAAGAGCAGCCAGTGCTCTTAACCTCTGAGCCATCTCTCCAGCCCCCAAACTACATATTGTCAGGACTTCAATGTCTAAATAGAGATGTTTTAACAAATATAAAAATCACCCATACAGGACCGGGCATTGGTGGCACATGCCTTTAATCCCAGTACTAGGGAGGCAGAGGCAGGTGGATCTCTGTGAGTTCGAGGCCACCCTGGTCTCCAGGGCGAGTGCCAGGATAGGTTCCAAAGCTACAGAGAAACCCTGTCTCGAAAAACCAAAAAAAAAAAAAAAAAAACAAAACAAAAAAAAAAAAAACACCCATATATTCTAATAGACTAATAAAAACAAGCAAAACGAAATTATTTTTTACTCACAGACCATGCTATGAGGATACAAAGAGCAAATATTTAGTGTTTATACTTGATTCTTTAAAGCTGCACTAACATATGGCTGGGGATGTAGCTCAGTGTATCTGCCAATAGACAGGTAAATAGTAAAGCTCCATACTAATGTATACTCTCCACACACCATTAATCTATTGATCATTTAGGTACTAACACAGTGACAATGAACATCAACATATACAAAAACTACTCAAAGCTCAGGAACTCTGGACTACTTATATTTAAAGGTTAACATACAGAATTCAAAAACAAAAGTACCTAGAACTTAAGAGACGAAAATCAGTCTTTTCTTTAAAAGCATTAGCATCTTAGTTGATAGCAGTGATACACACACAGCTATGAAGTTCATAATGAGTTTTGTCTACCTCCTTTCTCTACCAATCTATGTACTACTCAGTGAGGTAAAATCCATTTGCATCACTGTTTGCTAGCAGCTCATTTCCTTACAGAACAAACATGGTTTGTTTGTTTGTTTAGTCTCTTATATGTAAGTAAAACTTCTACACAGACAACCACAGTACAAATAATTCTGAATGTCAGATGGTGCTGGCATGCCTTTAATCCCAGCACTCAGGAGGCAGAGGCAGGTGGATGGATCTCTTTGAGTTCCAGGCCAGCCTGGTCTACCAGGACAGCTAAGGCTAGACAAAGAAACCCTGTATTGAAAAACAAAGTAATAATAATACTTCTAAACTACTTGGTAGGAACTCCATCCATGGCTTAGTATTACTTCCAACAACAGAGGTAGAAGGCAATAACAAAGTTGTGTTTCCTTTAAACAGTAAGTACCATGCAGCACATCGACCACTCTGCTTGCTGCACACAGTTTTTGATAGGTGCACTACAGCACACACTGATGCACACTGAATCCTTTAAACTCCTGGGCAAGATTATGCCTCAACTATTCATCACAAAAGCCTATATATATTTGACTATTTTGTGTACCTTAACATATGCATATTAGGAAATAAGGCAGTTTCAGAACCGGTTTATGTGGTATGTGACACTATCTCATTACTATTACTACAAGATTACTCCTACTAACTATGTGAAAACAATACCTCACATAAAAGAACCATAGGAGACTTTATTATCAGCTGAAATCTTTCAACCAACTATACACTTATATTACAGATGCATAAACTGCAGTCCTTTTTGTATCTAGTGAAAAAAATGTATTTTTCAGTGGTAAATTGTGAAAATACCACAAACCATCCATGGCTATGTATTTAGCAAGATATTCAAATGCATATACTTTGCCAACTGCTGTATATTTAAACTTAAGACTACTCAATCTTTGTACTTTCATTACTCCAATAAACAAAGGTCAGAGGTGAAATATAGAAGAAAAGGAGCAATCCAAAGCTTTTCTTGAAATCTGATTTGAGATTGTTAGAAATGAATACCTCTTGTTAGAAACAGTCTGACAGGACTACAAACTAAATCTTGTCTTCGTCAGTATAAAGAATACCAATCAGCCATTTAAAAGAACCTAGATTCAGCATCCTAATGGGCAGACAGATGCCTGAAGAACATTTTTCTCTACAGAACTCTGTCTACTTACAAACCCAAAAGTCATCATGTTCAGAAGGTGAACTTGATGGTAACTTTTCTCCTTATTTAGAACAACTAAAACTAGTAGCAAAAGCTAATACTATTGTATAAAGCAATATTAAAATATAAAATATTAAAGGGGACAGCTTTCTTTTTTTTAAGGGAGAGGCATGGCTCAAGACAGAGTTTCTCTGGGTAACAGCTCTGGCTGTCCTGAAACTCATTGAGATCCACTTGCCTCGGCCCTCCCAGTGCTGGGATTAAAGGTGTGAATCATCAAGCCTTTTCAAATTACCTCTAAATTTTCAAACTGGCTGAGAAAAATAGAGGAAATTATTTAATTTCTGAAACTAAATAAAATTCTACTTCAGGGGTGTTTTTAGAAATTAACAAATACTGACTATACTTATTCTGAACCCTGCTGCCTTACAGAAAAAACCCTGGATACTCACCATTGCAGTTCTGGACTTGAGAAACCAATCAAATCTGAACTGAGGGGAGTTTCGAATACATTGCCGTAACTCATCATAAACGTTTTCCTTGTCAAATCCAAGCTTGTGCAGCATACAAATGAGAAAACGGTCCTCTTCTTCGGTGTAGTTTTTCCCTTTGTTAGTACCATATGATATTCTTAGCTGATGAAAGGGAGCTTTGTACCTTCCAATCTATAAAAGTTGTATTTAAATATATGAGATGAAATACAAGTCCTATGTAATCCACACTTCAAACTTACTCCAGCCTTATTATAATTAACCATAAATGTATTTCCATTTAGGGAGCCTCTTCTGCCCGTTGTCTTATAGTACTTTATAGTTTTCCACTATTGTTACTGAGAGAAAATGAGGTCTAACCTTCCTGACATGACTTAGGCAGAAGCTGAGTCCAGCACCTTTAAACTATGTTAACAAAAGTTATGTTTTGTTTTTAGGAAGTTTAATTTTAAACAGTAATTTTTTTCCTTTAACATGGTTATCTCATATTCAAATTGGAGTTATACTATCTACTGTACTTATGAATATACAAAATACCTTTGTATCTAGTGCTTTCTTGATACTTATTCTTCTTTGAATTCTTGCCTCTCCCCTTTCAATCTGAGCCATAATCTTCTCTATGTCCTGGAGCTCATTGCATCTTTCCCAAAACACAGCTGTAAGCATATAAATTAAAATAAATGGAAGAAAGGGGGGGAAAACATAAGAAAGAAAACAGGAAGCTTCCAAAAACCTCTACTCAACTCTCAAAGAGTGCTAACATTCCTCTTTTAAAATAGTGAAGTATTACCTGAGTATTCAATGACTTCCTCTGGAGTTTTTCCTTCTACTTCTCTGGCTATATTTTCAATATCATCACGACCCCACTTCTCATTAGCTTTGATAAACTGATTAAAGTCTCTCTTATTCCAATTAGTAAACCCCTAAACAGCAATAAGCAAAATATTTAATCACAGTACATAAAACTTAGAAAACAATGCTACTATACTTACAAATAAATTTGGTATTACAGAAAAAAATGTTACTTTATCTTAACTAAGAGTTTTGGAGTGGTTAACTTTTCATGTACACACTTTTACCAGTACATTATATATTTCTCAGAAACCTGAGCAACTAACTCTAAATGGAAACAGTAAGGAACATTACATGAAAAGGTTCAATGACACTATTTTTTTAGTTTTGAAATATTATTAGACATTTGGGAGGAAAAGTTAATAAATATTAAAAAGGAGCAAGTAGAAACATGCAAGAAACAACAGTGCTTAAAAGATAGAACATACGAAGTTAAGGGGCGTGGGGATATTGTGGTTAGGATGAAATGGGAAAAGGGGGGGGGCAGGAGAAAGGAGAAACAGGAGGGAGAGGGTTAATCAAAACTAAGGGTATAAGAAGACATACGGAACCTACTACTCCCCATGCTACATCCTATGCAACTGTATTGAAGTCAGTGACATGGTACAACATGAAAAGGTCCCTGCAGCCAAGCTTGATGATTTGAATTAAATCCCCAGAATCTGCATAGTAAAAAGAACGGACTCCATCAAGGTGTCCACACACATGAACAAAGAGTACATAACTGTAGTGTTTTTAAAGCATCGACACAAAGGTATTCTACATGAGTGAAAAATGCTGATCTCAGAAGTCATGGCGATCAAACAAAACTCCCCCATTGCCAAATGTGTGATACCTCCCTATAAAAGTTGGTTAAGAAGGCTCAGAAACCCAGAAATAACACAGGCTATTGCAATTGTTCCTGGTTGCCCTCCAGAACTAGATGATGATAACCTATTGCTGAAGATAGCACACAATTTGGTTACAAGACCTGGAGGACTCAAGCTGGAACTTAACTGGAAGCTTCCTCCCTGTTGGCTGGCCTACACAGTGCCCAAAGTGCTATAGTACTACAGGGAGTATCACAGAAATGGGAACAGAAGGATGTAAAAGCCAGATGACAAAGAAGAGAGCTGTGAAATGCTAGGCCATGAGATTCACAAACAATGGCAGTTGCAGCTGTTTGCACTAACCCTGCACAAGACTGAACCTGTTGGTGTTAAGAAACGGATAGAAGAGGAGCTCATAGAGCTCTACCCATCACTGGGAAATAGTTGGCTATTTATACATGCTAAGACAAGGGGAGCAGATGTGTTCGGCTGTGCAGCCACTGGTGAGAACACCATGTTCCACAGCTACACCCACACAGACAGATAAGTGGGTCACAACAATGGGGCTGGGGTAGGGTTTGACAATGGTAGAAAGGATTAGAGAGAGCTGTTGGAAGTAAGAGTTGTCAGAATGCAGTATGTGTGTGTATGAGATTGTCAAATAATAAATTTAATTTTCAAAAAGAGCAGGTTAAAGACCTACTCTCAAAGCTGGAGAGATGGCTCAACCGTTAAAGCTAGGTTCACAACCAAAAATATAAGACCAGACTCTCAAAGGTTTGAATCCCAAAGAACATTATAAAAATATTAAGCAGAATACATCTGACAGAGGACTAAGAACTAGAATATACAAAGAACTCAAAATAATTAAACCCCCAAACTCAAAGAACCCTATTACATAATGGGATAAGGAAATAAACTGCTTACAGAAGATGATATAAATGACTAATGAACATATATATATCAATATAAATGGATAATGAACATACATAAACTATCCAACTTTACTAGCCATCAGAGAAATACAAACTAAAATGAAATTGTAATTTTATTTCGCATCAGAATGGCAATCATGAAGAAGTATCAAATATTTCGAAGGATGTGAACAAAAAGGAACCATTATATGCTGCTGGTGGGAATTTAAACTAGTCCTGCCACTACAGAAGTCAATATAGCATGTTTTTAAGACTTATTTACTTAATGTTATGTATATAAGTGTTTTTGCACAAATGTATGTCTATATCATATGTATCCTGGAATTGGAGTTGCGGATGTTTGTGAGTGGCCATGTGGGAGCTGTGAATCAAACCTTGGTTCTCTACAAGAACAAATGTTGTGACCTCTGAGCCATCTCTCCAGCCCCCGTATGGCAGTCCAATGTATCTGAGATACTTGTACTCGGCAATTGTTCAAGAGCTAGTTACAGGACCAACTACAGAAATAATGAAAATATAAAACAAGCAGTGTGAGGAATTTTTTCAGCCTAAATAATAGTTACATTGTTTACAGAAATATGGATGCAACTGGAGATAATCTTACTAAGTGAATGAAGCCAACACCAGACACTGTATGTATTCTCTCATTTGTTGCATCTAGATTTTACAGACACTTAAAATATTCATGTCTATATGACATGAACGCAGAAGAGGGAAAGGAACAAAGAGGACTACTAGCAAGGGCGGAAAGAGAAAGGGGAGGGTGGGAGGTATATGGGAAAGAGTATGCCCAACATATGATGTATAGTTGGTGCTGTAAAAGTATCCTTATGTAGCATAGTATCAAGTACAGTGAATATATAAAATTTTAAAATGAATATATAAGATTTTAAAAGTGTTTTTAATTAAGTATCAAATAGAAATTTGTAATTGAGGTAACTTGCAAGTATGGAGCTCACAGAAAACTACCAATACTGAAAATAAGTTCTAAAGAATACTAACTCTACCGGATTACGTATTTTTAACCTCAACTAGTAATGAAAATCAAAATGCAGTATGTGTTCAAATTTCCTTATTTTGTTACCCTCCCTCTTACTTCTTCATAGTGCTGGAGATTGGACGAAGAATACCATATATGCTAGGGAAGCATTTCAGTGCTGGGTTATACTGTCAGCCCCCTATTTATTCTTTGAAAGCAGCAATTTGCACTATGTATGTCTCAACACACCCCAAACAGTACTGCACAACATAACTGTGTAATCCAAGGTTATACCTGTGTCAGAAGCTTTTCTTTTTCCTCTAGCTCCTCATCATTAAGGGGCTCTGCTTCATCAATTTTAAGTTGTTCTTCTTTCTGTGCCTGTGCTGCATTAGGTAGGTCAGGACTCCGAGGCACCTAACAGATGTTTTCCAATGCCATCAATTAGGAAATTTTAAGGAGCTTAACAGACTAAATTCTTAACAAATTAACATTTCACATTTTCAGTATACCCATGATATTAAACATACTGATTTCCAATGTTACTTTAATAAGTGTTGCTCATGAAATTTTTTCTTTTCAGTGAAAGC
The DNA here is from genome assembly GCF_003668045.3 of Cricetulus griseus. Classification (NCBI taxonomy): domain Eukaryota; kingdom Metazoa; phylum Chordata; class Mammalia; order Rodentia; family Cricetidae; genus Cricetulus; species Cricetulus griseus. The sequence goes on from NC_048596.1 coordinate 156,485,828, forward strand.
TCACAAAGTTCATATACTAAATACATAAAACTAGAGTACAGCAAATAACAGTATTTCCTACTAGGCTCTCCTGGTTAAACAAATGTCAGTAAGTAGCTGTGCCCTTGTGGTTTCTGAGGAGAAAACATTTAGAGAAGAATTTCAATCACCTTGTACCCAATGGTTTTCCTGTAATACAGAATTTCTTTTTCCAGTAATTCAAATAAACGTGGAGGAAAGAACTGGAAATCCTGAACATTTGGCTGTTTCGGAGGTCTAGGTGCCTAAGGAAAAATAAAAACAGTATTGTCCATTAAAAAAACAAAAAAATGCAAACACACACACACCCATACTGTCTTTTCCTAAACCATGATAGCCAATTCTCCAAGGAACAGAATTCACCTTTTAATGAAAATGAACTGACATTAGCCAAAATTTAGACAAATTCAAGTCACACAAAATATGATTCCCAATTTTCTTTTGTTTTTTTACAAGATATTTCACTATTCCCATGCTGTGTCACTCTACCTTGGGTGCTTTAGGTTCACTGACACGGAGTGCTTCCCTGAAATACGCATCAACAGCATAGTTGGCTTTCCTTTCTCGTTTAGGTGGTTCAATCCACTCTGTGAATGCAATCTAGGACGTAGGAAATAATTCATTAATTTCATTATACACTGCAATAAATTATCTAGTGATTTATAAATAAAAAGATAATGACAAAATATTGCTCTATAAAGGTAAGGACTACAGTATTTCTTATACTATGTAGCTAAAAGACAAGACAGAATCTATAATACCATAGAACATGTGCTACAACCCAAATAAGTAGAAAAAAACAGAAATAATCTTAGAAAAACTTCTGAGACTATGCTTAATATATGTCTAAAAGTTAAAAAGTAACATATTTCTTCTATATTGAATATCCAATATTTCTCCACAGTATCAAGTATTGCTAATGAAATGGAATCATTTTAATTACCAGTCAAATCAAGTTCTAAGAAAAGTAGCCTGTGGTCTTTTTATTGCCACTTAGTTTACTTCCAATATCCCCAGTTATAATAACCCCATACAATAATACTTTCAGTAACAGCATATAATGAAACTTTATCATTTAAATTACAAACACTCCAAAACTAGCACAGTGACACACATCTGTAATGTCAGCAGTAGAGACATAAAGGCAGGAGATTAGCAGACTTCAAGGCCACCCTCAAATATAAAGCAAGGGTGGCCACTCAGGGCTGTAGTAAGACCCCCCAAATAAATAAATAAGTAAACAAACAAGTAAATAAATCAGAGCTTACAAGCTAAAACACTACTTAAACTATGAAAAACCTAAGATTGGAATATTGTTGCTGCTTGCAACAATAATTGTTAAGGTCTCACAACTGACACAAGACTCCAAAATTCCACTCTGAAATAAATACCTTCTGTTTTTCTCTGTAGTCTTCTCCTTCAAAGTTATACACACTGGACTCTGTATCCATTGTAAAGTTTCTAAGTGAGCTTTCACCCATCTTGGAGAGCTTTTCATTCATCTCTGCAGTCTGCAAAGAAAAAAACATCACATTGAATTTGAAAGCAACAAAATGGATTAGACTTTGGGGCTAGAAAGATGGCTGGGCAGCTAAGAGCACTTGCTCTTCCAAAGGACCTAGTTCAATTCAAAGACAGCCCACAACTATATTTAGCTGCAGTTCCAGGGGATCCAGTGCCCTCTTCTGGCCTCTTGGGCAACAAGCACACACATGATGCACATACACCCATACACATAAAATACTCAAAAGAAAAAAAAAAAATTAGACTTTATTAGACTTTACAGTATACAAAAGCTTTCTATAGAAAAAAAGATAATATTTCAAAGAGGAAGTATTTTCTCGAGTAGTTTTTGTCTAAACTGCCAAACTTGAATTTCTCAAACTCTCAAAGAGGACCAAATATCCAAAAATGAGATCAACCTGGAATACAGGAAGATTTCTGGCAACTAGATTAAAAGCCAGCATTCCTCAAGAACTTGCCAAGCCAGTTCCAGCTGTGGAAGGGAGTCATTTCCCTTATCTCTGGCAGCCTCCCTACCTGTGGCACCTAATAAGCATATCAAATCCCATGTTGGCCTCCAGGATCCCTCAGTGTCTATCACAAGTGTGTGTTACACATTTCAAAGTCCATGCCAAAGGCTAGCATCCTAGCCTTTCTCACTTCCTCCCCTATGTAAACTCCCTCCAGACCCTGGGCTTCCCTCCTACCTGCTATTCATCCTTCTAACAGCCTAGCTATTTTCAGGACTCTCCCAGCTTCCCAGCTTCAGTTCCTGCTGTTTTCACTATGCTCTCTCTACCCTCTGCTACTTTCCTAGCCCTGGCCATGTTCAAGTCTACTTCTTTCTCTGCTCTGGACTCCTCCAGATGCCTCTGGCTGTTCTCTTGTATCTACCAAAAAAAAAAAAAAAAAAAAAAAAAAAAAAAAAATCCCCTTAACCATACAGCAGAGCAGGCATGTCGTCAGTTTATGTTACAAAATATTATCATTTACTATGCATCTTACCTTCTTTGCACCTCTTTCCAAAATACCATCAATATCCTCATCAGTGATTTCACTTTCTTTTGACGCAAACACATGTGTGGCCCCATGTCGAATCATTTGAAGCATTTCATCTTTCCCAATTTTGTTCAGGTTCTGATCTACAAGCCTCCCTGGAAAACATTGTATGTATGATATTAATTTTAAGTATAAATTAAAAATTATGTTGTATGATATTAAGCTTTTTACTATAAACTTAAAGTTTTACTTGTTAGAGGCAATAACCCTATAGCTTTACCCCATTTCTGTTTACTGCTAATTTACAGGTGATCAAATTCACTAATACATTAAATTTAATGCTACATTTTTCAGCTGGGTCTTAAAATATTTCTAAAGCTTACATATTATATGATACCTACTATATATTGGCTCAATAAAATGTTTTTTGAAGAATATAGTGTTCGGAGCCAAATCTCAGGGCTGGACATGAGATCCTAGGCCATGCTTGGCAGGTCACATAGTTAACCTTTACATAGCAGCTCCTTAGAACCTCACTCAGCTCAAGAAAAGAAACAACTTGACCCAGTCCTCCACCCACAGGCTCAGTCACCTAGGCAACCCTTCCTGGACCTCTTTACCGTGCCAAACATCCTGTTTGTGGCTTCCTACTATCCTGCCTATACTAACACCTGGTCCACAAACAACCCATTCTGCCCCTCCCCATATCCTGACTATACAAGCTAGCCTGAGAAAAGCAAAGTTTGCCGCTTGATCAGAACCCTGTCTTGTGGTCATTCTTTCTGTGACTCGTTCCCTACCCCATTCCCTATCCCTGATTCTCTTGCCCCAGGTTGATGTCCTGCAGGTCGGGACAATATAGTATTTGAGATATATTTGAAAATCAAGTTGGTGAGCACAGTGGTGCATGCATTTAAATCTCAGAACTTGGGAGGCAGAAACAGGCGTATCTCTCATTTAAGCCCAGTCTGGTTTACATAGTAAATTCCAGGACAGCCAGAGCTATACAGGGAGACCCTGTCTCAAAAACAGAAAATCAAAGAGAGAATCTCACAAATTTTAACATTTGTAAACATTATAAACTTAAGAAACATATCAGAAAGATACTACTGTTCATCTTTCCCAGTCAGCTTTTTCTTAGAAAACTGAAATAGGAAAGCCTTCAATGTGTTTCAATTTTATGTAAGAACAGGTGCCTTTAGTCCCAATACTGGGAAAGCAGAGCTAGGAAAACTGCTTTGAGTTCAAGGCCAGCCTAGTCTATTTAGCAAATTCTAGGCTAGCCAGGGCTACACAGTAAGACCCTGTCTCCCCCCATCCCCCCCCACAAAATCATAAAATAAAATGTCTAGATATGATGAACCCAAAGCTTCTGAAAATTTAGTTTGATCACAGAAAAGATTTCAATATTAACCAACTAATTAATTTAATTATTAAATTGAACCAGCAGGAATTAAGTCAATCATCATTTGTGTTTTCACAATACAGGCAAAGGATGTATTCCTAAAGGCTGATCTAATATGAGAACTTGAGAGTTTACTTCAATTAAGCCAAATAAAGTCCTATCCCCTCTAGTCCTGTGTCTAGTCAAGAATCTCTCTCCTAGTAAACATTAAAGTTCCTTGAAAATAAGCACACTTAGTCCACTCGTTGCTTTAGTCTCGGTAGCAACAACAGTGACTAACATAGTTCCAGGTAAGTAAAAAAAAAAAAAAAAAAATTTGTGTCTCTCATTTCTTCAGTATCCCCCAGTGCTTATAAATCATCACTATAGCTCAATTTAATATATGCTCTGCTGAAGGTCATATAGTCTATATAGTACCCCATTTAATTCTTAAAAATTTTTAAACATTACTTTTATTTCCACTTAAGTGAAATGTGAGGCTCAGGCAGAAGGACACTGCTAGCTAATAAATACTAAAATCAACTTACCCAAGCTTAAAACTACTTCCTTAATAACAAAATAAAAGTTTAAATATCTGGAATAGTAGCCATCTTTCTTGGCTGTTAGCTGGACTCTAGGTGCTTAAAAACTCCTCTCAAAAAGCTTCAGATGGAAATATATTGCTGCCAATCCAACTTAGGGAATTATCTGAAAGTTCCAGGCCTCACCTTGTTGAATAACTATTGAATCCAATCTGAGTTTCATCTCGGCACGTTCTACTATTCTTTCTTCTACAGTGTTATCAGTTATAAATCGAAACACTCGGACAGTCTTTGTTTGTCCAATTCTATGAGCTCGGTCCTAGGAGAATTGAATTATGTCATTTTGAATACAGTTAAAAAGTGAAATACAGAAACATGTACAATGAGAACCAAAATTAAGATACTTATTAAGTATAAAGTAAAAGACCTATAAAATACTATTTAAATATCTCATGCTACATAAATATATCTCAGATTTAATCAAATTAAATACATGGAAAGCTTCCTAAGACTAAAAGAAATCATAGTTGTTTAATAGTCAACAAGGCTAACCACATGAGTAACACAAATATGACACTAGCTTATAGGCAAAATTGTAATTAGTATTTCAGTTTCATGATTTCTTTTACTTGAATTTAATTTCAAAATCTTTCCTTTCATTAAGTTAATGAAGTCTATTTTTGTTTGTTTTGGATGTCCTGGAACTCACTCTGTAGATCAGGCTGGCCTTGAGCTCAGAGATCCACCTGCCTCTGCCTCTCAGGTACTGGGATTAAAGGCTCAGGCCACCATTGGCCTGAATGAAATCTTAATTTTCACTTATTAGGAAAACAAAAATGTCCTTCACAAATGATATAAAATATTTAAACATTACATAATTAGCTAAATACATTCAAATATATTTACATGCTAATTTAACTTCTGATCAATTTACTAACCACATTATATCCAGCAAAACACTTCATTTCTTATCAATTTACCTTAACCACCCTTACAAACAGTACAAGACAAAAGTGACCAATGCAGATCTCAAGCTGCACTCACAAATACCAACATTCCAAGTCAAGTCAGTAGTCAGAGTCTATATATTGCACATTAGTCTGTGGATCATGAATTTTCTCAGTCTTAAGACTCAATTTTCTCATTTGGTCAGATACTCCAAATATGAGCACAAATTTTAGGTGTCCCAACTGGCAGATGAGCTAGCTGCTCAAACTAATTTCCCATTTCTCCCAAAGCACAACTATACTTATTTACTGATCCTTTCATTCACCAGAGTATTCAAAATATATTGGCTGACCCATTAGCCCAAAGACATAAAATTCTAGTGACAGTGAGCACTCAGCTCTAAATGGGACATCTTTATCAACTTCCCACCCTAGCCAAGTGCTCTCAAAGAACATCAAAGAGGTGGGAGAAGGAACCTAAGAGCCACAGAATGGGTAGGAACACCGTGAAATGATTATCTCTTGTACAGAACACATCCATTACAGGTATCGACCTACAGCAGTTGTGGCTACCTGCACAGAATCAAGCTCATCAAAGTTCTAGCTGTTGAGGCCCCCAAGGAACTACCGGCAAGTAACTCTCCATTCCCTGAGTAGCAATCTTTTTCTTTGGGTGTAGCTACTGGTAAGTTGCCCTTGCTCCAGTAGATGGCCCCATATACAGGGTGCACTACAGGTGTGCAATCAGAATATTACAACTTTTCATTTATATTAATGAGGAGCTGGGAGACACGTTCAGTGGAAACTCCAAAGAGTCTATTCTAATAGCACTAATTGGTTTCACTGGGTTATTTAAAAAAGAAAAGGAAAAAAAAAAAAACCCACAAGACATGAAGTTGAGAAGGAGAGGATGTATTAACATGAGTCTAAGAGTAGAGAAGTGGGTAGGGGGAATGGGAAAAAAAAAAAAAGAAAATAAAGAGTTGTGGCTAAGGACACAGTTAAGCAGGTAAAAGAACTTTCTGCCCAAGCCTGATGACCTGAGTTCAATCGCTGGAAACCAGATGGTAGAAAGAAAACAGACTCCCCTGGTTGTCCTGACCTCCACATATACACCAGGCAGAGATTTGTCGACATACTTCCTAAATAAATTTTAAAAATAAAATTCTACTAGGTTAAATCAGAGATGCTTATAGAATAAGCAGACCCTACCTAAAACATCTACCAAGCACACAAAGCATTTACTTGTTATCTCTTACCATAGCCTGAAGATCTACTTGGGGATTCCAATCTGAATCATATAAAATTACTACATCAGCAGTAGCAAGATTGATGCCCAGACCACCAGCACGTGTGCTTAGCATAAAAACAAACTTTGTGCTATTTGGTTCATTGTATGCATTGATGGAGTCCTATGGGAATAAAATAACAAGCGTTAAAAAAAGCAGCTGGGACTACAGGTACACGCCATCATGACTGGCTTAGAAAATTACTTTATCTAGGGCATGGCAGCACATTCCAAAACCCAGCACTCATGAAGAGACACAAAGATCAGAAACTCAAGATCATACTTGTCTACACAGTGAATCCCAAACTAGCCTGGCATTTAAGTTCCTGACTGAAGTGATGGCCCAGTGGTTAAGGGCACTGGCTGCTCTTCCAGAGGACCCTGATTTGATCCCCAGCACACAACCATCTGTAACTCCAATCCCAGGGCTCCAACACCCACTTCTGGCTTCCTTGGGCACCAGGCATACACAAGGTGCAGACAGACATGCAGGCAAAATACTTACACACAAAATAAATTTAATTTAAAAAGAAAAGTGTATTCTTAAAAAAACTCAAATATTCTAACAATACAATGCAAACATATATTACCTTGGTACATGCTAACAGAACATAAAAAAATAAAGTAAAATTGTTCTGATTTTTATCTCCCCAGCCTTCGTTACTTACTTGTCTCTCATCATGGGGTGTCTGCCCATCCAATCTGCAGTACTCATAATTTCTCCACATGCAATAATCTTCCAAAATGTCTAACACCCTGGTCATCTGACTGAAGATTAGTACTCTTGAACCTGATGAACATAAATAACCCATTGCCAAGAGCTTTCTAACAGAAATTTTCATTTAAAAATTTAAGGCTAATGGAAGTAGGACTAACAAATTACCAATCAATTCCAAATTACTATTTGGTTAAAAGGATAAAAATGGCATCAGTAAATACCTAGGTCAGTATCTCCACCTATCTCCCATGAAGTCACAAAAAGAGTGACATGTACAGCACACTAAGGTAAACTGTCTGGTGTAGGAGACTGAATCATTAGTCTATTACCTCATATATATTTAAAAGGAGTCTTCTACCACTCCACAACCTTTCTTAAAACATGATCCCTTGGGGCTGGAGAGATGGCTCAGAGGTTAAGAGCACTGACTGCTCTTCCAGAGGTCCTGAGTTCAATTCCCAGCAACCACATGGTGGCTCACAACCATCTATAATGAGATCTGGTGCCTCTTCTGGTGTGCAGGCATACATGCAGACAAAACATTGTATACATAATAAATCAATCTTTAAAAAAAAAAAAAAAAGTTCCCTTAAACTCCCCAACATCCCCAAATGTCATGACTCAAATGAGTCTACTGGTTTTCTCACAAGCCAGCTATGGAACATCTTAAGGAGAACGTATGACAAAGTAGTTGTTTTGAGAATAACTGATTATCGTACAAGCCTAACTCAAAACTGAGGCTGACAACCTGTGCACACATTCTTGGACCAAATGCATAAGGATGTTCTGGCTTATTTTCTTAGAGTTCAATGTAACTCTCACCAACATTTAATGGCGCGTAGGTTCCTACCACTCCTACCTACCAAATCAGTCTTTAATTACTCCACTGTTTTCATAAAAAAAATTACAAAAAGGTAAAATAAAAGTAAGCCAATTCACTAACAACCACAGTGATGTTGTGGACATCATTATCAAGGTGCATCTATTTGTACAACCATCTCTCCTTCACATATCATACCTGTAAATACAACTGGAGAAATGTGAAAGCTCACTGTACTCTTGATATTACAGAATTCTATTTCATTTAGGACTGATATTTATCTTTAAAAGCTATGATGCTATACAAGATGTTATAATGAGATGCTTCAATTCATCTAGAAGGACTATACATTATATATTACATACACATTTTATATATTATACACTATATATTATTCAGATATAGATTCTCATATATAAAAAAATCAGAATATTGTAAATAGAAATGCTTCCAGTTGGGGGAGAAGGAAGGGGGGTGAGGGGAGAGGGAGAGGGGGATTACATGTGAAACAAGCCTGTTCCCTAACTTGATTAAGAATAACAATAATAATAAAAAGAAAAAAAAACTGAAAAAAAAAAAAAAAGAAATGCTTCCAGTCCATGTAAATGATATTCAAGTAAATATATTAAACTCCATAAAAAATACAATAAAAATGTGGGAATTTTGCAGCCATTGTATCTGGGGTAGATATTAGAATGAACAATCATTTTTTAGAAGTACTTTGACCTTGAAGAATCCTTGTGAAAAACAGTAAATTGTTTCCTGTGATCTGCAGAACCGTTTTTTGCTGAAAGGGCATTGCAGCCATCCCATGACTTTGGTCACAAGACACCTCAGGCACACCTGAGGCTCTTGTATTATTGTTATTGCAAATGATACAATAATAAAGGACTAGAGTCATGGGGGCATGTGATACTCTCCTTTAGTAACACATGTAAATTAGATTAGGGACCTTGGTACAAGGTGTAACTTTCAATAAATACATCTTTGTTCGGCTGTTTGGGGTTCAGCCCATCAGAGAGGCTAGACTTTCCTGCTGCCACATAGGCCTTAAAATTTCATGCTGGAATCAACTGACCTGCGTTATAGCATCCCAACATTTGGCATGAGAGAAAAGACAGGTACAGGCATCAAGACTCGAGATACCATAAGCCCAAACATCACTTTCTAAACAAAGGATCTGGGAAATATGTATGCAGAAAAGGCACTGCTGTTATCTTATGATAAAAAGATTAAATTGAACGGTAGTTCCTCTGAATATTTATCAACTTTTATGAGAGTAAAGGACCCAAATTAGAAGGGGATTTGGCATCCACCACTTCAACTTTAAAAACTGTCAGAACCGACATTTCAAAGTGTTGTTCTTTTGTCCTCTTAATATTAGAGGTTTTAAAGTTTTCGTTACTTTTCAATTTAATGCCAGTAACATAGATACCTTGTTCTTTTAATTTAGGGAGCAGCTTGTCTAATACCACCATTTTGCCACTATTGGTAACTAGATGCATATCTGTTGTGTAAGGTGGACCAGGTTCAGCTCCATCAAAAAGGTATGGATGATTGCAGCATTTCCTCAACTGCATCAAAATGTTCAATAACCTCATTTTGTCCATCTTCCCTGCTGAGTTTAATATGTCTATATCCTTCATTAATATCCGAGTATACCTATTAAAAAGAAAAATTGTTTAATGCTGACACATTGCACACTTAATCCCCTTACCACCCAATCACAAAATACTTAAGAATAATTTGAAAAGTCATTGTCTGAAATTTGCTTCCGATGATCTAGGAATACACACATTTAAAATTTCACATATTTGTATAACGAAACAAAGGCCAATGTATTTGTCAGACTATATCCCATCATTAAAGGATGGATCATTATGCTATCTATATACTATGTAGCTGGTGTACACCATCAATTCCTAAGGTATGGTTACTTACCATCTGTAACTTTTTTGTTTTTATTGCCGATAGTATATGTTCACATTTATGCCCTTGAACCTTAAAGACATTTTAAATGTTCAAAATAGTCCGCTTAAATAGAATTAAAAATAAAGTAGTGTGATACAACCTTTTCATGTAATTGAGATTTAAAAAGAAAACATTGTTATAAACATAATTTTAGTATACAGTATTTTTTAAACAAAAAATTACTCATTTTACTCAATTACAGTCATGAATCACAAAATACTTCAGTAAACAGACTGCACATACAACAGCTGTCCTACGAAATTATTCACTTAACTAATTTAACAGATGTCGCAGTAAGAATATTCTAAGGCATTTGTACAGTGGGAGAAAAATGCCTAACAATGCTTTTCTCAGAACATATCCCACTGTCAAATGATACTTGACTGTGTCACATACTGGATAGCTAGTGCAACATTTGAGTAAGAAAATTAAGATCTAAGAAAAGAGGAGGAATCCTGAGGCTAAGGCATGATGATGACATTAAAATGAATGTGATGTGATTTAAACATGTGTTTATATAAATACATAAGAGGAAGGGATGTTTGTGAACTACAGCTATAGTTTAAAGTCAAACCATAAAAAAGCCATTAATGATTACTAAGAATTTAGAAATTGTCTTAGCAGCAGTAACTAATCATGTTTAAAGATTAAAGTCTTAGTCAAACCAAATGTTCTGAACAAAGTAACTGAGAGCAGACTTCATTACAATTCTAATAGGAAGTTCACACGTTTAATTTACTAGCATCTGTGCACCTCTGACACCAACTCATACACATGCAGGGCAAACCGAGTATCTCTGCTACCTTGTAATAGCTTTTCTAAAGTCCTGAGGACATGGAAAATAAGCTCATCTTCTACAGTGGAGCTCTTTCAGATAACTTGCCTACATCTGTAATATCCATTTCATCCTTCTGCAACTCTAGCTCCTCGCAATCTATAAACATGGTAAGACCAGTAAAATAATAGGTGGCCTCTTACATCCATCCCTGGAGCACTATGCTTGTATTACATATTCTAAAGTTACATGATCTTTTCCTATAGTCATCTTACAATGAGTCCATGGTATGCTTTCTACCAATAGGGAAAATTCATGTTGGAAAGAAGGGGATCAGTGGGAGAATAACTAGGGTGAGAAGATAATGGGGTATAAATATGTTCAAAGTACATTATATACACATGAAATCATGATAAATGTATCTAACAAAATAAGTCAGAAGTTTCTAGCTTTTTAGATTATACCTGTCTGTAAAGCTTTTAAAAATAAAATTTATTTCTAAAAAGTGGGGACAGTAAAATCTTTCAGTAGGTAAAGACACTTGCCAACAAAGCCTGGCAACCTGAGCAGACCCACAGAACCCACATTGTAAAGAACCAAACTGCCCAAGTCTCTGACCTCTACATACAAACCGTTAACATGAAATAGTACACATATATGTACCTACACACAAATAATTACATACAAAAAATCCTTAAGAACTAATACATTTTCAACTTTTAAATTTCTTCCTATGAGAATACGGGAACTAACTACCAGGTATCATTACTATCATTTCACAAAGGCATTTTATACTGCTTAAAATTTTAGGAAAAAAAGGTATTTAGACTAAAATAAAAGTAGCTTTATAGACTAAAAACATTAAGTTTTATATATACAGGGGACTAGAGAGGTAGCTCAGAAGTTAAGACTACTGGCTGCTCTTGCAGAGAGTATCCACATTCAATTCCCATTACCCACAGTAGCTCACAACTGCCTATAACTCCTGTTCCAGAGGATCTGATGCCCTCTTCCTACCTCCACAGGGAGTAGGCACTTACATGGAGAACAGATATACATTCAAGACAAAACCGTCATACAACAAACGAAAATAAAGTTTTACATATCCATAAGTGTATACTTTTGTGTGCACATATATGAAAGGGTATCTCAGACTACTCTCAAACATAGCCCCAGATGATTTTATACTCCTGCCTTTCCAGTGCTGTGATTACAGGTGTACACAATCACACCTAGTTTATGTGGTGATCAGGATCAAACCCAGGATTTTGTGCGTGTTAGAGAAACACTAAACTACTTCCTGAGCCATTTTGTTTTGTTTGTATCATGGATCTTGCTTAGTTCTGTTCATTAGCTCTCATGACTGGACAGAAAAATGTTGTACTTTTTTAAGTACAGAAATTATGACTCAGTTTCTTCTTTATTTATTTTACATACATTGGTATTTTGCCTTCATGTGTGTCTTGATGAGGATGTAGGGTCCCCTGGAACTGGAGTTATAGACAGCTGTGAAGTGTCATGTAGGTGGCTGGGAAATGAACCTGGGTCCTCTGGAGAGCAGCCAGTACTCTTAACCACTGAACAATCTCTCCAGTCCCATGACTCAATTTTTAAGTAAACTTTGGGTGAAATTAATAAAAACACACTGCTCAATGTTAGGATAACTAAATTAAACTCCTAGTTTTGAATCACGTATCTGAAATAAAATAGAGAAAGAATGCCTACCATCAGAATACCCTGAGCAACAAAAGCCACACTGCAAGCCAGGCTGGTGGGCTGACCTATCTCTTGCCACCTTTTAATGGGCATTGCATTAGCAGGTTAAGCTTAATCCAATAAATAGAAATCCCACAAAGACACAGACTGTAAAATGAAAATGCAAGAAAAACAAAGTATTCTCAAGTATCTCAGAATACATACCATTCCCTTTGCATTTTGCTAAGACCCACATAGATTTTTACTTCTTTCTTTGGAGGCAAACTCTTTTCAACATCAGCTTTAATTCGACGTAGGAGGAATGGACGCAAAACCTTAGAAAGGACAAAAAGAAAAAGATAACCTTATCTGCAATATTGGTATTACTTCAAAATCTTAAAATTATGTGTCAAATATATGGCAGTTTGTCTGAATACCAAGTAATTTTTAAGATTTCCCTGTCCCAAATACATAATTTATTACGATTTTATTCTTGAAGGATAACAATACAATTTCATTATTTACCCTGTATGTAAGTATTTATATAATGCTTGCTATATTCTCATTAAATACTAGGAAATAATGGTAAGTTTTAAAACTGATTTCAACATTGATAATTCATTTTAGTTTAAAAATTAGTTACTTGCACACACACTGTCCAACATTAAGAGCTGCATGGCTAGCTTTTAAATAATTACCCATTATAGAACCAGTCCATGTGGCAAGTATAAAATACTCAGTTCATTTCAGTCTCTAGCAAGTTAATAAATCGTTGAGTCTCTCCCAGTCCTTTCCTAACAGTAAGTAATATTCTTGACTTTGTAAACAATACAGATCAGTTTCACCTCTTATTTTTAATTTTAAGCAACAAATTATCTTTTAATGTTACCACTTGTAACTTTTTTCATTCAACGTTTATGATTGGCATCTAGGTTTCACAAAGTAGTAGTTCTTTCCTGTTTATAAAATATAAGTTTTAATATAACAATAAAACTAAAATTATTTTATACCTTCTTTGTACTAGTTTTACTAGCTGATAAGAATCCTGGTGAGGAAAACCATCAGCAACTCCAACCAGGCTACAGCAGACAATAATGTCAGTGTAGACCTAATCAAGCACCAGCTGTTGCCAAGACAAGACTTGGCTGTCTTCTAAAACTGTCCAGCTAAATGCAGCTGAATAAACCCAGGAAAAATCTGAAAAGAAATCACAACACCCACGAACTCTAAAATTATTAAAAGGCAGAAGTTTGTAGAGAGTAAAGGACTGGATTAGTAGCAGCATATAGCTGACAAATCATTCCTAAGAACATGCAGGCTGAGCTTTAAAAAAATTATTTATTTTGTGCACATGTATCTGTGTATGATGTACATGCTATAGCAGACATGTGGAAGTCAAAAGACAACCATGTCAAATCAGGTTTCTCCTTCCACCTTGGTGTGTGCCTCACAAGATCTCCAAAACAAGCACTTTCTGTAATGCTGAGCCATGTCAACAGCCTTCCAGGCTGACTTCTAAATATGCCCCTCCCATCACAGAGTCATAGACACTATAGTGGGGATTTCAGAATGCAAGGTCAGGACAAAGTAAAGAAACCATTTCTCTTCTTAAATTGATAAAGAAATTCACATTATTCTAAGAAAAATTAACAAAGATACTAAAACTGCTTGACTCCATTGCCTAGGTGCTTTAGTTTGCTTTACCTACATGTACAGGGTAACTTAAAGGGAAACCATGAAATGAAGGGTATGGGAAAAGAAAACAGAAAAGAATCCAATTCCTCTGCCTCATTTTTCACTTAGATTTTATCAACACTCTAATCTTTCAACACTCTCAATACTTTAAATAAAAAGAAAAATCTAAACAGATTTAAAAACTTGACTGCTATCTGAACTAAAAAAGTTCCTAGGACATTATAACCTCTCAGATATATAACAAAAAATTTCAATGCAGAAGAATTTAAAAATATTAATGTATACAGGAAATAAAGGTCAACCTAGTGGAAAGGTTCATACTGTAATTCAGAATACTCCAGCTGTGGCAGGAGGCTGTGGCAGGATTACCTAGTTTAAAGCCAGCCATGGCTGCATGCAAGATCATGCCTCAAAAGAATAGGGAAAAGGCAGAAAAAGGGATGAGGACAGGAGAAAGAGGTTACGTGTACTCTGTCCCACCAGTGGCCTGGGTCCCACATGACTTATATTAATTATAAAGCTGTTGGCCACTGGCTAAGGTTTCTTATTTGTTAGCTCAGTCTTAATTATTCACCCATTTTCTAATAATCCATGTATTTGCACATGGTCTTATCTTACCGGAGAAAGGTCCAGGGATCTCTTACTCCTCTGGCAACCTACATCTTGACTGTTCAGTGTCTCAGCAATGAAGAGAGCAATTTCCTATTTGTCTCTGCTTGTAGTCTGATTCTGCCCAGCTATGTCACTTCCTGGGATCACACGACAACTCCTCTCTGCCTACACTTCTGAGAATCCTCCTTGTCTTCTAGTCCTACCTATCATCCTACCTGGCCAATAAGTGTTTTACTCATCAACCAATAACACAAACATATACACAGAAGAATATTCCTCATCAGAAAGAGAAGATAGGAAGAAGAAAAATATCCACTGAAGCCAGGCACTGTGCAAAGTCCATAAACATGTTCCCTGCCCATGAACACTCCAGTGCCCTGTATAAAGTCTTACAGTGTCAGAATACTCAAATGACTCAAGATGGAATGCATACACAAGTCACTAGGCCAGCCTCAGTCTAGATGGTCAATAAAGAAGGTGGTAGACATAAATAAGTCTTAGACTACCTAGGAAGAAATCAGAGCCGGGCGTTGGTGGCGCATGCCTTTAATCCCAGCACTTGGGAGGCAGAGGCAGGTGGATCTCTGTGAGTTCAAGACCAGCCTGGTCTCCAGAGCAAATGCCAGGATAGGCTCCAAAGCTACACAGGGAAACCCTGTCTGGGGGGGGGTGGGGGGGGGGAGAAATCAGAGATTCTAGATATAGTAAAAACAAAGAACAAGTGGAGAGTAAAATTAAAGCTGGAGTATTCTGAAAAGACTGGGATGTAAGGAGAGGTGAGCAGGCATGAGTTTATCTCCCAGGGAACTTTTACTATGTTTATAGGCATGTTTGTTGTTGTCACAAATGGTACCGAGGAGAAAGTGTTAGGGATGTTGTTAAATGGACTATATAAAGTACAAAGTGCAACTGTCTCGTCTCCTCCTATCCCCTATTATCCAAACCAAACTTCTGCACGTCACAATGTCTTGCTTGATCCTGACAGCCAAGGACATCCTCATCTACCTACCAACTTTTACCTGTGGACTAAGAGGTTACTTTCTTTTTCATTACACTCAAAGTACACCCTAGGTTCAAACACTAAAACCATCACACATCATCTCCTAATGTCATTTCAAAGAGTAGATTTTAAATTAAAACAAATATAATTCTGTATTGTACCTCTGTTAACAGTAAAATAACTAATTTAAGTATTTTCCCATTAAAAATATGGTCTAACCATACTTACCATATGAAGCCTCTCAACTAGCTTTTGATCCCCAAGGCAATTATTTGTATCAAACCAGGAATCAAAGTCCTATATCAACAAACAAAAACCATCTTAAGGTCAAAAATATATTAACCACAAATGTTCTATAGCACCAGATGTAAAAATAGTTTCTAGAATTAGTATAGTATATGAGTTGTAAGCCACAAAAAACAATTAAGTTCAGCTGGGCGTTGGTGGCGCACGCCTTTAATCCCAGCACTCGGGAGGCAGAAGCCGGAAGATCTCTGAGTTAGAGGCCAGTCTGATCTATAGAGCAAGTGCCAGAATAGACTCCAAGCCACAGAGAAACCCTGTCTGGAAAAAACAAAACAAAAAAACCAAACAAACCAATTTACTTCAAACTCTTATTTTCCAAGTATCCTGTTTACTACTAGCTCCAGGAAAAGTAGCTGAATCATAATATTCCCTAAGTGTTTTTTCCACAAATAGAGACTCAAAGAAATAATTAGAATACACAACTCAAAGGTTTCTGGAGAAATGTCCACCTTATTAATCTAAGTGGAACTTAGATTAAAAGAATCTCATTTCTATTTAGGTACGATCTGAATTTTAAGTATCTACTATAAATTTGCTATGTTAAGCAAACATCTTATAACTGTTACAACTGAGGGCTTTAACAGAAACAATTAGCCTAGCAAGAAAAACAAATTATCTTGAAAATTATCTCTAAAACATCAAAACATTTAGAATTAAAATCTGAATATACTTTTTCCACATTTTTAAACCAAAATGAATACCTTTATACAACTTACTTATATAAATGTACTAACATGGATATCTACAAAGCTCTCCCCACCCATTCCAAACATAGGAACAACAGTTCAAAACTGAACTTTGGTTTGGCAACTGTAACTACTAATAGCACAGACTATTGATACATTGATTATTTTTCCTAGTACAATGAACAGTTAACCACTAATACCATCATTTTATTATGTAAATAACTGATTGATAAAGACTAGGTTATTACATTACAATGAAAGCCATGTAATGTTTACTGTTCATTGTCAACGATTCCACAATTAGCCTAGAATTAGTCTACAATTAGCCCAGAAATGAGCCTCCCAGCACTAATGTAGGGGTATCTCAATTGTGTGACCATTCCAGGTTTCGGATCTTGGACTGTTCAGAATGGAGAAAAGGATCAGAGCACTAGGATACATTTAATCACACTGTCTCTGCTTGCTGAATTCAAGTGATGTATAATCAGCTACTGCCAGCACCTTCCCCTGGACAGCATGCATCCTTAAACCGCAGGCCAGAACAAACTCTTTCTCCCTTAAGTTGCTTTTGTCAGAGTATTTTATTACAGCAACAGGAAGAGAAACCCCTGAAGGCTGTCTCTGAATGCTAAAACAGAACATTTGAGATATACAAAGAGACCCAGAATGCTTTAAAACAAGCAGTTAACCTAGAAATTCTGAGGTAAAATTAAACAGCCTTGATTGCCAAACTCGAATAAAAATATGCCATTCCAGTTGTAGAAACTGATGGGAAATGAGATTAAAGCCAAGGCTCAAAAGTGAATTCTCAAAATACATAATCAACTTAGGTTAGTTAATAGGCTAACTACATAAGTGTAAAAAAATTAATGACCATCTCAAATAATGCTATTATTAAAATATAAGGCATTAAAAACAAAATATTATTAACCATAAAGAGATGCTTACATCAGCTGAATTAAACACATCTGGTAATAAAAAATTTAGAAGTGACCAGAGCTCGTGCAAGTTGTTCTGAAGAGGCGTCCCAGTTAGCAACAGTCGATTTGTAGTCTTGAATTCCCTCACTATTTCTGACAACTGAAAAATTCAAAGCTCATTATTAGAACATTGTTAAGTACCAAACCCTCAGACACAAAAATGTTCATATGAAATATCAAATTACCTTAGATTTTTCATTTTTTATTCTGTGAGCTTCATCTATAACTAAGTATCTCCAGTTAAATTTTTTGAATACAGACTTCTCTTTAATAAGCATTTCATAAGATGTGACACACACATCCCACTCTCCTGGTAATAAAACATCCCTGACAAATGCAGCCTATAAAGCAA
Organism: Cricetulus griseus; assembly: GCF_003668045.3. Taxonomy (NCBI): domain Eukaryota; kingdom Metazoa; phylum Chordata; class Mammalia; order Rodentia; family Cricetidae; genus Cricetulus; species Cricetulus griseus. The sequence goes on from NC_048596.1 coordinate 156,504,119, forward strand.
CAGAAAAATTATATCACTCAATGCAATTATACATTAAACTAACCAACAAGTAATGTAATACAGAAAAAGAAGTGAGACTATTAAACGGAATAGCTATCATTAAATAAGCATTTAAAGCTAGGTATCCTACCACTAAATTACTCATTAATCATGTTAATGTCAGTCTTAACTTAGTTTCAGAAAGCTGAAGTGAATCACAAAATTCAGAAGTCTAATTCTTTAAAATGTCTTTCCACAACGGGCGGTGGTGGCGCATGCCTTTAATCCCAGCACTCGGGAGGCAGAGGCAGGCGGATCTCTGAGTTTCGAGACCAGCCTGGTCTACAACAGCTAGTTCCAGGACAGCCTCCAAAGCCACAGAGAATCCCTGTCTCAAAAACCAAAAACAACAACAACAAAAAATGTCTTTCCACAATTCAACTATATCTCAAAATTCTTAGGAAACAGAGTTTGTAACAAGAAGACTAACAGTTGTTAGTAAACAGTTTCATTGCTTTGATTTGTAGATGTATTAACACACTGTTATTGTTCTTATTTTATAGATAAGGACATAAAAGTAAAAACCAGAGAATTGAGTCACCCTAAGAAAAAGCAACATAGCAACTTAAAAATAACCTACATATCTACTCAGGAGGGAAAGAAATCTAGATGGCTGAAGAGATGGCTTAGTGATTAAGAGCACTTGCTGTTCTTAGAGAGGACCCAGGTTCACATCCCAGCACCCACATGGTGGCTCAACACCATCGGCAACTCTAGTTCCAGAGATGCGACTCCCTTTTCTGGCTTCAGAAGCATGCACCTGGTGCAGAGACATATATCCAGACAAAGCACTCATAAACATAACCTTAAAAAATTAATCTACACTAATTAAGCACAAAACCATTTAATTTAATCAATGTATGCAATCTATTATCTCCACCTTCCAAATCTATGTTTCTCTCTCCTCTCTCCCCCTCTCCCTTTCCCCCAACCTCCTTTTCTCCCCGCCCCCCCCCAACTCTCCAGGGTTACCCTGCGTAGCTCTGGCGGTCCTGGAACTCAATCTGTAATCCAGGCTGACCTCTAACCCAAGAGATTCATCTGCCTCTGCCTCCCAAGTGCTGGAATTAAAGGCATGTACCGCCACTACCACCCAGCAAAGTTCTTTATTCTTAGTAGTGTCATTATTGCTATGACTTTAGCCCAAAACCATATGGCTAAGAAATGAATTAATTTTAACTCATATTTGTATCATAACATCTCAAATTACTAGAATTGATTCTACTCAAATTTAACAATTACTATTCTATTACCACTGTACCCTAAATTAGAAATTTTGCCCCTCAAGTTTCTAATGATGATAACACATTCAAAACCTTTTTAAAAAACATGCTAATACTTCCAAATAAACCATCCTTGACTGTATAAAAACATTTCCAAGGGGAGAAACAAACTGAAAATAAATTTAATAAATTCTTACAGCTTTCTAGTCTATAAATCCTTCTCATAAAATTCTTAACCACAAAAACAGTAGCACAGTTATAAATCACTAATAATTTGTGAAGACCCTTTCTTTTTCATCCCTTCTCCAGATATTTCATCTTAATGGTATAGAAACTTACTCTTTGCTCTTTATCTCCTATCAAGCAAACAGATCTAAGTGTTGGTACCCATCTCTTGAATTCACTCATCCAGTTGTGCAATGTAGACTTGGGAACCAAAACCATATGAGGACCAGGAATATTTCTATAGTGTTTCATATACCCAAGGAGAGAAATTGTTTGAAGTGTCTTTCCCAAACCCTGAAAAAATTCATCACAATTAATCATTATATCAATTAATCACATCAATTAAATTAATAATTAATTTTCCATACTTAGCAGTTCCCTAACATGTACAGGAACATTTAAAAGAAATGCTACATTTGGAACAGCATGACAGGAGCTTAATGTGTATGAAAATTTACAGAGTTAGGCCACATAAGTCTGTAAGGAAGGTACGTATAAATATCACTTCTACAATGCTCAGAAAATGTCTTATTTCCAAAGTAACCTACCAGAGGCAGAAGTAAAGATCTCTTTTGGACTTGATACTTTCTCTAACCAATTGTTTAAACAATTGAGAAGGGTAAAAATATTCACTACGTGACTAATAAATAGTGAACAGAAACAGCCAAATTACTTTACTACAAAAATAAAGAAGCTGCATTGGTGGTACACACCTTTTATCCCAGTACTCGGGAGGCAGAGGCAGGTGGACATCTGTGAGTTCGAGGCCAGCCTGGTCTACACAAAGAAACCCTGTCTCAAAAACAAAAAAAGTAAATAAAATAAAAACAAAACAATAAAGTAAATAAAACAGCAAAAAAACTTCTAAAATGTACTTTACTTACAGAGATTATAATTCTTCACATGTGAAGATGTCACTTATAATAGCTAAGGCAAGTTGCTTATAAAACTTTGAGAAAATCAATCAACAAAACTATTCTCTTGATTGGTAGCTACAAATTTAACGTTAAAAATCTTAAGTTACAAAGGCAAGACAACAACAAAAACCTTCAAGCTTCAAGATAAGCAAATACATACCATTTCATCTGCAAGGATACCATTGATGCCATTTTCATACAGAGAGATGAGCCAATTCAATCCCCGGACCTGATAATCTCTCAATTTACCCCATTTTACATCTAAGAACAACAACAAAACACAATGTTCAATTTAAACATAAGAAATACAAGATAGGCCAGGCCCCAGGAACTGGGACCTACGAGTGTCTACTACTCTTTTCTAGAAGATAATGTACTATGGGGATTCTGAAAGGTTAAAATCATTAAAAGTAGCCTCTGAAGTCTGGACTGAAGCAGGGGTAGCTGGATACAAACAACTGATACTGAAGTGCAGAACTGTGACTGTTAGCATCCGAATCCTCATCCAAACCACTCAGCCCAATGTTAAAAACACACTACACTGGCCTTCTTATGAGCATCTCTAGCCTCTTCACTTCCTTTTAATGTCAGTACAATGTTTGTAACCAAGTGTTTTTATCCTTCATAAAAAAGATCAGATACTGAGCTGGGTCATGGTGGTGCACACCTTTAATCCCAGCAGCACCAGGAGGCAGAGGAAGGTGAATCTCTGTGAGTTCAAGACCAGCCTGGTCTACAAAGTGAGTTCCAGGATAGCCAGGACTGTTACACAGAAAAACCCTGTCTCGGCCCCACCCCCAACAGCTAGTGGTCTCTGTTCTCTGTGAAGACTTTCTTTTCCTCCTATTGACAGTAGAACGAAGACAGAGAATTCCTTCTCCAACTCCACCCTTTCTATCTCTTAAGTTCTTTTTCTGATAGATCTTATGTCTTTCAGTACGTATTACTTGTTTTACTTCCCTGGATAAATCACTGCTTAAGAATGAAAAGCTAATAAGAACTGGGTACACTCTTACAATTGATGAATGAATGTCCTTTCCATCGTGTCAGAAATGATCCTCTAGCCTCTAGCTTAATGTGTAGAGAAACAGAAAGTGGGTGCTTTGTAAGGCAAGGGGGGAAAAGGGAAAGAGTGAGTGAGTGAGTGCCTTAACATTCTAACTAAGCAAGAGCCCAACCAAAACCTGTTAGTGTTCACACTAAATACTCATAGGAAAGCTAAGTTGCAGTGAAGATGACAGAAGCTTCTACCCTATCACAAATCAACATATGTATAATTATAAGTAACCTGGCTAAATGTTTTCTCATAGAAAACCACGAATACATTTCACAAAAATGATAAATTCACGTGAAAACACCAGCAAATTAATGTTTTCTTGATTTTTTTTTCCCCCACTCTTTTACAAAGTAGTTTTCTTGTTTGGGAAAAATAAGAGGCAAAATCACTCCATTTTACATGTACCTTAGAACCATAATAAATTAAATGGCATTTTCATATACTTCTGAAGTACAGCACATACTATCATCTCTCAGTTCTAGCTCTAGGGATCAAAGCCAAGGCTTTGTACTCTACAGCTATAACGCCAGTCAAGATATTAACATCTCAGATCAAAAACACCTAACTTATTCACAGCCTCTAACTATCCAGATTCCTAAGAATTCCCTTTGTAAATTATAGAAAAAGCAAATTCAAATGTCAAAGAAAGATGTCTCAAAGGAAGAGCCTTTGAAAACCAAATGATTCAATGAATTTAACATACATGAGGGAGAATCTTCAAACCGAGTACAGACATTAGTTGCTTTGGAGCTTTCTGTTAATAGCTCTTCATCCTCCTCTTGCTCTGTTCTACGGTGTCGGTAGCTGTCAAAATAAAAGAAAAATCAACTAATAATGACTCTTATGTCAACCCAGTAGACAAATGATGACATCACAACAATCTTAACAGTTAAGCCACCGCCACAGATGTAGCTCAATGGTGGAGCACTTATCTAATCTAAGTACAAGTCCTGGTTAGAGCCAGCGTACCCCAAACATTAAGAAAATAAATAAAATAAAAAGTTGAAAAGCAGAGTAAGCCGAAAACCACCCTTATTACCATGGCTGGTATTACAGACTTGCAATTCTAACTACTTAGAGTGCTGACAGAGAAGGACCTTAAGTCCATAAGTTCTATTTGAGGCCAACTCTGACAACTCAGTAAAAGCCTGTCTCAAAATTTCAAAAAGTGAAAAAAGATGGGTAGATTTTAAAAGTCAGTGATAAAATGCTCATCCAGCAAGCATGAGGCCCCCCCTTGGTTCAATCTCCAGTAGCAACACAAAAAAATTATATATCCTCAATGTACCTATTTTTTGGAAAACAAAAACATAAATCTGATTCAAGTTCAAGTTGGGACTATGTATTTCTATTTAACAGTAACTAACACACTTAGCCTCTGCAATTTTTACCTCTCTAAGAAACAGGTTAACATCTTAATTCCATGAACAACACCGCTGTTACAATTCATAGAGCACATACGGTATAAAAGTCATTGTATTTATTTTTGAGATACTTAAGACACTGCTGGCCATATCTGTGAAACTACAGAAGATAAATTAAAAACCTTAAAAAAATAGAATTTAAACCCGGTGATGGTAGCGCATGTCTTTAGGCCCAGCACTTGGGAGGCAGAGGCAGGCAGATCTGAGTTTGAGGCCAGCCTGGTCTACAGAGTGAGTTCCAGGAAAGCCAGAGCTACACAGAGAAACCCTGTCTCTACACCCTCCCAAAAGAATTTAGAAAACAAGTTTAGTTTAAACTATGAAATATAAACTACTCACTCGCCAACTGATAGCAAATTCTGTTTTTCATCTTTTTTTACCCGTGGGCGCCCTGGTTTCATCTTTAAAGGTGAGGTTGGAGTCTTCTGAGCAGCAGGCTGAATGAAATGTGCAAACAGCTCTGTCTGCTTTAATAAATACTCAAATCTATTTGCTCGGTCAGTTTGCTGCAAAATTTAAGACACATTTTATTAAGGTTTAGAAATCAATTTCCCCATGCCTGCATGACAAACTCAAGAATAAAAATGAACAAATAACTGAAATAAGCCAGAAAAGCCAGAAAAGCAACACAGGTGACTCTGGCTCTTGGAAGCATTTTATCAAGTTGGATATATGAATATATGAAGTACTAGTTAGTGACATAAAGATGAAACGAGATAATGGGTTGAGGGCAGAAATGATCGATAGAAAATACTCTACATCCTGCTTACAAAAATACTTAAATGAATTTATATATTTCCAAAATTTTACGTTTATTATCCTTTAATAAGATGGCAGGAACAAGACTTTCAAATTCAACATAAAAAACAAAACATTGTACAAGGGAATGCATTCAGAAGAAGAAAACACTGGTTACTCAACCTGATGCCAAATTTTAAATTGGTACCAGGTCTGTAATTCACTTATCAATAAATACTCTTCAACCGAATGTCATGTAATAATATTTCTTTCATATTTATTAGCTATCCCTTTGAATATATCCTGTTATCACATCAAGAGAATGAATTTATTAAGAAACTTGTTTCTTATAAAATCTTAGCCGGCATTGGCCAGCCTGGTCTCCAGAGCGAGTGCCAGGACAGGCTCCAAAGCTACACAGAGACACCCGGTCTCAGAAAAAAAAAGAGAAAATAACAAAGTCTCAAGTCCTTCAGTAACTGATACTTTAAAGACATGATAATTTACTTACACAAAGAGAAACAAGTTAGATTTGGTAGCACACACCTTTAATTTAATAAAACCAATTGTGATAATTATTTTTTCTTAAAAAGAGAACAGTCTCATGGGCTGGAGAGATGGCTCAGTGGTTAAGAGCACTGACTGTTCTTCCAGAGGTCCGGAGTTCAATTCCCAGCAACCATATGGTGGCTCACAACCATCTGCAATGAGATCTGGTGCCCTCTACTGGCCTGCAGGAATTCATACAAGCAGAACACTGTTTACATAATAAATAAATCTTTAAAAATTTGTTAAAAAAAAAAAAAGAGAGAGAGAATAGTCTCTCAGGGTAAAGATTTTCAGGGAATGATACATACATGTGAGACCAGCAACAATGAAATGAACTTTAGACACAGGACTACAATTGTATTTTTTAGTACAGTATTAGTATCAGATTCTAAACCATAGTGGGTAAAAGTGCCTTAAAGTTATGTTCATCTAAAAAAGAGTAACAAAGAATATTTTTTTAAGTTTTACAGCACAATTAGAGACACCTGATATGTAAACTAATAAATACTTACAAATCTTTTTTTTAAAAAAGTTTAATTATAAATGCTATTTACATTTATAGAACATACCATTTTTTCTTCATAAGTTGGATCTGGTTCTTGGATTTCTTTTTGCTTCCCAGGTGATGCATCATCAAATACTTCCTGGTAGGAAGAGAAATTGAATGATTTAAGAATTGTCAACTAAATAAAATGTTCTTACTCCAAAATCCCTAGGTATCTAAAGGCTATCACATAACCTGACATGAAACCTGAGAAGGATAAAATGGGGATAATCACTTTTGCCAATTATAAACTACTGGCATGATTAAAATATTATCAAATAATACCCTAAAGAACAATTACTTTCTATACAAGTCATATGGGAAAATAAGTACCTATTAAAAAATTATAAATGCAAATTACATAACATTAATGTGAACAAAGTTCCATTTTTATCATAAAATTTCATCTATGTAGTGTGCTATTACACAAATGTACACATGGAAGGCAGCATTAGTCACTAATTTACACTATCTAGAACACTGTCCAAAAAAGGAGCTTAAATTGAATATTCTCAGTCTGACTCCTAGTTCGTAATAAATATACTATTCTTAAAAATGCATTCGTCGGGCTGGAAAGATGGCTCAGCGGTTAAGAGCACTGACTGTTCTTCCAGAGGTCCTGAGTTCAATTCCCGGCAATCACATGGTGGCTCACAACCACCTTGAATGAGATCTGGTGCCCTCTGCTGGCATGCAGGCAGAAGACTGTTAACTATCTATACATAATTAATATATATAATATATATATATTATATATATACATAATAGATAGATAAAATCTAAAAAAAAACGCCTTTAATCCCAGCACTCGGGAGGCAGAGGCAGGCCGGTCTCTGTGAGTTTGAGGCCAGCCTGGTCTCCAGAGCAAGTGCCAAGATAGGCTTCAAAGCTACACAGAGAAACCCTGTCTCGAAAAACAAAACAAAACAAAACAAAACAAAAAAAAAATGCATTCGTCCTGACATTTAAATGCTACAAGGAAATACAAAACCTCCAACCTAGTTTAACTTACAAAATCCCTGTCAGCACACATTAGAGGTAAAGCACACCCTACAATAATATGTGCTTTCCAACTGCAGACATTACTTTCATAATTTAGTGTCTTCTTTTTCTAACTGCAAAAACTACTTAAGGTCATCAGATACATTAGGCAAGTGTCCAAAACTCAAACTTAATTCTAATTCTACATTCAGCTAACACAGTGGAAAGCAGACTGAAGGTAATAGTCTTAAAAAGACAATAAAATTAACTACAACATTAATAGAAAAGAAAATGAGTGAATACGACTGAGAAAAACAAACTATTGATATTTTTCAATATGTAAAATCGTCAAACTTAAAAAAATGACAGGCCAAGATGTGTGGAAAAGGCTTATTATGGAAACAGATCACACTTCTGTCACATGCTCTATCCAGAAGACGCAGTTTTCTCCTCTGATGAACGAAAATACCACTTATTTCATATCGTAGGTGTTATCTTATTCATGCCTATATTTAAATTTTAATTGAAAGACAGAAACTCAAAAATTAATTTCATTTGGGTTTTAAGTTCTCTTTAGGACTTGTAAATAGAAATGACACCTATTGTGGAAATGTGTGACTCAAGTTACCGCAGAGCAGAATCTGCAAAGCTTAGGCAAGCAAGTGCATCTCTCTGGGGTGAATTGTACATTTACAAATAATTTCCTTCAATGTTTTTGGTGTCCAGACTTCAAGCAGAAATCCAACAATCCAGTTAAACAACTCTACAAGTTCAAAAGACCACTTAAAATCTTATTTAAGGGGCATAAATACATTTTTTGTTTTTGTAGATAGGGTTTCTCTTTGTAGCCCTGGCTGTACTGGAATTCACTCTGTAAACCGGGCTGGCCTCGAACTCAGAAATCCGCTCGCCTCTGCCTTCGGAGTGCTGGGATCAAAGGTGTGCCCACCACTGCCTGGCATCAAATACATTTTAAAATGAAACTTCACTTCAAATTGATGCACTACACTAACACCCCCCACACACACTAAAAGTGATTTCAAAGACTAGCAACACATTATTTCATCCAAGTGATGCAACTGCACCATCATTTCCTTATAGTGTAAATTCTGCAGCAAGGTTCATCTTTAGAGTATTATTCCAATATAAGTGCAGAAATTCTCAGACTGAACTATAGAACAGCACAAAACAAGTCCAAGGCCAAGAATAAAAACTAGAAGCAGTATCTTTGTTCCCAGGCAACTCAAAGCCTGGGAGCATATCCAAGAGACCTGTCTGGCAACTCCCCCATTTTTCCACCCTCTCCCCCATTTCCAGCATTGTCATCATCATCTGGCCCACTCGAGTCCCAGATGGTGGTTCAACGGCGAATTGTCTGAATGGCTTTAACAGGAGGTAATTCGCTGGGCTAGTAGCCCACCGCCCTCCCCCGATGCTCCCATTCATTCATTCATCCGTCCGTCCACCAACCCCTAATTAGATGGGGATCCGGGACAGGTGCTGCGGCTGTCACGCTGGCTCGCTCGCTCGCTCTCCTCCCGGTAGAGCGGGGCTCGGGAGGGGCCTCCCCTTGCTGCAGAGGCAGCTGCGCCCCGCTCATCCCCACTGCGCATTCGGCCCTCCAGCTCTCGCCATTGTTTCTGCCCACGACAGACAGATGCCGCCCCCGCCAGCACCGGGATGGGGCACTGGAGGCCCAAAGTCCCCGGCTGCGTGCGACGCTGACAAACGTCGCGCTCGCCCCGTGAATTCCACGGCGAAGGGGCCAGCTCCCTCGCCCTTCCCCAAAGTTTAGTGCAAACTAAAACCCAGATCCGGGGGAAACAGAGCCCTTCTGAGGGCGTCTAACGCTGGGGGAAACCGGGTCCCTCGACCACGGTAATCAGGAACATGTGTTTCCTAAGAGCGGTCGGCGAGCCGCCTAGGCTACTACGCGGAGGGAAACGCAGAGGTGAGGGAGGCAGACTCAGCGCCAGCGAGCGGGCAAGCGAGCATCCATCTCCCTCCCTCCTTCCCTCCCTGCGCGCACGCCCGCCCGCCGTGCTCACCTCCATGTCGGCGTCCGCGGGGCCCGCGCCCCCCGCACACGATGGAGCCGCAGGCGCCGCCACGGCCTCGGGGCCGCCTTTGTTGCCGCCGCCGCCGCTGCTGCTGCTGCTGCTCCCGCCGGCGCCCGCGGCCGCGGCCTTGGGAGGCGCGCTCTCGGGAGGCGGGGGCGGCGGAGGCTCGGCCGCCGACGACGACGACATGTTCCGGCTGCGTCACCCGCCGCGGCCACGGGCAGGCGCGGCGCGGAGGGAAGCGAAGCGGCCTGGGCCGGCCGGCCTGCCTGCTCGACTCTGGCGCCCGGGCCGACCGAGGAGCGAGCCCCGGCCGGAAGTTCTCACGCGCGGCGGCTCCGCCACCGACCCGAGCCGGCCCTGCCGCGGAGCTCGCCCCGACCTCCTCTTCCGCGGGACCCGGCTCCGCTCCACTCCGCCGGCGTTGACTTCACGGCGGGAATCACGTCGACGAGGGTGGGCGGGGCCAGCGGGGTCACGGAGGTCAGGGAGGGCGGGCTGACTCCGGGGAGACCGAGGGCTGAGGGCAGGGGAAAGGAAAGCGAAAGGTTCTGCGCGGCGTCCGGGCGCCTTCTCCTCGCCCCGCGTAGGTTCTCTTCTCCAACCACCGGGACAGCCGCCTACGCCACCCGCTCTCAACCCTCGCGAGATCGCTAGTCCTCTCCCTCCCCCCACCCTTCAGCGGCCGGATCGCGAGAGCGCATGCGCTTGCTCCTCCTGGGCCCCGCCTCCTCCAGCCCGCCCCCGAACTGCGGGGGGGGGGAGTGGGCGGGGCCTCGAGGAAGCGCGTCGGCGTAGGTTTGCGAAGGTGTGCGTGACGCGAGCTGGGCGCTTCTTAACGGCTCTTCGGCTCTCGCCGCGCCACAGAAGCCGGCCTGGGAGCGGCGCGACAGCCCGGGGACTGGCCTTCACCGTCGCGCCGCCGTCGCTCACGGCCAGACGTCACAGGTTCCCTCCAGTGACGTCGGACGTCCAAGAAAAAAATGCCCGCCCCATCAGCCATCCCACCCTTCCAGAGTTTATGGACTGCGAGCCTGTGAGATCCGGAATGGCAATAGCTGGGGACAAACGATGGCGTGTATTTTTTCCACGAGCATCAAAGAAAAATGTGCGTTTTTGTCTGCTTAAGAAATGTTTGTCAGGGGGCTGGAGAGATGGCTCAGTGGTTAAGAGCATTGGCTGCTCTTCCAGAGAACCTGAGTTCAATTAATTCCCAGCACCCACATGGCAGCTCACAACTGTCTACAACTCCAGTTTCAGGAGATGAACACCAATGCACAAAAAATGAATTTAAATAAATTATTTTTTTAAAAAAGTGTTTGTCAAGTATGTAACGCACGCCTTTAATCCCAGCACTTGGGAGGCAGAGGCAGGTGGATCTCTGAGAGTTTGAGCCCAGCCTGGTGTACAGAACGAGTCCCAGGACAGTCAGGGCTACACAGTGAGGCCTTGTCTCAAAAACTAAAAAAGAAAAAATTCTTAGCCAGGCGGTGGTGACAGAGAAGCCCTGCCTCTAAAAATTATTGGTGTTGCTTCTGCTTAGGCTGTGGTGGAGGCTCTGAGGCCTTGTGTCCTCTCCTGTGTCACCCACCTACTTCCCATTCATGACTTAGTGGCCACCAATATTGAATAAATGAAGTCCTTTCAAGAGTTAACTAAAACATGTTGAATTTCAAATCTCTTGGAATAAATAACATATGTAACACGAATGTTTGAACTAGTCGAATAATTCTCTAATAAAAACTCTCTGGAAGTAAGTGCTTCTGAAAGCTGCAGTTGTAGGTCAGTTGGTGGGATGCTTGCAGAACATACTGCTTGCAAACATCCTGGGCTTGAGCCCCAGCCCATTTTGATCCAGTGTGGTGATGCATGCCCAGAATCCCAACACTTGGGGAAGTGGAGACAGGGGGTCCACAGTTGGCTGCTAGACCAGTCTGGACTAAATGAGATCTTATCTCCAAAAATTTGTAAACAGAAACAAAATATTTCTAGTATATAACAATGCTTACATATCTATATGATTAAATTCAATAATTCTCATAATCCATACTTATTGGCAAAAAGCTTATTAAGGGATAAATTTCAATATTATTAGTATTATGTTAGATATATTGTACACCTAAAAGATAAACTATTAACATTTAACAATCATTAACATAGAAGTATGTTGATTATAAAGTACTATCTGAAAATTTTAGCAGTTAAAAGTGTGTTCAAACAAATATATTTGTGGAATTACTAAAAGTAATTGTGGTCCTTATCTGTACCATAATTCTTGTCAGCATTTCTTTTTCTCTCTTTTTTTTTTCTTTCTTTTTTGGTTTTTCGAGACAGGATTTCTCTGTGTAGCTTTGGAGGCTGTCCTGGTACTCTGAGCTGTAGATCAGGCTGGCCTCGAACTCACAGAGATTCTCCCGTCTCTGCCTCCCGAGGGCTGGGATTAAAGGTGTGAACCACCACCACCGCCTGGCTCTTGTCAGCATTTCTATTACACGTATTATTTTTGTGCGTATATGTGGTAGGGAACTATGCACACAGGCCACATGTGTGGCGGTCACAGAACAAATTTTGGGAGTCAGTTCTCTTCTGTCATGTGGGTCCTGGGATTGAACTGTGATTATCAGCTTGGAAACCACTCTCCCACTAAGCCTCCCACTAAACCTGCATTTTTTTTAAACATTATTTTTACTGATTCTTTGGGAAATTTACATCATATACACCAATCCCACTCATTTCTCAGTCCCTCTGCATCGGCCCATGAAAGACCCGCGAAGAGGTACTTTCGTAGAAGGAGACCCGCACCCAGGAATCAGCGAAACCACGAACTTGGATGCAAAACCGCAAGAGGCTTTATTAGTGGCTCGGGTACCCGGGGGCTTAACTTCTCTTAGGCCAAGCCCATGAGCCAAGGGAGAGAGGTCCTTATATAGCAAAAAGCACAGTGCAGAAGCGAAAAGCATAGTTACAGGGATCCTATTGGACAATTTAATGAGGTACAGAGCATTTTCTCACGGTTTGATAATTAGGGGAAGGGCCTTTATCTTCTGCCGCGTCCAGATGGCTGACCTTGGGACGGAGCGATCCGGCGAGGGCCGGCCTTGCGCGGCGGCGGGGAAGTGGGAGCCGGCAGCTGTGGGGATCAAGGGTCGGGGAGTGCAGGGGAGGATGCATTCCCGCGCACTCCGCCAGCTGCCGACCGGAGGAGGAGGCAAACTTGAAAAAGCTAAGGGCGGGGGTCTTTCACTCACTCCTTCCCCTGTTGGGAGCCAAATCTCAGGGCTGGCATGAGATCCTAGGCAATGCTTGGCAGGCCACATAGTTAACCTTTACATAGCAGCTCCTTAGAACCTCAGCTCAAGAAAAGAAACAGCTTGACCCAGTCCTCCACCCACAGGCTCAGTCACCTAGGCAATCCCTTCCTGGACCTCTTACTCATGAATTCTTTACCCTGCCAAACATCCTGTTTGTGGCTTCCTAATATCCTGCCTATACTAACACCTGGTGCACAAACAACCCATTCTGCCCCTCCTCATATCCTGACTATAAGCTAGCCTGAGACAAGTAAAGTTTGCCACTTGATCAGAATCCTGTCTTGTGGTCGTTCTTTCTGCGTCTCTTGTCCCCATTCCCTATCCTGACTCTCTTGCCCCAGGTTGATGTCCTGCAGGTCGGGACATTCCCCCAAAGGAAAACTTTAAAAAGTAATAACAAAAATAAAAAATTAAAATTACAAATAATAATATTAGTTTTTAAAAAACAAAGAAAAGCAATGACCACAACAAAAAAACACGTGGGGCCTCCATATTTCTCACCTCTCCATCGCCTCTTCACTATCTTGGTGCCATTGGGAGCTGCTGTGATCATGCAGTAGACCCTTTTGTCCACACAGCTTTTCTTGAATATGTTCATTGTGTAATGAGTTGTTGGTCAGGTTAAAGCCCCTGGCTTCTGGTTCACCATCAATGCTGGACCCTCACCCAGATTCTTCTCCGATATATCTCCTGCTGTTGTCCTGAGTCATGGAGATCCTGTGGCTATGGTTCCATAGGACCAGTCCCTTCACATGCTTAAGCAGGTCATACATGAGATTGATGCTGGGGAGTGCCAATTCAAAGCCCTGGGTCTGGGCCTTGGTGGTAGCCGAGCTGGTCTGACTGGGCTGCTAGGACCATCTCCCCTCAGGTAAGGGGTGGAGCCAGCTCTCCCACACCCTATCATTTGTAACATAAGTACAAAAACCACAAACATCCATGCCAAGTTACAGTTACATTTTTCACCAATCAGGATCCAAAGATTCGGCGTTTTCCCTATGTGTTTCATCACTGTCAATCGACGCAGAATGTAAGCTTTTCAGTCCAGCCAATCAGATTCATTTGCTTTTTTTCTGTTGTTAGGGACAGCCATGATGTTTTTAGAGAAAAAGATGCATAATGACTATTTCTATGGTTTAAGGAGGAGGCTGTCAGCCATAAGGTTCCAGCTTCTCCAGGGCTTAGGAACTTGTTTCACCCCACGGGTAAAATGGAGTCTGAAGTCAAAATAGTAGTACCCAGGGCAAGGTGCTTTTTGCCTGTTCCCAACAGGGAAATTGGCTTGGTGCTAGTCTCTTGAAATAAACTTTTGTTTATGTTGCATTTGTTTAACTCTACGAAGCTGTGGTACTATGCCTGTCTAATGATGGTCTAATAAGGAGCTGAGCAGCCAATAGTGAGGCAGGAGTAAGAATAGGTGGTGCTGGCAGGCAAGGAGACTAAATAGGAGAAACAAGGAAAAGGAGAGAGAAAGAGAACTTCAGGGGCCAGCCACCCAGCTGCAAAGCAAGACATGGATTAAGAAGGAAAGAAAGGTATACAGGAATAGGGAAAGATAAAAGCCCAGAGGCAAAAGATAGACAAATTAATTTACTTTAAGAAAAACTGGCGGCCAGGCGGTGGTGGTGCATACCTTTAATCCCAGCACTAGGGAGGCAGAGGCAGGCGGATCTCTGTGAGTTCGAGACCAGCCTGGTCTACAAGAGCTGGTCTCTTTAGGACAGCCTCCAAAGCCACAGAGAAACCCTGTCTTGAAAAACCAAAACCAAACAAACAAACAAGAGCTGGCAAGAACCAAGCCAAGCTAAAGCCAAGGATTCACATCTAAGATAAAGCCTCTGTGTGGTGTGTGATTTATTTGGGAGCAGGGTGGTGAGCCCCTCAAAAAGCCAAAAGAGTAAATAAAAAACAAACACAATACCTCAGGACCTGCACTTGCATTCTCTCTCTCTCTCTCTCTCTCTCTCTCTCTCTCTCTCTCTCTCTCTCTCTCTCTCTCTCTCACACACACACACACACACACATGGAAGAGAGAGACAGAATTAAAAACAATACAAATCATCAAAAAATTAATACTAGTCCAACTGTTACAACCTAAGTTTAATTTTACAGTAGGGTTCATGTAGATCAACTCTTATTTCCTAGCAATGTGCTAATAGACACAAACCTGGACCTAGGTCACTAGATTTTCCAAGCATTTTCATTTGGATGAGGTCATCCATTTCTTAACAGCACAATATGACCTGTTATAAACGTTTTATTTTATATTCAAATGTTCTCAATTTTATCTCTTAATTGTTTACATAGCCCAGGAGTCAAACTAGTCCTCAGTAAATCAACACAATTGGGGAAAGAGTTCCTGAGGCTTCACCCTTATGGCTGATGGCTGTCTGGGCAGGCAGGTGTGGCCATACCCAGGGAGGCAGCACTGGTAACTTTGAAGGGGTTATTTTTAAAAAGTGGAGGAGGAGAATGGCATCTACTTCTGGGTGATGATAGGCCCAAGGGTTAATCCAGCAAGGCTGATCAGACACCTGGCTAATGGACCACCCCTAGGAGGAGGCTTCACCGTTAAGATAATGTACTTTTCTTTCCCAGAATTCCTATGCCCTAGTGCCCCCCCTAAGCCTAGGGTGAAAAGGGCCAAGAAAAAGTCACCCCGACCCTGACTTGACCCCAGGACCAGAGTTTGAAATCCTACCAATCCCTGAACTTGCCCCAGGCTGCTAAATTCCACCAATCCCTGAGCACAGAATCCCACAAAACCCTGAGGCCCTGAGCATGGAAATTGCACCAATCCCTGAGCTAGCCCCAGAATCAGACCCCCCCCCCCCAAAAAAAAAAAAACCCTTCTTTTTGTTTTTTTTAGACAGGGTTTCTCTATTGTTTTGGAGGCTGTCCTGGCACTCACTCTGTAAACCAGGCTGGCCTCGAACGCACAGAGATCCGCCTGCCTCTGCCTCCTGAGTACTGGGATTAAAGGCGTGCGCCACCAACGCCCGGTTTAAAAACAATCCACCAATCCCAGGCCACCCTGGAGAGCCCCCCACCCCCATCCACCCCAAGAAACTCTACATAAGGTCTATAACCTGTTGTTTCTCACCCGAGTCAGCCACCTTCCTGGATTCTTCCTTCTTAATAAATTTATTGAGTGACGTTTGTTGTGTAGTGTGACATTTTCACTGAAGTGGAGCCCAGCTGTAACACTTTCTATGGGGAAACTGCGCCCTAGCAGAGCATAACTGTAACACCTCTCCAGTGCAGATTGGAACAGAGCTGTAACAGAGCTGAGGAAGCCCTCCCCTGCCAGAGCAGACTTGTTACAGTGGGGAAGCCCTTCCCTGGAGCAGGGCGGCAAGCTGCTAGGCTTACTGTGACTTTGTGGTACTTGTTGATTCCAGACTGTCAGGGTACCTTTCCATCCGAGCTGCAGTGCTTACACTAATGATTAAGTGCCCTGAGATATGGGCTGGGTCTGTGCCCAAAGATTCAGAAGGGTAGAACTTGTTTTGTTTTTGTTTTTTTATTTGTTGTCTCTTTCCATTGTGCTTTAAAACTACTAGATTAAACCGTCTGGACTCCTTGCTCTCTATCTAAAGCCCCTCCCTGTCCTGTGGCTGCCCGTCAGTGACTGACCTCTGTGCTTCTACATTGTCCTTCCGGCTACTTCAAGATTTACTCTTTCAAATTAATTCGTTGTCCTTGAACTTCCATTTGAGGCCCTCCCTAATTCTTTTGTTAATGAAACTAAGAACTCCCCGGGGAGGCCTGAGTTCCCTGGTGTCATCTGACGGCTCTCTTAGGACTCCACAGTATTTCTAGGAACACTTTTCCCCCTGCCTTTTCTTTAGCTGGCAGAGAAAACAAACCCATCCCTGAACCCTAGACTGCAGGAAAGGCGGGAGGAGCACCTGTTGGGGGAACCTGAAACAATTTAAGAGGAGACATGATCAATATACATTAGACCCCCGAAAACTCAAGTATCCGGGGTCCCAGGCCAGGTTCGCGGTCACCCCAATCACCAGGCGGATTCGAGAGCTTGCTGCAAACTGCACGAGGCTTTATTGTAATTTAAAAAGCTAACCCCATGTTAGCTCGGGTCTTTCACCCACCCACCATGGCTGATGGCTAGCAAAGACGTTCGAAGCTGCTGCATACAGATCTTTATAGGGCAGCGTAAGGGGCGTGTCTAGGGGTACGCACAGGCTCACGATTGGTGTGCCTCCAGGCTTGGAGGGCTTGCCCTGTGTTGATTGGTCAACTGGTTGTTATGGCCCATAGGCCCTCCCAGGGTGGTTGCTATGCTCTCTACATCATTGCTGTGTGCTTGTCCGTAAAGCACACCCAGGGTCGTAAAGCATAGCGCCACTAGCTAACTTCCGATTGGTTCCTTGTCACGAGACAGGCATCTGACCTCTAAGTGACCAAGGCAGGTTTATGGCAAGCACGTGTTCGGCTGTTATGGCTGCCAAAAGGGAAGCTGGTTCCTTCAGGTAGATTTTTTATTTTTTATTTTTTTTTAAGAGCCAGGGTATACACACCTACCATGTGCAGGTGGGTGAGAGGCAGGGCCAGGTTTGCCTGGATTACAACATATAACCTTGAGGCCTGCAGAAGTCAGACAATTAGGGAGGGGATGTAGAGGTGGCGGGTTGCTTTAAGGGAGGAGGATAGAACACAGGTGACAGTAGAGGAGAATACTGGCATAGAAGGTTTGAGCAGGGAGGAGGGTGGGAAGATTTGGGGAGATGGGGTGGGGTACCAAAACGAAGGAAGTATATAAAGGCCCCATGGAAACTTACCATCTTGTAACAAATAAGAACCATGAAAGACAAATGGAAGTGGCTCCCCTGCCTTCCCAGCTAGGAGACGTTGTGCCCAAGGCACAGCACGGTTCCCACTCCCAGGTATGGAATAGCTCTGTAGGAGTTGGTCAGGGAGGCCCCAGAGTGCCCTCTCATGGGCAAACAATTGTCAGTCCTCTTGGTTGCCCAGTAGATAAGGCTTTGCTGCTGAAGACAACACAAGTGTTGGTTGCACCATACAGAGACATCAAGCTAGAACTGGGCTCCAGATATCCTCTCTGCTGGCTGAAAGGTTCAGGCATTATGCTGGCCTGCCCCTGTTACCTGGTGGAATCCACTCAGGCAATACTCTGGTCAGCCCAAGGTTCCATGGGAAAGAAGTCTGCACGCAGGTGCAGAGGACCCCTTTAAAAGATAGGCTCCTGCCCCTTTACGCTCTCTCTCTCTCTCTCTCTCTCTCTCTTTCTCTCTCTCTCTCTCTCTCTCTCTCTCTCTCTCTCTCTCTCTCTCTCTCTCCTCTCTCTCTCTCTCTCTCTCTCTCTCTCTCTCTCTCTCTCTCTCTCTCTCTCTCTCTCTCTCTCTCTCTCTCTCTCTCTGTGTTCTCCTGTCTCTGTTTCCCTGCTCTGTCTCTCTATGGCGACCGGCCATGGCGGACAGCCATTACCCTGTTCCTCTTCTTAGTCTCCCCATTCTGCCTTATAATAAACTTATAGTCTTAAGTCTCATGTCTCAGCAATTTCTCTTTTCTTCTTTTTAAACAAAACAATAACACTGGCTAGCTTTCAAAATGCTAGAAGGCACTATGCAGGATGGTGAGCATGGGAGGAAGGCATGGGGTGGGGGGTCTTAGCTACCAGGAATCACAAAACCAACCCTCTCACAAAGATGTTCCCGCCTGAGCAATTACAGCATGAGTGTAGGTGGAGGTAACCAACCACCCTCTGATTGGATCTGAGGCATATTCCATGGGAGGGAACCCAGGCACTGCACTATAAGCCTGGTTGACAACCCTTGGGGGGGGGGCATAGGTCCTAGAAGTGGGGCAGAGATTAACAGTGTTGTTTAACCCAATCAACATAGCATCAAACTGTCTTTTAAACATGTACGTCTATATCTATAAACAAAAGGTACTCTCAGCTTTAGTCAGACGGGCCTTTCTCGGCAGTGAATGGCTGTGGATGCAGATACCTGCCGCTGCCCAAGATGCTGAGAGTAAGTGAAGGTTGAGGGCTCAACCATAAACAAGACATCCACACCACTCCCTTGAAGGCTCTGGGAACATAAGGAAGAGGGATTGGGACATGTGAGGGCTGAAAGACACAGGGAAAGGCTGTGGAATGCCACCCTCCACACTAACACAGCCTTTGTAATCATGGAATCACAATTTCGACTACATAAGACTGGGTGATCAACCATCAATGTTGGAAGGAGAAGCTTGTGCCCACACCCCTTAGTGATAAACTACTGGATTCTAGGAGAGGGGAAGTCATTGTCTTCCCTGCCAGACCCCATTGGATAGTCCCAAACCCTTGGGAGGACGGATATCCCTGGTTAAATTCAGTGGGTCTCAAAACAAAGTGAATAGACATGAGTGTGAGAAAGTGACAGGCTGGGCGGGGGACGGGGGGTGGGGAGGTGGGGTGGGGGTGAGGTGGGGCGTGGGGGGGTCTAGACAGAGGTAGCAGGGAAATGAGGAAGTGAGGAGAGAATGGTCAGTATACATTATGTACACGGCTGAGATTGCCAGAGAGCAAATTTAGTTGATAAAAAAATGTTAAAAGAGAACCTTTTGGTTGGTTGGTTGTGTTTTTTGAGACAGAGTTTCTCTGTGTATGTAGCCTTGGCTGTCCTGGAACTCAGGCTGCCCTCACACTCAGATCTATCTGCTTTTGCCGCCTGAGTGCTGGCATTAAAGGTGTGTGCCACCACCACCCGGAAATAGAAAACCTTTTACAATTGTAACTCTAAGACAGAATGGTAATATGAATGCATTCCCGTTGTCAGAAGGCCCTGGAGATTCAGTTTCATCCACAAGAGGGCACCGTCAACCAAATAACAAAGTCATAGAGGTAGACAGACCATCAGCAATGTAATCTCAAGAGAAGAGCAAGTCCTTCCAGTAGGCCTCACTGAAGTCTCCTTAACACGTGTGAATTTGTTCATAATAGCACGGAATATCTTGAAAGGATACACAACTTGGATATGGGAAGAAGAAAATGTGTTCACATTTTGAACATGTCACTGAAATATTCATTCAAGACATCATGTAGAAAACATACTTTATAGGAAACAATATTTTGTAAATTTCTTTAGACTTATGTATGAAATTTTTAAAAGGGCTATGGAGAATACAATATAAAGAAATCACTAGAATGTTTTCACAAAGCCTGCCACTTCATGTTATTAACTTATTTTTGTTTCATCTTACATTCCTATGTCTTGAATTGGCAGAGGGTTTTTTAAAAATTATCATCACCATGTAGCATTATGTTTAATTATGAAATTTTCAAACAAGAATATTTCTGTTGATTCTTCTCTCTCCCTGCTCTAACCCCTTTCTCCTCTGTGTCTTTCTACTCTAACAGCCTCCTTTGGGTCTTTGCATCATGTGTCCTTTTGTCTTCCCTCACTTTCTTAATACTTTCCCCCTCTGGGATCTCCTTTATAGCACCACATAGCCTATGCCCATGCTCACACCTGTAGTGATATATTATTTATGATTTATTCAAGTTTGACTGAGGATTCAGAAAAGCAAAGTCAGCCGCAAGCTATAGAGATCAGGCAGTGGTGATGCTCAAGTTTAATCCCAGCAGTCAGAAGCTTGGAGGCGGTGGTACACACCTTTAATCCTTGGACTCATGAAGAGATAGACGGGGCGGGGGGGGGGGGGGCTGGAGAGATGGCTCAGAGGATAACAGCACCACCGACTGCTCTTCCTGAGGTCCTGAGTTCAATTCCCAGCAACCACATGGTGGCTCACAACCATCTGTAATGAGATCTGGTGCCCTCTTCTGGTGTGCATATATATATGGAAGCAGGATGTTGTATACATAATAAATAAATAAATAAGAGATAGACGGATCTCTGTGAGTCCAAGGCCACCCGAATCTGCACAGAGTTAACCGGTTTAAAAGAGAATTATAGTTCACACTTTTAATCCCAACATTAGGGAGGCATTCATTCTCTAGCCACACTGAGGAGAGGTTTCAGTCTGAGGCTTGGTGAGAGCTGGTGGAGACAGGACCAGCCCTTTCAGCTTGAGGCAGAGGTAAGAAGCTAGTGGCCAGCAGTTCTGCTTTTCTGATATTCAGCTTGAAGATTGAACCCTAATGTCAGTCTCTGGGTCATTTATTAATTCATGTTATACACACACACACACACACACACACACACACACACACACACACACACGAGGAGTTTGGAGCACCTTCTCTTAATACTTTCCAGATCTATTTTCCTGTGAATTTCATTTTTCCTTACAGTTGCATAAAAATCCCATCATGTGTGTATAGCACATTTTTATTACCCATCCATCTGTGAGGGCATCTTAGTCCTTCCACTTGCTGCAAGGAGAGATAGAAATGTGGTTTGTCTGATCTTTTCACATCTGGTGTGTGTGTGTGTGTGTGTGTGTGTGTGTGTGTGTGTGTGTGTGTGTGTGTTTATTACACATTTGCCACACCATACCTGAGCAGGTCAGAGGACAATTTGTGGGAGTTGGGTCCTGGGGACCAAACTCAGGTAGTCAGGCATGCATTTATCCACTTAGCCATCTTTTTTAAAAAAGATTTTATTTATTATGTATACAACATTCTGCTTCCATGTATATCTGCACTCCAGAAGAGGGCACCAGATCTCATAACGGATGGTTGTAAACCACCATGTGGTTGCTGGGAATTGAACTCAGGACCTCTGGAAGAGCAGTCAGTGCTCTTAACCTCTGAGCCATCTCTCCAGCCCCCTTAGCCATCTTTTTAATCTCTGCAGCTCCTGAAGTCTACAAGAAAGAACTTTAGAAGAAGGCTAGATCAGCAGTTAAGCAAGAAAACAGTAAGACTTCTTATTTCTTTGATGATGGTTAATAAATGTTTGTTAATGAAAGGTTTGTCATAATGATAAATATGATGACTGCGGAGGCTTTTGTTTTCCCTTCCTGGCCTATGTAGGAAAAAGGATCTAGCCAAAGAAACACACCCTGAGCAGAGCCAAAGAGACACATTTTGGTTCAGCAACCAGACCAAAGAAATGTACCCTGACTCTGAAACTAGTGCCAAAGAAACACACTTTGTCCCTAGAATCAGAGCCAGTGAAAGAAATACACCCTGGCCCTAAAACTAGAGCCAGAAAGCCAAAAAGACCAGTAAAAGAAACACACTTTGGCCCTGAAACTAGAGCCCAATCTGGCCCTAAGCCTATGCAGAAAACTAACCAATCCCTGAACAGAGAGCTAGGCAATCGGTTCAGGCATTCAAATTTGACCAATCTCCGCCCCCTGGAAAAAAAACTATATAAACTCCGAGCCCACATGGAATTGTAGAGAGAATAAAAATCCCTGAAGGAGCTTTGGGTGAAGACCTTCCAGCAGAGAAGAGAAGCAACAGAACAAAGCACAACCCTAGCAACTTTGAAGGAGAAGCCCTTTTCTGCTGGAGCAGAGCTGACACACTGGGGAAGCTCCCTCTCCCCCTCTCCTGCCCCCCCCCCCCAAACCAGGCTGTAAGCTGCTGTGCTTACTGTGACCTGTGGTATTCCTTTGCTCCCAAGCTCCAGGATACCTTTCCATCTGAGCTGTGTAACACTTAGTATTCTGTGACTCTGAGTTCCAGGAAACCTGTCCCATCCGAGCCACCCAAAAGGCTTACAGCCTATGCTCTTCTGCCTCCTCAATTACCCTAGAGAGGACCTTGATGCTGAACTCTCTTTAGAAGGCTGACCTTTGTATCTCCTGGTGTATTTGGGAAATAAGTAGATTTTAGCCAATGGTAACTCACCAGAAAGGTGCCCTGGTTTGGAGTCCCTCAAAAATTGAGACCCTTACAGACCTGAGTGGAAGTAGTTATTTCTTGCTACCTTAGATCAAAATGCTTGCTGGTACACTTCTCCTGCTGGGTTTCAATGTCAGCTCTTCTCATCAATCCCTTCATTAAAACAGTGACAATGATTTCTTACCATAGTGAGTTGATTACTGTTGTTAAAGGCTGTTAACTAATCTACTTATGCAGTCAGTGGTGACTTAACCTGTCTTCCACTACTGCCCCAAGTGTGCCAGGAATGAGATCTCTACACTGACAGCAGAGACTGTTCTTATTCTAAGGTGCATTCAACCATAGAGTCAGCCACTGTCTTAGTCAGTGTTCTATTGCTGTGAAGAGACATCATGACCATAGCAACTCTTATAAAGGAAAACATTTAATTGGGAATCTGCTTATACTTCAGAGGTTTAGTCCATTATCATCATGACAGGACATGTCGGTGTGCAGGCAGACATGGTGATGGAGAAGCAGCTGAGAATCCTACATTTTGATCAGGCGGTAGGAGACTGTATGCCATACTGGCCAGACTTGAGCTTGTAAGTCCTCAAAGCCTGCATCCATAGAATCACACTTCCTCCAAAGCCATGCTGACTCCAACAAGGCCACACATCCTAGTAGTGCCACTCTCTATGGGTCTAGCATTCACACATGACTCTATGGGAGCCATACCTATTCAAACCACCTCAGCCACCTATCTGTTAGGGACTGTGACTGTGACCCCCACCCCAACTCCATTCACATTGAAGAGCAAACCACCAGAGTCTCAGGATGTGACTGCATTTAGGAGCATCCTTTGCTGTGGCACAAATGTGAAATGTCCCCACAGGCTCATGTGTTTGAACACTGGTATCCAGTTGTAATGTTTGAAAAGTCATGGAAACTTTGGATGGCAAAGATACCCGAGGATTCAGAGTATGATATCTGGATCCTACAAGATGGTAGGAGAGAAACAACTCCTGAGGATTGTCCTCTGACCACCACATGAGTGCAGTGCCTATGTATACATACACACAATAATTAAAAACATACATAATTAAAAATCTAACAATGGAATTCCATGCTCAGCAGGAAGCTGTGCCCTACTCAGTAACAAGCCAATCACTGTAGGGAGACACCCTAGCCCCACCCAATAGTCCTGGGACAGGTGCCAGGTGGACCCGGGACTCGCCCATAAGGGCGTGGTGAAGGAAAGCCAGGGTGACATAAGGGAAGCTTCTTAAGGACTGCACGTGGAGACCCTAGCCCCTTCTTTCTGGCAGCGCTAGCTGGGTTCCTGTGACCTCGCTCTGGCCTGGGTTTTGCCCTGGTGCTTTCTTGAATAAAGAAATCTTACCATCATGGACTAATTCATCCTTGAGCGCACGCTGTACACAATAATCTTCAAATCACCTATATTCTTTTTTTTTAAGATTTTATTTATTTATTATGTATACAACATTCTGCTTCCATGTATATCACCAGAAGAGGGCACCAGATCTCATTATAGATGGTTGTGAGCCACCATGTGGTTGCTGGGAATTGAACTCAGGACCTCTGGAAGAGCAGCCAGTGCTCTTAACTTCTGAGCCGTCTCTCTAGCATGCCAATCACCTATATTCTTAGAACTCTGTTTTAGCTCACTGGAGAAATCATTTCAGTGATTCCTGCAAGATAAAAGTTATGGCCAGCAGAAGCAGAAATTCAGTTCACTGTCAGTGAACAGTTTCAGAAATTCATCAAGACTAATTCTAGGAGAGAAAATAAAAAACAAAACAAACAAAATTTTGAACCAAGGAGTAATACATTCCCAATAAATTTTGAAATTACTGCTTGTCACCTATGTAAGGGTTCTCAGCTTCATGATGGAGTGTGTGACCAGGACTCCACAAGTTCTTAGTATGGGGGTGCCTATTACCAGAAATTTAGAATTATTAACTCTGAATGTTTAAAGTGGATCATGAGTGACAGCTGCAAATACAGGGGTGTGTGTGTGTGTGTGTGTGTGTGTGTGTGTGTGTAGTAATGCATAAACTAGTGTAGAAAGACCATAAAGAATGATTGTAGTCAGATGACAATGGGTTTCCATCGTGTCAATCATGGTGTCTATAATGTCCATCGACACCAGGGACATTGTAGCTTAGTCAGTCACTTCAGAACTTAGTTTTGTTAGTTGGTTGTGTAGTACTGGGGATTGAATTTAGGATCATGTGCATATTAGGTACCTTAGTCATTGTTCTGTTGCTGTAAAGGACACTGTGACACACAATTGACCAAGGCAACTATTGTAAAAGTCAGCATTTAACTAGGGGCTTCCTTACATTTTCAGAGGGTTAGTCCATCATCATGGCAGGAAGCAGACAGGCATGACACTACAGCAGTACCTGAGAAGGTCACATTCTGATCCACAGGCAACCAGAAGAAAAGAGAGACACTGGTGTGGGCCTTCAAAACCTCAAAGTCCACACACAGGGGTGCACTTCTTCCACCAAGGCCATCCCTCCTCCAGCAAAGTCATACCTCCTAATCCTTCCCAAACAGTTCCACTCACTAGTAACTGATATCAAGCATATGAACCTAGGGGGCATTCTTATACAAATCACATTAGGTAACCATTCTACCACTGATCTATATCATTAGCCTTTAAAGTATTATAAAAACTTACACAGAACACCAGATGTCATCCTAGGATATGTCTCTTTCTTACTGTATGTACTCTGTTGACTTGGCTAATGCATGCTCTTGTCTAGGACCTGATTATTACACTAGTGAGTGGAGGACAAGGCCAACCACATTGACTCTAAGAGTGGTTCTCATCTTCCTAATCCTATGACCCTTTAATACAGTTCCTCATGTTGTGGGGACCTCAACCATACAATTATTTTCATTGCTATTTGTTTTTTTTTTTTTTTTTTTGAGACAGAGTTTTTCTGTGTAACAGTCTTGGCTGTCCTGGAACTCACTTTGTAGACCAGGCCTGCCTCAAACACAGAGATCTGCCTGCCTCTGCCTCCCAAGTGCTGGGATTAACGGTGTGCACCACCATCCGGCTCAATGCTATTTCATAACTGTAATTTTGCTACTATTATGAATTATAATGTAAATATGTTTTCCAATAGCCTTAATAAGATCACTGTAAATGGATAGTTTGACCCTCAAAGAAGCTGTGACCCACCAGTTGAGAACCACTGTTCTAAGAAACAGGGAAGGGCTGACGGGTGGCGGTGGTGGTGATGCCTTTATAATCCCAGCATTTGGGAGGGAGAGGCAGGAGGATCTCTGTGAGTTCGAGGCCAGCATGGTCTACAGTGTGCCAGGACAGGCTCCAAAGCAATACTGAGAAACCCTGTCTCAAAAAAACAAACAAACAAAAAGATTTGAGTGTATTTGTTTTGTCTACATGTATGTCTGTTTGTTACATGTGTGTCTGATCCCCATGGAAGTCAGAAGAGAGCATAGATCCCCTGGAACTGGAATAAAGGTGACCTCAAGCCACTGTATGGGTGCTGGAATCCAAACACCAGTCCTCTGCAAGAACAGGTATTCTTAACCACTGAGCTGACTCTTCAGGCCTGTGCTTCCTTTTTTATAGTCTTGAACTACTGAGCCTTCTGCCTCCACCCTCTAGTACTGGGGCTGCAGACAAATGTTACCATGTCTGTGCCAAGATATTTGTGTTTAACTTATATTTGCAATTATATTTGTAGACACAAACATTTTCTTAATGGCACTCACACTCACACACACACACACACACACAAAAAAAAAAAAAAAAAAACCCTAAGCTTAGAAATAAACTAGTTCTTCAGGTTTATATCAACAATTTACACACATTTGTGTTTTCTAGAAGTAACTGAAATACAATAGTGAAAAAAAAAGAATTTTTCTGACTCCGTATTTGAGTAACATAAACATCTCAGCCTGGTGCTGAAAAAGGCATGGAAAAGTCTGCTCCACAGGTAACTGTCTCATAATTTAAACTATTACTGCAGTGTTGGAAAAGTCTCACTCTTCTACAGCAAGGGGCCTCTCTAACACAATTGTTTTGTGTTTTAGAGCTGTGGAATGGACCAGCTTGTGAAGTTCAAGGTCTGCTGGGGCCATCTCCCCAGCCCCTCAATTCTTAAATAATTCAGCATAACTAGAGTGCTGTAGATCTAAAAGCAGTACTTTCCAAAAAGCTATGGAGAGAGTAAACAAAAATAGTCATAACTGCTACACAGAGAAACCCTGTCTCGAAAAACAAAAAACAAACAAACAAACAAAAAGCCATAGCTGCTTTGAAACTGACTGATGGGAAGATCTAAACTATTTTTATACTTATGGGTGTTTTGCCTACAAACATGTCTGTGTACTGCGTGTGTGCAGTGTCCTCAGGTCAGAGAGGCTGAAACATAGGTGCTAGGAATTGAACCCTGATCCTGTGAAACATAACCAGTATTCTTGACTGCTGAGCCATTTCTCCAGCCCCAGGAAAAATGGTTTTGAGACAAGGCCTTAATGTAGCTCAGGCTGGCTTTGAACTTTTGATGTTCCTGCCTCCATCTCCTGAGTGCTAAGATTATGTTTTGCCACTATGCCCAGTTGCCCCATTTATGCAGAGCTGGGAACCAAATGCAAAGATGTGCACAAACTAGGCAAACACTCCAGCAGGTTCCTAATGTGCAGCTTTAAAGAAAGGTTTTTACTTCTGGGTTTATCATTCATCATTGTGTTTGAAATCTAAAAATATATTCATCTTCTTTTTTTTTTTGAGACAGGGTTTCTCTGTGGCTTTGGAGGCTGTCCTGGAACTAGCTCTTGTAGACCAGGCTGGTCTTGAACTCACAGAGATCCTCCTGCCTCTGCCTCCCGAGTGCTGGGATTAAAGGCATGCGCCACCACCGGCCGACCTATATTCATCTTCTACACAACACCTTCTCCTAATTTTTACACCTGTGTCTCAGAGTTTGAGAGTTTTGGGTATGTCAATGAGTTTGGCTTTCATTTGGAAGTTTTGTTACAGAACACAATTCAAGGTGTTTAATTATATTCAGATGCCTAGGAGTAGAATGAGCCCTGTGCTCCCTTTCTTTTCTTGCATTGTTCTGTATGCCTGATGCCAAAGGAAGTCAGAAGAGGGTGCTGGGTCCTCTAGAATGGAGTTACGGACAGTTGTGAATTCCCACATAGGAATCAATCAAACCCTGGTCCTCTGCAAGAGTAACAAGTGCTCCAACCTCTGAGCCATCTCTCTTGCCCTCTGCCTGCCATGAACATACACATTCATGTACATATTCAAAGAGAATATGTTCTTAACAACAACATTTTTTTAAATTTTACTTTTAAATGTATTTGGCTGCTTCCTCTACATGTATGTCTGCACATGTGTGCAGTGCCTGGTGGCCAGAAAAGGGAGATTCCCTGGAACTAGAATGACAGACAGCTCTGGGCTGCTATGTAGTGCTCAAATTGAACCCCGGTCTTCTTTAAGAGCAACTAGTGCTTTTAACTGAGTCATCTCTCCAGCTCTTGTATGTATTTTCTTCATACTTGTTATTTGTTCACAGAAAATTATAAAATAACTCTCACACACCGAACTCAAACAACCTTTTTTTTTTTTTTTATTTAAAAATCCACCTCAAAATTCAGTTCTGGGTTTTAGTTTTTGTTTAAAAAGAAGCGAACATTTAAAAGCATCCAATGTTACTAGTCTATAGTTCATCTAGTTACGACCAGTTAGCCTGTGGACTGGGAAAACAAGTGTGGACGCGGAAAACAAGCGTAGTACATGGATTAGGCACAGTACTGTGGCCACTGGGCCAGAAATCAGGGTACAGTGTGTACCCAGGCAACAGTTAAGAGGTCTGAATGGCGGGAGACAAGCCTTGGCCACAGACATTCTGTTCTGTGTCCCCTCCCCAAGCCATGAGTGAGTCTCAGAGTGTATGTAACTTGGGCAGACAGTGGACAATGCTAGCTGCTTTCCAAGTCATATGGCAAAGCCAAGACAGACAAGTGCAATTACAGTGACACTAATTCATGGTCTGAACATCCACGCCAGATGGTGTCATATACAGGTGACAGACTCGGGCACCATTCCTTTGCTAGATTCAGAGATCTGGCTGGGTGGTGTTCACCACTGCGGGATTTCACAGCACAGCAAGGCTTCAATGGTTCGAGAATTGGGGCAGTGAACACAAATCACAGTACAAAATTCTCAATTCATTTACTCACAAAAGCAATAGGTGCTACATATAAGAATCACTTAAAATGACGATTTTTTTTAAAAAATGCGAATATAAAACATTAATTGCATAGGGATTTAAATATAAGGCCAAGAAGAATATTAAGTAAAAAGAATTATAGGAAGGGCACTACGGTGTCAAAGAGAGAATCTCATTAAGAGTAGTAATCTCGAATTACTGTCCACTTAATTCAAAATCACAGTATGCTGCTGTAACTGACAGTGAATGTCAACTGTTTCAGTAACTCTAAACCAATATTAGGATTAACAAAAACCTAACTGAAGCACTTTGTCTAAACCTGATCAGTGTATTAGCACGTCAGTGCCCTGTACGTACCTGATTAGTTATATAATCTACCTTTTGCAAATAATGTTTAATACATGTATGTGAACAAGTGTAGGAGCAGATCACCGATCCATGCAGTGGATGACTTGTGGGCTGAATAGTGTGACTAGTGTCAGTCTCTCAAAGGTGCAAGACCCTGCCCAGCAGGACCTTCACGCAATGAACAAAAAAAACACTGTAATTAACAAAAAATTACAAAGCTCTACTATTAAAACCTAAGTATACATGAGCCAAAGAACTAGGTCTTGACACCAGTATATACATTAGCCCCAGTATTTTGGAAAACAATGAGGAAGAAATCGAAACATATCCTATAGTTTAAGCTAATGGTTACCACCTTTAAGGGAAAAGTGAATTTGTGAACCTGCTTCTCATTGTAACGGTGTTAGCCTGTAGCTTCGGCTGGAATTTCCAGAACTAAAAGTAGCTCATTTCACTTAGTACTGTTATACAGAGTAGTGTGAAGAGACAAAAAAGAACTCCCAAGGGAATTCTGTTAAGGTACATCGGGAAGACCCAAACCAATGTTTTAAATGAAAAAGTGCATCAATAATAATACTACAGGTGTGTTAACTAGGGACAGATTTTCTCTGTGAACTAAAACACTATTTCCCCATATATTTACACATTACAAATTCAATACCACACAGCACCATTTACAATTCAATTTGCTTGAACATGTCTGAGAGGTCCTCTTCTCTGTCCCTGCTTGCTTGAGGCTCTACGGAGAGAGTAGAAGCATCGTCATCGTCTCGGGGCATTTATTGTTTTCCTCAGTTCTCGCTTGTTCGGCAGTGGCAATGCTGTATCTTCACTTTACACTCTTGGTGGGAGTTTCCGATTCTGTGGACTGCCTCCCATCTGTCCAGGCTTCCCGGGTGCTCTTCAGGGCTAGAGTCTTCTGCTGGTCCACCACGACATAATCCACCCTCTCGTCAGCCATGCTGCTGCCTGAACCACTGCTCTTTTGCTAAAAAACAACGAAATCCCCCCAAAGTGCCATTTGTGAGAGTGCTTCTGAGCAAAACTTTAAATAGAAACTGGG
This sequence comes from Cricetulus griseus, assembly GCF_003668045.3. Taxonomy (NCBI): domain Eukaryota; kingdom Metazoa; phylum Chordata; class Mammalia; order Rodentia; family Cricetidae; genus Cricetulus; species Cricetulus griseus. The sequence goes on from NC_048596.1 coordinate 156,534,618, forward strand.
CATGGTAGTGCCCAGCACTTGGGAGGCATAGATAGTTAGGTGGATCTCTGAGTTCAAGCCAGCCTAGTCTATATTGAGAGTTCCAGATCAGACAGGGCCACATTGTGAAACCCTGCCTCAAATACAAGCAAACAAGCAAACAAACATAGACATATGCATTTGTGAAATTACATACAAAAGAAGACATTGCCCCAGTTTAACTGTATTGTCTGTCCCCTCCCTAACTAATATTCCCATCACAGATGAAAGTAACAAAAAACCAGGTTCATCTAAAATGTAGAGACTGGAGTCTCTTTAGCTTACATTTGACCTTTTGAGGCCTGGATCAGCACCACACCAACCAGCTTACTCTTAGCCCTAAGAAAAGTAATATTCAAAGGAAAACAAACTACAAAGGGCAATGCCCCTCCCTCTCTCCTAATGTGCAGCTAGATGTAAGGTAACTGAAAATGCAGTTGGTAATGCTCTCTAAGGCTCACTAGACAGCAAAGAAATAGCTAAGATTTGAGGGGAGTGCTGGGGAGGAGAAGCATGCCTCTGTGTGCCAAAGGCCTTTGCCATAGATGTGGAGCGATCAGTGCAATGGGGAGGTGCGTGGGGGGAGGCAGAGAAGGAGTGATGCTGGGGTGGGAAGGAGTGATGCTGGGGTGGGAGTGGGGTGGCTGGAAATCCTCTCCAAGGAAGCTGATGTGGTCCTAGAGTAGTAATCTCAACCGGCTTCTAGCAAGGGAACTAGAGATGTTTTACTCAGGAAATTCGGGTCCTCAAATTTAAACTCTGAATTTGCAATACAAACACATAAATAAAAATGCTTGCCACACTAAGAGGCAAGCCATAAAGAATGTGGGCTAGCAGAAAGGGTAAACATAAATTCCTGCCTCTGAGACTTCAGATACCGATATTACTATATCAAACTATAAATTATGTGCAGAGTATTAATGGGTGAGCCAGAAAAAGCACTAAACGTACAAGTAATAAATACAAAGAGATGAAAATCAGTTAAAGTGAATCAAACAGAATTTTGTTTCAGAGATAAATATGTAAGATAATGAAAAGCAACAAAAAAGAAAACAAAACAATAAAAAAACCCCAAAACAACAACAACAAAAAGAACTGAGAATTAGTAAACTTGGTGATAGAGCTAAAAATTATCTAAAATTAGACAGAGAAAACATAGGACAGAAAAATACGAAGATGTGGAAATAGAAAGTGTACTGTGTCTTAATTGGCAGGTAATAAAGGAATAAGCAGGGAAGCAATATGTTAAAGCTGTGGTGACAGACTTTTTGGGAACTGACAAAAGGTTATAGATGGGGGTGGGCTGGGCTGGGGTAGCACAAGCTCTACAGAGCAGGATCAGTAGTGAAAAGAAGTATATTATATTATCTACACACACTCTCATGAAATTGCAAATTCAGACAGGAAAGAGCTGAAAGCAGCCAGATGACAAAAAGGACATGCACAAAGGGAACCTTCCTTCACAGGGGGGTCCCTAAGTGGTAAAAGGCTCCATCAAGAACTGGTTGCAGTAGTTCAACTCCCTGCCAGTACATGACAGTGTTCTTTCCAACATAGGAAACAGAGCCTTTCTCATTCTGTTGGGAGACAGTGTCATGTCAACACAACTGTGCTGAGCTTTTCTCTGGCACAAATAATGACATCTAATATAAGCAAACTTTTCAACTGTTTTCAAACTTTATTTTTTATTTTATTTTATTTTATTTATTTTTGGCTTTTCGAGACAGGGTTTCTCTGTGGCTTTGGAGGCTGTCCTGGAACTAGCTCTTGGTGACCAGGCTGGTCTCGAACTCACAGAGATCAACCTGCCTCTGCCTCCCAAGGGCTGGGATTAAAGGCGTGCACCACAAATGCCCATCGAGAAGATGGTCTTTCTAAGTGTGCTTGAACCATCTACTGGGTGCATCTCACTTACCTTCCGAGGCGGTGTGGATTTCCCAGAGTCTAGGTCTAGATCTAAGTATTCGACTTGTTTATCTCCTTTGGGCTTGATCATAGAGCTGCTCCCTCCATCAAGGCTGTTACTGCCAAAGAGATTCTGAAAGCACAGCACAGCAAACATTCAGGAGACACACTCTCCCCAACCCCAGCTTCTTTCCCTGGGGGATGGGAAAGGTTCACTATGTGTCCAAGACTGGTCTTGAGCTCCTGGACTCTAAATTAAATTTAGTTAAAGCAAGACTTGGCTTAAGGAAAGCCAGCCGGCAGACGACTACAAGGGGAGGCTGTCATATTTCTCAGTGGTGTAGCTATCTTGCTACTGGTAAGCATCCCTTGCTCAAGCAACTAACCCCTTATCCATGCTTGTGCAGGCAACCTATCCCAAGCACGAACACATGTATGAAATTGTGAAGAGCAATAATAAAATAATAAAAACACTTAGACATCAAGACACAGATGGCTGCAACAGCTTAAGTAAAGATTCTTTTTTGTTTGTTTGTTTTTGTTTTTTGAGACAGGGTTTCTCTGTGTAGCCCTGGTTGTCTTGAAACTCACTCTGTAGACCAGGCTGGCCTCAAACTCAAAGATCCATATGCTTCTACTTCTTGAGTGCTGGGATTAAAAGGCGTGTGTCACTATGCCTGGCTTGATGTCAGTATTTTTAAATGAAGGATGCTTGGTAAAGACTAAAACAGTTTAGAAGATTTGTATATGTACCCAGCTCAATTACATTTTTATAGTGAGGGACGCTCATATGTCTTGTTTTTAAAGGGTGGAAGGATCTGGGAGGACTTTGGGGAAGGGAAGAATATGGCCAAAACATATTGCATGGAAAATTTAAAAATAAATATCCACATTTAATGTTAAGCTATTTAGAGAAAAACAGTTCAGAGTATGTTAACTGAAGGGTATGGATCATGACCGGCTCCACTTTCTTCACTTAATGCCCTCTGTTTCCTTTCTCTTAGCCCGATCCCTTCCTTCCTCAAGGGAACTCGGCATGATAAAATGACTCTAAAATCGGGTGACCAGAGGGCAACACAAAAAGCTTGAGGTGGTGAAGTGAAAACAGACTCTGGCAAGGACTTTCCGACCAGCAGCACAGCTCACAAAGATTAGAAACATCTGGGTGCCCAATTAAAGTGGCTGGCACCCTCTTTTCCTAAATTATGAAAAAACCAAAACCTCTGCAATACACAATCACACTTTCTTCCCTCTGAGGGACAGCACTCTCAACTTGAGTGGAGGTAACACTCTGTGTCTGAAGGTGACCAATGAAAACACACTCACATTTCACCCTGGCTGGGGCAGTTACTACAGTATTAAAAAGCTATAAAAGTGATATATAAATTCCTAGTACCCACACAGTTAATTCCAGCTAGCTGTTCCTCAGAAAACTGTCAGCACTCATCAGCCAAATTCCATGTCTAATTAACAGTAGAACTGGACTTTCTTTTCGTCTTAAAGTAGGGCTGAAATTTAGCTTCTAAAAGGAGTCTGTTGGCTCCTGGTCCAGTCTCAGTGGGGAACAGCCCATCTCCTCACTAGCCTTGCACCCAGTACTTTCCCCACACAGTTGTTAGAGAAATTCCAAGATTCTGAGACCCCTTTATAAGCATTCTGCACATTAAGTAACAAAACAAAACAATAGAGTTTGTTGTTTTAAAGTTCATAAGAAATATACAGAATTGATTGATGTTTTTGTTATTATCTAACAGCATTTATGGCAGTAGTGTTGGACCACGACTTGAATTTTAGGCGACCCGTTAAGGGTTCATTTGATGAATATGTGACTTGATCTTTACGTACAAATCAGATGTGGTATGAATTTGTCCTAACTTTTTGGAAACTGTTTTTGTTTTTTTTTTTTTTTAACAATGATTTAATAAACCCAAAACCATGTTAGAGCATGTGAATTTCCATGGCATTCCATCAATACATTGTGTTCCAACAGCTAAGAGTTCCAAGGAATCTTAAAATCACACTCTTTTCTGATGAAGGGCTGTGTGGGCCACTGACTCCTGGCAGTTGACAGCATGGGGAGTGGGAAAGGACACTGTTGCCTTTTCAGTTGTACCTGGCACACAGTAATTTCCACTTGGGTCGTTAAAAAAAAACTGTACATGTATGTGTTTGTATGTGGATATGTACATATGTGTGCAGGTACTCACAGAGGCCAGCAGAGGGCACCCTCTGAAGTGGGTGATAGGAACTGAACGTGGGTGATCTTAGCTGCTAGGTCACCTCTCCAGCCCCAACTTGAGCCACCATGGCTTATTTGGATATTTTAAAAATTCATCAGCTCATGTTTATTTGGACATATCAGGCAAATCAAAGTACTTTCCTGCCCTTCACGTCATATGGCACACACCATTTTAAATCTTATTTCTTCAGTTTGACTCCTTATTGCAATGTCTTTCTTTCTAGTCTTCCCTTTAGCCTAACTGAAAGATCAGAGACCTTCTGCATAAGACAATTCTTCGAGAAGCCCAGAATAACGTGGGCCTGGAGGATTTCATTGTAACACACTGCCAGTGGATTTTCTTGACAACTGTAAGAAATGGCTAAGAATATTTAAATGAACTATCACTGTAACGACTGTAAACCCCTACAGTACGGATGTGAAACACCCTTCAAAGGGCGATGTGTAGGAGGACTTCATCTTCACAAAGGCATTATTGAGGGTTTTTATGTCACTGGGTCACATCCTGAAGAGGGTGTGAGATCTTGGCTCTTTCTCACTTCGATATAGGTAGATCTGCCACAGCCATGTGTCACCACAGGCCCAAAGCAACAAAACTGAGCAACCACAGACACTCTTAACACTCTTTTGTAAGTTGGTTGGGGAGTTGTTTCAGCAGAGCAAAGCTAACACAAAACCTTCACGTTTTCCAATGATTCACAACTGTAAGGACAGAACAATTTGACCGTGGCTGGTATTAGACTGTGACAGTACTTAAAAGAAGTATGCAGATGGTAAGAGCAGTTGAAGATGATGGTTTCAAAGGGCAGCTCAGGCAGGGAGAGATGAACATGAGGACTACACATACCGGATCTTCACTGGACAGGTTTGGGTTCATGGGGACATAGTTTTCTTCACTGTCATGAGAGTCGCTGCTCGATGTCGTACTGTGCACAGAATCAGGTCGAGGGGACATGGGGAATCTAGAGGAGCTAAGGACAGAAATGAGCATCATGAATGCTAGGAACGGTTGTTAGATAACTCCCATATACACATAAGTGATAACATTAATTCTTTTAAAAATATTCATTAGTTTACAGTTACACATTGGACATTTTTATTATAACACATGAGAGTTTTGACTTTATAGAACCTTGGTAGGAGCCTATTCTCTAGGCTGTTGTTCGACCTATTGCCCTTGAAATAGGCATTTTATAAAGCTATTTCATAAAATAGACTATTTTAATTGTCCTGCTATCCAAACTCCGTATTTTCAGCAAAACACTTACTTCCGAGCGAAGCTCCTGGTGATGGGAGATCTGACTGGGGCTTGCAGCTCTTCCCACTCTGGCAGTGGCTTTATTTCCAGAGGTGCTGGCTTGGCTAGAAAGAAAAAGAAGAGAAGGTCTGGGCATGCAGGGCCTCAAACAGCAAACAAGACCCTCTCAATCTCTCAGTCCCTCAGTTTGTACTTGGTAGCAGACACTGTCTTACAAGAACAAGGCCTACAGCATCAGAGCCAAATGCTCAGTGACAAAAGCTAAAATTCCAGGCATGACCCTCAAGGTCCAAGCTGCATTACTACATGCCTGTTTCTTAATGAAAATACACACCTTGTAGATATACATTAAATGAGAATGTACAAGTATGAATTCCTTTAAAGTTGTGAGCACTATTCTCACTAATCCATTGTTTTACACATATCACCTTCACGGGATTTAATCATCTGTGTGAAACGTACTCCCCACTACTGAAGCATCAGTGTATAACAACACATGTAAAAGGATGTGTTGAAAGGACTGGAAACTCAGCTATACCCCAAACCAAAAGAATCATCAAAAATTTCCCCAGGTTTCCTTACATTTTGTTCAAAAATATGTGATCTTAATCAACTATCTTATAAATACCACGAGAGCAGAAAACAGTCATTTCAAAGCTACAGGTCACACAGGCTCATAGCTTAAGACAGTTACCGAATCCGAGTTAAGAGTTTTACCTATCTATACCCTTAAAATAGACACCTATAACATACTGGCTGAATGAAGGTGCCTTTTCTTCAAGTTCCATTTTTTACTTTTATTTTACATAGAAAGGTGAATAAGAGTTTAGCTGTCAATTTCAAAGTCAACATTGAAATTATTCTTTATTCTATTTCAGAACAGAAAACATACATATACAAAGACAGGAGACAACTGGGGCTCACAGCAGCCCATAAGCAAAAGCAAAACAACCTGCTGCTGCCTAGAAAGTTAAGGGAATAATGAGGAGACAAGGCTGACTATAGTGGACATGTAATCAAATATTCCCCGTGTAGCTACTGCCTGTCAGAAAGAACAGGCTCATTGGGCATCTTCAGATGTACTCTTTAGAAATAATATACTGGGAAGCAATTTGCAATAGAAGTACTACTAAAGCTCCCTTTTCTTTTTCTTTCAAAGAAAAAAAGTATAAAAATACACAGATTTCCCAATGCCCCATGTAAGTACATACCCTTTCTTCTTGTAGCAAAGTCAGCTATGGTTTGTGAATCAGTTCGCTCTAAACCATGGGGTTTGGGTCTTAAAATTTTAGGACTCTGACCTAATTGGTAAAAAGAAGACTCACTTATTACAATGTTATTTTTATATTGAAAAATGGATTCTGTTAAAAAAAAAAGCCACAGAGACACGTGCAGAAATGTGACATAATAAAAGCACAAACAAAAATTTGTTAGTGAAAACCATTCAGTCTCTCGGGCCATGGTTCATGCTTGGTACAATGAAATGAAGGAACATGCATGCTACGGCGTGACAGGCACAGGGGACCAGGAGAGGGCTGGGTTAGGGAGACAACCAGCTGCTTAGTCTTCTTTGCTTGAAGAAAGGGAGGAAGAACATGTACCATGTTAGTGTTTCTTCTAACATGTCTTAGGAAACTAGACAATGCAGCCTCTACTTGTGTTCCTCTGCAGAGAGCCCAGGTGGCTCATCCTTTGGAGTTCAGTGTTGAGTTCTCCAGGTCAGCTTGTGATCTTACAGCACTCTGGACCCCATGATCATACATGGAGTCTGTCCACTCACCTCAAGCAGATAGGTGCTCAGAACTGTTCTTAGATGGGGTCTGTTACTACTCTGAGTATTTGGACATGGCATGGGCATGACCATCTGAACACCAAAGACCACTGGCACATGGAGGGTCTATTATGTAACCACACAAACTGCAACTGGAGTTATCTTCGGTTTGTTGTTGACACAGTGGTAATCAGAGTAAAGCCAACTGTAGCTTTACTTTGCTCCTGAATTTTTCTCCTCAGAACTCTTTAAAATTTTTTGTTTGTTTGAGACAGGGTGTCCCTACTTAGCCCTGGAACTCATTATATAGACAAGACTGAATTCAAACACACGGAGATCCACCCGCCTCTGCCTCCTGAGTGCTGGGATTAAGGGTAGGCATGAGCCACTATGCCAGGCTGTACTCGCCAAACCTTATCTGTGTTTGCTTAAATAATGGCTGCTGTCTATGGTTTCTCACATTTCTGTAACTCCATACTTCAACTGCCTGTAATTGCTTTCCAGTATTTAATGGATCATACCTCCAGGCCAACAGCCTTAGCAGGGCTAGCACAGGGTGTAAGATTAAGATCTCTTTATTCCAGAAGACACCAAGGTAAAACACAGGCCAGAGCTAGGTTATAGAACCCAGCCAGCGAGGCCAGAACAAAAGGTGCAGCCCCTTAAGAAGCCCCCTTACGTCACCCCGGCTTTCCTTCACCATGCCCTTATGGGCGAGTCCTGGGTCCACCTGGTACCTGTCCCAGGACTATTGGGCGGGGCTAGGGTGTCTCCCTACAACAGGGGTTCAAAATTTCGGGGCTGTATGAGAAGCCTGGCTCCTTTGAGGAGCAGTATCTGGACTAAGCACACTAGGGAAGGGACAACTTTGAAATGAGAGGCATTAAAATAGAAGGAACAGGTCACTCAGGGGAAAGAGAGCCTGTGTGAGTTTAGGCCTGGTGGCTGCTGCCCAGAATGATCTCAGCTATGAAAACTAGTGAGACTCTTTACAAAAAAAAAAAAAATGTTTTAAAAAATAGAACATCAATCTTCAGAGGTCCCTTCTCCTGTTTCTACCAGGACAAACAGTGGGGTGGGGTGTCCACAGACAAATCAAGGGTCTAATGACGGGAGTCCCCTGATGTCCTCTGAACCTGCTAAATGCTTAGCTATCTAAGCAATGATTCTGTTTTAATGTCCCCCCCCCCCCGTATTTTATAGATTTTTTTTTCTGGGTGGGGTGGTTTCAAATAGGTAAAGCAGGGAAAGTTCTCATTTATATCCCCTTAAGTCTCCTCTATTAAAATCTTATTGTGGTAAAACAAAAAAACCTATGTTTACAGGAAGAAAAATAAGAATAAATTTACTATTTGGGTTCTTTCCTTCTTCCTTTCTTCCTTTCTTCCTTTCTTTCTTCCTTCCTTCCTTCCTTCCTTCCTTCCTTCCTTCCTTCCTTCCTTCCTTCCTTTCTTTCTTTCTTTCTTTTTTGAGACAGGGTTTCTCTGTGTAGCCCTGGCAGTCACAATGCAACCAAGAGGCACCCAGTGGCCCTGCTGTGTAAGACAGCACAATGGAGCAGGCAGACCCTTTCCATGAATTACACCAGACATGCAATGATTTTTGCAGACAACATGTAGTTAGCGGAGGATCTGTCATGAAAGCACAGTGAAGATGCCCTTCTCACCGCACTCTACATGAAGTGCTCTGCACTGGCCAGACTGTCCCCGGCTGTTTCTCAGACACAACAGTATCATTCAGTCCTTTTCTCCATGCCGTCACTATATCACCCACCAGTGCTTCAAGAATCCACATCCCTCGTTCCTCCTCTCTACACAAAGCTCACTAAATCACATTCTGTAAGACTGCCTTGAGATGCATCGTGGCCCTTAACGACCAATAACGAAAATGGACCGAGGACTTCTGGTAGCCAGTGATTGCCTGAACTCACCTAACCCTCTCCGAGCTCTTGAATGAAGGTCTGGTTAGAACCAAAAATTCAAGCTATCACTGAGGAATGAGGGAGACTGTTAAGAGTCACAAGAATGGTGACAGTGCCAATAGAATTAGAACTTTCTGAGTCCAGGTCGAGGATTCATTTTCTTACCACCCTGTGCCTACCTGGAATCCTATCACGGCTGTTCTACTTGCATACTTTGTCTTTTCAATTGCATTTAAACTATTACATAGGTAGTGCCTTCACAACTAGGAGACCTCTTGTTTGTTACTATAAATAAAATGTAAGTAGGCACTAGGGAGGTGGTTTAGTCGGTAAAGGAGGAGGAGGAAAAAAAAAAATCAAAAACTGTTATCTAGAAAACATTTGTCTCCCAGAAGCCAGTGTGCTCAGCACACTACCACAGGCCATGCTTGCTTCAAACACACAGGTACAATCCCTTTTGAAAAGCCCTGCACACCAATGGTATCCTCAAAGGTAATGCTACACGAGAACTCTCTGAATTAGCTTATAATAACATAGCCTACATTATTACTCTTCTAAAGTTCGCTATTATTTCTAATGGGCACCCCCAAAATTAAGGTAGAAGAAAAGTAACTCCCAAAGGCACTCTCTTCCCTAATTTCAGCAGGTAATTCTTGTGAAGAAAAAACAAAAAACAAAAAACAAAAAACAACAACAACAGCAGCAAAACATTTTTTTTTTAAAACAGACTCTGTGTAAGGAGGAATGCAATAATTTAATAATGATAATTCTTACACAGGGGAAACTGTTTCCAGCTAGTAAGGCTATGCTGTAAGAATATATTCCACACTTATTTCCCTTAAGCCATATTATCCCCAGTCTGATTTAGGATTCAAACACTAACTCCTGTTTATTAAAATGAGTGAAGGGGTTGAAGGGATGGTTAAGAGTGATTAAGAGCACTGGCTGCTCTTGCAGAGGACTTGGGTTTGATTCCTAGCACAATAAATCCCTATACAAACAGATACAGCTAGACAAAACACAGAGAAACTGTATCATTGGTGACTCTAACCTCTGGAAAGATGGAAGTAGCGGAGTCGGGGCAAGCCAGTGATTAAGCACGCACTTTTTGTGTGATGGCTTACTTTTACTGACACCCAACAGATTATTTTATAAAAGTTTTCCAAACTTCACTCCATTGCTTTTCCATTTTAAAAGCTAAGACTTCACAGCTACTGGTGCTGTTCTGCTCTGTTTCTGGTGACTTCTCTGCTTTTTGGGTATCTCTTACAATGTGCTTAAAGTGCTGCTTATTCAATGCACGTAAAATCTGGCTCAGAACAACACTCCGGGACAGGACAGTGAACGCTGAGCTACCACTAAATGTCGGACTGCAAAGAGCCGGAGCCACAAATCAGGTGTCTGGCATCCACAGCATCTCTGTCCTTCTACAGCTTTGATGAGGCAGGAGCACTTGAAAAACTGGCCAGTACTATACTATGACAGCTGATGTCTCAAACTGGGGCATAAACAAGACTAGACTATTCCTTGTTTGTCACAGACTCTTTCAAAGAAAGCAATCGCAAGAAAACAGCTGAGGCTCTGAGAGGAATCAAACGCATCTGACAAAATCAGTGTATCTTATGAGTTAGCTAATAAGAGACACTGAAATAACAGCTCAAGCAATTTATTGGGGGCTACTGAACTGGCAGCTAAAATACTCACTTGTTGCAGGAACAGTGAGAAGCCTCTCATGGCCAAATGAGAAGCTTGCTCCCAGCACACATATTCAAGATAAACTTAGTTGTGAGATTGTGATTCCAGTTTTTATTTTATCTTGGTTAGTGTTTTGAGACTGTATAGCCCTGGCTGGAACTTAGAAAGATCATGAGCACTGGACCCATCTGGTTGGAATCTGGGTTTTTTGTTGTTGCTGTTTTGAGACAAGGTTTCTCACTGTAACCCTGGCTGTCCTCGAACTCGCTCTGTAGACCAGGCTTGCCTCAAACTCACAGAGTTCCACCCGCCTCAGCATCTTGGGTGCTGGGATTAAAGGTGTGCACCACTGCCGCCCAGTAATTTCTTTTGTTTTTAATTACGTGTGTGTGTGTGTGTGTGTGTGTGTGTGTGTGTGTGTGTGTGTGTGTGTAGGGTATGTGTATGTATGAGTACAGGTGTACCTGGAGGCTTAAAAAAGGTTTGGATTCCCTGGAGCTGGAGTTATAGGAGAGTGAGAGCTGCTGGCCATGGGTGCTGGGAACTGAATTCTAGTCCTTTTCAAGAGCCATCTTTCCAACCCTGTCTTTAAAAAACATGTTTTATTATTATTATTATTAGTTTTTTGAGACAGGGTTTCTAACTGTAGCCCTGGTTGTCCTAGAATTTCACTCTGTAGATCAGGCTGGTCTCAAACTCAGACATCTACCTGCCTTCCCAGTGCTGGCATTAAATGCATTCACCACCACTGTCAGGCTTGGAACCTAGGTTTTAAACTGTGCTTTTCTTTTCTTTTTAAAGATTTATTTATTTATTTATTTATTTATTTATTTATTTATTTATGTATGTATGTACAGTGCTCTGTCGCATGTATGCCTGCACACCAGAAGAGGGCACCAGATCTCATTATAGATAGTTGTGAGCTACCATGTATTTGCTGGGAATTGAACTCAGGACCTCTGGAAGAGCACCCAGTGCTCTTAATCTCTAAGCCATCTCTCCAACTCCTAAACTATGCTTTTCTTAACAGTTATAGCTTCTCAGGGTGAGCTGACAAAGTATCCCTCATTCAGCAAACACTTTCCCAGGCCTCCTCCTTGGTATCCCATTGATTGGAATTAAAAGTACATGTGTGTATGTAATTTATGAGGCAGTATATGTCATAGTATGAAACAGACCTAAGATAACTACATAATAATACAGGACATGCCAGCAATGTCAGACTCAGACCCTCTGCCTTTCCCCGCTCCACCCTACCTCTACTTTTATATGGAGCCTAAAGATAACACAACTCCTTAGTTGGGGGTTAAAAGGCAGAGATTACAGCTAACACGAACAACCACAGGCAAATAACATGCTGGTTTAATGTTTTAAAAAGGATCTCAATACTTTGTGCCTACTGTGTGTACTGATCTTTTAGTGATCTGTGACCCACTTATGGATACCTTAATGTTCACTTACAATTTATGCCAAGAAGAAAACAATTAGTGAGATTTCTAACCGAGTTAAAGACAAGGACAAACAAAAGGGACAACAAAAACCCTGTGGCATTTGAACCCTTCCTAAAACAACTGCTGATCTTGATCAAGAAGAATGGGTGAGGGAGGCTGTGGGTGAGACCAACAGCGGGTATCTGCCTCAAGAGCAGCTAGGCTGCCTGGCCAGCTGTGTGTGCAAAGACAACCTGGACCACTTGAGTGATATCTAACCAATCTGGAGCCTACAATGATGGAAAAGGCAATTAGAAGCAGATGTGGACAGGGCAAGGGCACAGAAGGGATCCATGCATAGAGCTGAGGCCATGGAGAGGCGCTGCAGGCCAAAGATTGCAGGATCCAATCAAGGTGGAGAAAACAGGGAGGGAAAGAGATAGGGAGAGAACAGGTGGATGCAGAGACCCCCCCCCACATACAAGCGTACAGGGTGAAGATCACGGACTACCATACAATGTCAGCAGAATACATCCTTACTGTATAAGAATAAAACCAAACCCTTTAGTCCGAAGTAGTCTGAGTCTCAGGCTCTGGTCCCCACAACTACAACATCATTCGTGGTAATGATTTAAGCCCAGGTTAATAAGAAGTTTGCATAAACATTACATCTCCTGAAAAAGCTATAGATAGCATGTGGCTTTTCAAATGACTTTAACTCCCCTGCAAAAAGCCAGGAACCTATCATACCACACAGTCTAACTTTAGTTGGTTATCAAGACTAAGGCATATGCAAATGCTGTGCTGGGCACAGTGAGTTATATTGAAAGGACTTATCCAAATTTGTTTTGTTTTTGAGACAGAGTCTTAATATACATCTCTGGGCGACCTGGATCTATGTAGACCAGGCTGGCTTTGAATCAAAGAAATTAGCCTGCTTCCCAAGTACTGGGATGCAAAGCACTGGCCACTATGTTTGGCTTGCACCCAAGGTTTTAAAACTTGAGGAGACATTATCCAAAGGGGCTGAGAAGTTTCCTCTGGAGAAGAGGACCAGGCCAAATAAGCTCTGCTGCTTCAAACCCAACTTCCTTCGAAAGTCCAGAACGAGGGCATTCTGGAGCTTCTGCCTATCCCAGAGCCAAAGCAGACTTTTTTTTATTTTTAAAGTTATGATGTAGGATAAGAGAGAGATTGTACAGACATGGCCACTATTATTACATAGTCAATCAAGTGCATTATAATCTTAAATCTAATTTGATTCAATACAAAACAGCAAGGGAAGGTCATATCTAGCGTTAGGTTTGGTTTGCAATTCTTTATAAAAGCAAAATAGCTGGCAGAAATTAACAAGAAGAAGAAGAAGAAGAAGAAGAAAAAAAAAACAATCAAGAGGATGATACACATAAACCCCTAGATTTCAGGTCACTTTTGACATGTGCCAGAGTGACACGTCAGTGCAGTGGGACAGCAAGGCTCCGGGAGTCAGGTGCTTCGGGAAGAACAATACAGGTTCTCCTAGTGCTTGCCTGCTGCCCCCTTTGCCCTGGATATTTAGTTTGTAACCACTATTCTAGATTGAGGCAACTTGGAAATCCCAACCAGGCATCAACATATTCATTTACCAATAGCAGGATTTCTGTACTTAAGTTAAGGTCCTCGGTTGTATGAAGTGTTTCAGATTATTGCCAGTTGGTTCTGTGTTTAGGTATGGCTAAAGGCAGCCCTCCCTGCAACCCTCCCTTATCGTTTTACTAGCCACAGTCCCCTTACCTTTTCTGTCTGGCTTGAGGTTCCTATCGACTGGGGGTGGTTCACAGTCAGCAACAGGAACAGGCCTCCTGGGAGGAGTCTTTGGGCTGGACCTGAAGCCCAAATGAGCAGGAGGAGGGACTTGCATCCCAAATGAAGAAAAATCAAATGTCCCAGGGGTCATTGGCACATAATTTGGTTCCTGAATTGGTTCCGTAAAGCTGCTGGAATGTTGTCGTGGTGGCGAGTTGGGATTCATGGGGACATAGTTTTCATCCAGTTCTTCACTTGAGACACTTCCCACTGTCAACACATTTTTGATTTTCTAAAACACACATACATTTCTCTTAGTAAGCAAAGCCCCTGTCACACATGAAGACACAGTTATCAATCATATCTGCTCATAAGGGATCTGTAGTCAGTTTCATTTCATGGTCTCAGAGTCCTGGGGTACTAAGTTAAGAAGATTCAGAAAATGTCACAGTCAATTATACTTACAGACTGGTTATGGAAGCCTTCCAGGGAACTAGATCTATCGCTTGGAAAGGTTCGTGGAATATCATAGCAATCTTGAGAACTAGCATCTGGAATCAAGTAAAAACTGTCAGTTTTTGTTTCCATTTTGCCAGCTTGCAGGTGTTCTATTCCCACGTCACACTTGTCCGTGCACACAGACTCTTCAACCTTCAAAGGACACTCATCAAACAGGGTCTCAAGTGGGCACATTAAACACACACCTATATGTTTACCAGTACCATGATCTGACTATGACAGCAATGGAATGGCCAAGTCTGGCAAGAGGAGGGCTATCTAAAGATGGAGAAAAGAAATGGTACCCACCTTGAGGCTAATATTTCATTGACTTATAACTAGGTTTTACAGCCTCTTTGGAAAGAGAGAAGACCGTGTGTGGTGGGGTCACACCTACAACCCCAGTAATGAGGGGGTAGAAACAGGAAATCAGGAGTTCAAGGTCATTCTCAGGGCCACATGAGATCTTGTTTCAGGAAGAAAGGAAGGGAGGGAGGAGAGGGGAGGATGGCAGGGAAGGGAGGAGGGGGGGAAGGAGAGGATGACAGGGAGGGAAGAAGGAAGGAGCAGAAAATTTAAAATTGGCATTGGAAGGCTGAACACATACTGATAAAATATTTTTATGGTAATATTAATTCTTTGGCTTTTTTGCAACAACTAGAAAACTCTACCACAAAATACAGAAATGCCAACACACAGTTTTTAGGGCATTGCTCCTAAAACATTTTCTTTTAAATTTTAAGACTTTAAAATCTTAGAGAAACAATGATTCTAGCACAAAAAAACAGACACATAGACCAATGAACTAAGAAGGCCTAGAGATAAACCTAAGCAGCTACAGCCTCCTGATGGTTTTCACAAAGATGCCAAAAATACACATGAGAAAACACAGACTCTTCAATAAACAGTGCTGGGAAAACTGGCTATCTACCTGAGAATAATGAGACTAGATCCCAGGAGCTTATCCTGCAAAAATCAACTCCTGGTGTATCAAAGACCTTACTGTAAGACCTGAAAGTCTGAAGTTGCTGGAGGAAAAAGAAGGGGCAACACTGCTGTGTGTGCAGAGGCAGAGGCAGAGGCAGAGGCAGAGGCAGAGGCAGAGGCAGAGGCAGAGGCAGAGGACATTCTCAGCAGGGCATCACCACCTCGTACATAGAGCCAGCAACTGACAAATGAGACCCCGTGAAATTAAAATGTTTTTGTGCAGCCAAGGGAGCAAAGGGAGAAACCAATCAAGTGAACAGACAGCCTACAGAATGGGAGAAAGTCTTTGCCAGCTATACACCTGACAGAGGACTGATACCAAGAATAAATTCAAAAAACAAACAAAACTACCTAGCTCAGCAGTTCTCAACCTGTGGGTCTTGACACTTTTGGGGTCAAACAACCCTTTCACAGGGGGTTCTTAAGACCATTGGAAAACACAGATATTTATGTTATGATTCATAACAGTAACAAAATTACAATTATGAAGTAGTAATGAAAATAATTTTATGGTTGGGGGGGATGTCACACACCATGAGGAACTGTAGGTTGTAGGTTAGGAAAACTGAGAACCGCTCACCTAGCCAATAAATGGGCTAATTAAATGAGTATCCAGCACACAAAGGAAGAAATACAAAAACCTGTTTCACCTCACTAACTGTCAGAGAAATGCAAGTTAAAAATACATTGAGATTCTCCCTAGTTAGTATGTTGGTCATTAAACAAAAACAAACAGACTCAAACCCAAATCCAAACCAAGACCACAAAAACAAAAACAAACAAACAAAAAACAACTACTAAGTGCTGGCAAGGATGAGGACAAAAGAGGACTTTCAAACATTGCTGGTAGGAATATGAACTAGAGCAGCCATTGTGGAAGTCAGTATGGAGGCTTCCTAAAAGCATAAGTAAAAACGCATGTACCTTATGAGGCAGCTACTCCACTCCTGAGTATTTCAGAGTGGCAGATCAAACAAGTGCACATCAGTGTTCTCTGTGTCCAACAGCAGAAGGATGGATAAGGAAAGTGTGCTATATACACAGTGGGATTCTTTTCAGCCATAAAGAAGAATGAATTTGGGCTGGCCAGAAGGCTCAGCAAATAAAGGCACTTGCTGCCAAGCCTGGGGACCTGAGTTTGTTCTCTGGGACCCACATGGCAGAAGGAGAGAACTGACTCTTGAATGTTGTCCTCTACTCACCTACACATAATAAGTGAATAAACAAAGGCAAAAAAAAAAAAAAAGAATACCATCACGTTATTTGCAAGAAGATGGATGTCACTTGAGATAACTACATTAAAGGAATTGAATCTCATAAAGATAGATGACATGTTTCACAGTTACCAGATTTTATATTGATACACAAAATCGTATGTAACATGAAAGTAGAGATCAAGGAGAACCAACAAGAAGGGGAGGAAAGGAAAGATAGGGGACATAGGGACAAGATGGTCAACACATGGTATTCATACTGTACAAGAATTTAAGACTCTTAGAGAATAAGCCAGACTCATTTCCCACTCCTAAAGTCTTCAGCTTGTGTTTGCACAAGATGGAGTAAAACAAGTGTCAGCTAAGGTGGAAAGAGAGGAGACTCAGTGCTCTAAAAATTGAAAAACAGGAACAGCATAATGGTTTGATTTGAACAGCATCATCGCCTATTAAGACAAAGCCCCAAAAATTGCTGATAGGGGAGAGAAGGCAGAAAACCCAAGAGAGATATGACATAGAAGTGGTCATGATGACACACAGACACAGGCAAGGACACGGCTAGAAGTATTTCTGTTCAAACAGCCCACTTCTATAGAAGCCCTAGAAGGTGGGAGGGAAAGACCACAATTTTCTAGGCATGAGATCATCTTTTCTAACAGAGCAGGCAGGCAAACAGACAGACAGACAGGCAGACAGACAGACACACCCTTCAGGGATGCACTGACTCTGATATCAGGACTATATGTGTGGGAGCTGCAGGGCTACATTAGAAAAGGAATAAATACCCTTTAACACCATGTTATACTGAAAAGAACAATTATTCGGTTTTCCTGAATGTATATGTATGTGTCTGCATGAAGGTGGCATACGTGTACATGTGTGTGTGGGTTTGTTTGCCTGTGTGCCTACAGTGAGTGGAGACAAGAGGCATGCCCTCCTCAATCACTCTACTGGCAGGGTTACAAACTTGAGCGGGTTCTGAGATCTGAGGTCCTATGCCTCAGCATTAAAGGTTCTGACCCATTGAGCCATGTCTCTAGCCCCTCAGAGAAACAGACTTTCTATCACTGACCCCTAGTAGAGTGGAACCTGCTGGAGCTGACCTTTCCGTAACTTGTTCAAATCCACGGTGGAAATGGTATTACTCCGGGAGGGTGGCATGCCAGCTGTAGGGACACAGTAACTGCTGTCGGTGTCTGAGGCTGTGCGTGGGGTGCCACACGTTTCCACAGGAGACCGGTCATGAGTTGGATGTGGCTTTGGTGGCCGAGGTGGGGGAATATCAGGAATGGTGTCCAGCTTTGATGACTGTCCCAGCGTGCCTTCTGGAAATGTCCTTGGAATCTGGTAAGTGTTACCAGGTGTTGGTGGAATGTCGTAACTGATTGATACATGTCTCATCTGAGCTTCTACACTCGAAGTCCCAGATGGGGTATTAAAGACGTAAAGCTCTCCATCTGCTTCAGTACTTGACGGAGATTCCTTTGGCAACACGTCATGGGAATAACTCCTGGGCAGGTTATAGAGGCTGGAGTCTACAGAGACGGATGCAGCCCGGGATGGTGGGCAGTCATACAGCATTTGCTGCTGAAAAAAGCCATTCATCCCATGCTTGCTCTGGGAGGAAGCGGGAGTTTTATGGGAAGGGACGTTGTCATTGCAGTCTGTCTCGGAGGAGGTGAGCTTTGCAGAATCAACGTGGGTTCTGAATAAAATTGTGAATGTCAGAAATAAAATACGGTCAGGACAGACAGATACAGTTTTGACACACATATTACAGTTGAGCAATCAAAACATAGTTTTCTGTTAGATTGTTGTTTTGTGATCCAAACGATTCAAGAAGCATAAATGTTCTTTAGTTGCTTATAATTATAAACCAACAAAACACTGCCACCAAACTGCCTGAAGCATTCTCAGTAATTCTTATACTTGCCCACACCCAGTTGTACCAAGGAAACACACACACACACACACACACACACACACACACACACACACACACACACACACACACACCCCACAATCTTCAGCATGCAAAACAAAAACAAAAAACAAAAAACTGCCACTGTCCAGTTACACAGTTCATTTATTGCTCTTTAACCAGCCTTGACAAACTGTTCTGCAAAACCAAGTGGGAACTGCAGAGGACATCCAAGGGGATAACAGACTTCTTGTTGTCTTCCCTTCTGTCTGAGAGACATTCAGCCCATGCTATTAAGAGCAACAAAATCCATGACATGGGGTTAACTAAGTCCTAACAATCATGGGAAACCTCATTTGAGAGTAAACCTGCTTTGGATATATTGTTAATATCTGCAAAAAGATTTACTTTTATTATTTTTAAAATTATGGGAATGTGTATGTATATGTGTTTGGGTATGTGCACATAGGCAGGTACCCAAGGAGGTCACAGAGGCATCAGAACCCCTGCAATGGAGTTCCAGGTGCCTGTGAGCTGCCTGAGTAGGGCTGGGAACAGAACTCTGGTCCTCTTGCAAAGCAGAACATGAGCTTAACTTCTGAGCCATCTCTTCAGTCCTGTATATATCTTAGTAACACCTGGGTCTATGTTACATTTGCCCCGGCACCCTCCCACTTTGGGGCAGAGGAGCCCACTATGCTGCGTTACTTACCTCCTCTCTGGCTTTGTTACCCACTGCCTTTTTTCAGGGACTGGCCCCTCCCTCAGTCTCTCCTTAGAAATAAATGGCCACCAAAGCTACACACACTGCCTTAGAGGACTCTTTCTCACATCTTCACCTTCTCCAGGGGATGCTGACAGCTCTCTTCTGCTCATCAAACTCCGAGTCTCCTATTTGCAAGGTCCTATTTCTGCTTGGTCATTGTCTATAATGTACCACCCTGATCCTGTTCACGTACCCCAGAGCAAATTGCATTTCCCTTACAAACTAGCTGTCCTCCTTGACTTGCCTAGACAGAAGTGACTCCACTAAGACTCTAGCTTCAGTATCCTCAAAGCTTGATTCCCTGCGACCCCCTAATACCAGTCAAGCATTGAGTCCTCCTTCTCCTCCCTCTCTCCCCCCCCCTTATCTGTTCCCTGCTCTGTTCCCACTCTACTCCAAGTTCAGACAGATCTCTATGACGTCTGTGGTAGAATATTATTTTAAGGTGTGTAACTTTTGTTTATGCTGCATTTGTTTAACTCTGTGAAGCTGTGATTCTTTGTCTAAAACATCTGATGGTCCTAATAAAGAGCTGAATGGCCAATATGGAGGCAGGATCAAGGACAGGCAGGGCTGGTGGGCAGCGAGAATCAATAGGAGAAAACAAAGAGAAGCAAAAGGAAGAGCAAGAGAACAAGGAGAGGAGGACATCAGGGATCAGTCACCTAGCCACCCAGCCACGGAGTAAGAGTGAAAGTAAGAAATATAGAAGGAAGAAAAGTGAAAAACCCAGAGGCAAAAGATAGATGGGACAATTTAGATTAAGAAAAACTAGCAAGAAACAAGCCAAGCCAAGGCTGGGCATTCATAACTAATAAGCTTCTGTTTGTGATATATTTGGGAGCTGGGTGGCAGGTCCCCCAAAGAGTCCAAAAGTCAAAAGATCAAGAACAGCAACAGACATCCTCAGCACAGATCTTCCCCTTCCAATCTGCCCACTTGAGCTAAAGCCCACATTTTCAAAACATGGTTTCTATAGTATTCACTTAATTAGAGAAAAACCAATAGATTCCTAGAGGCTGTGGGACTATATGGACAAAGACTAGCTCAGAGTTTTGTTGTTGTTGTTGTTTTCGATACAGGGTTTCTCTGTGGCTTTGGAGGCTGTCCTGGCACTCGCTCTGTAGACCAGGCTGCTGGTATTGTACTCACAGAGATCCACCTGCCTCATTACTTATGTATGGTGTGTGTGTGTGTGTGTGTGTGTGTGTGTGTGTGTGTGTGTGTGTGTGTGTGTGTGTGTGTGTGTGTGTATGTGTGTGTGTATGTGTGTACACATGTGCGCATGTGTCTGATGGGGCCCTGGACAACTTTTTAGAGTCAGGTCTCTCCTTCCACCTTCACATGGGTTCTGAGAATTGAGCTTAAGGTTGTCCAGCTTGTGTGGTAATTGAGCTATCTTACTGACCCTAGTTTTCTCATCTTAAAAATAATACTCAAACTATCCTTGTAGATTTTCAAAAGTAACCATGCATGCTCTGAGATATGCATTTCATTTAGTCTACATGCAGGAGCCCTCAGCAGTTGGAGAAACGAGTATAAAGACGGCTTCTGACTCCTGCCAGCTTACACTCTCTTGGTGGGGAAGGAAAATCATCCAGTGATTTCCAACACCACAGGAACATAGAGATTTGGGCATTGCATAGCTAGCATAAAAACACAGAGAAGGCTGGCAAGATGTCTCAGTGGGTAAAAGCCTTTACCACCAAGCCTGAGGATGGTTCCTGGAACCTACACAACAGAAGGAGAAAACCAACTCCTTTATAAGCTGTCTCCCGTTGTCTACACATGCACTGTGTATGGGCAACTCCCCCACCCCACCACATACACACAAATATAAACAAACAAATGTTAAAAGACAACAATAAAACCCCACCAACCTAGAGTGATATAATTTCAATCTAAGAGACTGGCGACAGGCTTCCCAGAGGAGTGTGTGTATGCACTGAATCCTAGCAGATAAAAAAGAGTGTGTGAGACAATGTCTGAATGTATAAGTACTTCATGCTCATAGTCTCTGGCTTCTTCAGAAGGTTCATATAAGAGTTCCCAGGGCTGCATCTCAGGGGACTATGTCCTATGGAATCAGTTTGTATCTTAACAGCACTGAGCATAATCATGGGCATGGGGTGGCTACTTCATAAATACTGTTATTTAACTGTCACTTCAGCAAAGTATTTTACACAGTAATTTCTAGAACAATTTCTCCTGTAGAAGCAATGATGTACCAGTGAAATTCATGAAAGGCACTGTCATAAAAAGAAAATACACTTAACACTGGCACTAATCAGTTGGTTTCTCAAAAGCAACACACCACCAGAAAGTTACGGTAAGTCTCCAGCAAGTAAAGTCTCAGTTAGTTGCACAGGGCCAAGTTCACAAGTGTGCAATCTTCTATATTCACAGCAAACAAGCACAGTTGAGTTAGCATTTGACAGTATTAACTAGTGTGGACTTACACAATTTTCTTGCTCTTACAGGTAAAATTCCATTATAACAGGCAAAACCATCTGTGGAATGTTCCCAGCTCTTCCACTATCCCAGGGAATGGTTTACAGAAACCATTTCTGGAGGGTTTTAAGTTCTACATTTTTGTTTGTTTGTTTTGTTTTGTTTTCAAGACAGTGTTTCCCTGTGTAGCTCTGGCTGTCCTGGAACTCACTCTGTAGACCAGGATGGCCTTGAACTCAGAGATCTGCCTGCCTCTGCCTCCTGAGAGCTGGGATTAAAGACGTGTGCCACTAAACCTGGCAGGCTCTACATATTTTTTGAACAAGCATTCTCTGTAATCTTATTCTAACCAACAACACTTTTTCAACACTGAAAAAAAAAATTTTTATAAAAACAATAAAGCTTAAATTCCTCAACACCTTGTTTTTATAAACATCTTGTGTGTGTAGTATGCAGGCCACTGCCACTTTTGTACTGTGAACAAAGATACTAGCTGGCAGTCCTGTCACCAATGGCCACGCACGGGCTGTCAGCGGCAGATGCTGGCCTGTTTACTGATCTTCATTTTCCTGTTGTTCTCCGATCTCCTCTGCCACTTTATGCCTTCCAACTTCTCCATACTAACAGCCAAAGATGATCGACAGGACAGGGGTGTGTGTGTGTAGAGGGGGTGACGGCCCTGTACCAAGCAATGGGAAAAGGCCTTTTGTATCCTCTAGGCCAGTCATACACTCCACAGATTTCTTTTTTGTTTGTTTGTTTTTGGAGACAGGGTTTCTCTGTGGCTTTGGAGCCTATCCTGGAACTTGCTCTGTAGACCAGGCTGGCCTCAAACTCACAGAAATCCACTGCCCCTGCCTCCCGAGTGCTGGGATTAAAGGCGTGCGCCACCAACGCCCGACCACTCCACAGATTTCTATTTAAAAACCTGTAAAGTCAATACTTGGAGGTCAGCACTGCTTCATGGCCGAGGGGGAGGTTTGAAAGGGTCACACCTTTTAGCAGTCTTTCTGATTTCATGAAATGTCATTGTCCCCAGTCTGTCTAGCCTCTAGGATTTGCCATATTGGGATTTTACCTGTATTATTAGTTTCTCACACAGATCCAAAACTACAGCACACTCACTGCAATGGGATCGTTTTGCTTTCAAAATCTTCTAGTAGTAGGTACTCCTCGCCTTCTTCAGAAACAAAAGATGACCCTTGGCTGGTTTATAATCACATAAGAAATGGAGCAAGGTCACCATTTATAAGTCAGTGACATCTGTTAAACAAGTAACACTCGAGAATCTATAACAAAGACTGTGACTCTTTTCAAAGAGTCTTGTAGGTTCAACTGTGATGGCCATAATGGCAGAAACCGTGTTTCATCAACGAAAGACCTCCCAGATAACAGAAATCATTGACAAAGGATTGTTATACACCTATAATACAAACCTGCAGTGTTTGTTTTGAGATGGTTCCGTGTAAGTTTCAATGTTTAAAAAACCTAAAGGCTTTTGAATGCACACACACACACATACATGTGCACATATGCGCACATGCATGCGCCCACTCACACACATTTGCACCCACACATATATGATGGCATGTATCATGTACCTGGTGGGTTCGGGCTTCTTGCTTTGACAGTTGATCAGCAAGAGGTAGTCTTGTGGGTCATCCTGGAGGCCTAGAGTCTCTGGGTGAGGCGGGAGGCTGATGAGCTGGTAAGAAGGAGGTAGCGTGACTGAAGAGGCTTCCAGCTGGGTGGAGGCTGGTGCTGTACTTACAGCAAAAGGCGAATCAACCGGTGCTTGGGAGGAGTTGCCAAGGGGCTTCACGGGATCTGCAATAAAGTTTAATTTTCAATCTATCACAGTTTAAGATTCTGTTGTTGTTGTTGTTAGACTAAGTTACTTGGAGACAAACAGCTTTAATGCACGAATAAATGACAACAGTGTTAGTTAAAACAAAGACTACCCAAGGCCACAGGCAGTGCACATGTGCAGTGCTAGTTGTTCTGAAGACTGATGGGGAAAATTGCTCACACTCCAGAGTTCAAGGCCAATCTGGGCAAAAGAACAAGATGGAACCTCAGAACAAAGCAACACATACTATCTAAACAGCAAAATTTATCCGCCAATTAATTCTTGTCAAAGACATCTGAAGGAGACCCTTTCCTTTAGTCCAGGGCCCTAAAGAAGTCACAGCTGGGGCTGAGGAGATGCTCAGTTAGTTGGTAAAGTACCTGCCTGCAAGCAGGAAGGCCACAAGCTGAGATTCCCAAAAAAACAGGTTCCAAAGCCAAGCAGATCGCTAAAGCTCACTGGCCACCTAGTCTAACCCTCCAGACACAGTTAGAGACTCAAAATGGACAGAGATAGAGAAAGACATCTGATATCAACCTCTGGCCACCACATGCATGTACACACGAATACACACATGTCTATACCCACTCCCCATGAGGCCACAATAATATAACCCTGAAAACTATGTAGTCTTGAAACTATGTACATTAAAATAAAAATGTTCTATGACCCCAGCAGGACACATTTTTAATGTTAATTGAATTTAGTGTGCATAAATATCCTGTCTGCACACATGTCTGTGCACTGTGTGCATGCTTGGTGCCCTTGGAGGTCGAAAGAGAGCATTGAATGCCCTGGAACTGGAATCACAGATGGCCACAGGCTACCATGTAGGAGCTGGGAATGGAACCTGGGTCTTCTACAAGGACAGCCAGTACTCTTAACCATTGAGCCATCTCTGCAGCCCCAAGATATAGGCATTTTGTTTGTTTGTTTGTTTTTGTTTTTGTATCTCCCATTCCATGATGAGGAAATGTTTCCTAGGTCAAGCCAACCTTGCAAGGAGACACACTGATGGCCTTGATGGCCACAATGCTGCTGAGTGTTCTTAGGTCTGCTATCCAGGCTATACCTAGGTCATTCTTTCCTTTCTACTTGTCACTAGGCTTGGGGACAATCTGTCGAATTCAGAGGCTAGTAAAGACGAACTCTTAATCTTCAGCATCAGAACCTATGCCCTGTGCTCACACCCACACCAGTCAGTTTGCAGTATTTTCAGAAAAAGACAGCGAGCAAAGAAACAATTCCGAAATCCCTTAACCATGTTCCAAAATGATAAATGAAAATTGTGCAGAAAGATATAACTAGAAAATAAGTTGTACATCTAGAAACAAAACCCTAGCTGGTCTTGGTGGCACATGCCTTTAATCCCAGCATTTGGGGGGTCAGGGGACGACCCAGGCAGGTGAGTTTGAGGATAGCCTGGCCTACAGAGTGTTCCAGGACAGCCAGAGCAACACAGAAAAACCATGTCTCAAAAAACCAACAAAACACAACAAAGTAAAAAGCTCTCTGTAGTTTCTGATATGACAGAGTATAATTTTAAGGGGCCTGACAGACTTTGATTAAACACAAGGCCATCTATAGTCAAGGAAAAGCCAAATACTCAAGATGTGAACAAACAGAAAGGAGAAAGCTGAGGGAGAGTTAGGTGTTAAAATAAAATATGCAAAGAATGCTAAAAAGTGTTAAAGGGGTAAATGTTCCATCAACTCTGATTGAATGTAAGTCATTTAACCTGATGACCTGAGTTCAGTCTCCAGAACTACATGCTGGAGAGAAGTGCATATTGTTCTCTGACCTGTTCTGTGGCATACACACACACACGCACACGCACACGCACACACACACTCACACACTCTCATGTACACACAGGCACAAACACAAATAAACACCCTCACACAAATAAATGATGCCAATTTAAACATTTTGAACTGTGCCTAAATAGTCTCTAATTTAAGATTTCTGCTTAAATTTAGAGTCAAGCAACTGGTCCCCCAAAGACTCCTGTTTGACCTTACAGACGTGTGAGAATTCAGCCTATGCTGGGTTATAAGCTCCATGGTTTAGATCACTCTGCTCTCTGCCTTGTTTGGATTTCTGACTATTTACTCTCTCTATCTCTTAAAATATAAACACTGGTTCAAAGTTTGCATGCACATGTAAAATCACTTCCCACTTCTTAACTTAGAATGCACCAAGAGTATAAAGCATCCATTAAAGGCCTGATAAGGCACTGGAACAAACTCCTAATTGAAATTTACTGAGAAAGCTAATAGGGTCTGCTCAGGCGAGGCCTTCCAGCAAGCAGGCCTTCAGTGCAGAGGGGAAGTTATGATTTGATTAGACCCACAAAGAATAAACTGGCTCATATAGTCTATGTATTGGTCTATACTATTTAGGGCCATCATGCTTTGTGTTAAAGTTAAATATAGAGGATTGACTAGAATGGGGGGCAAGAGAGAAAAGGTGTTTTTTGTGGTAGTGTATATGATCAAAATACACTATGCACATGAATGAAAAGATATCAAACCTACTGTTATATATAATAAATATATGATAATAAAATTTTACTGTCCCAGTGAGATGGCTCAACAGGTAGAGGCATTTGCTGCCAGCTTGATGACCTTAGTCTGTCCCTAGGACTCCCTAGGACCCACATGGCGGAAGGACATGACTCCTTCAGGTTATCCTATGATCTCCATGCAAGCAGTAATTTTCTTTTCAATTCAAAAAGGTCAATCTGATAAATTGATATGAGAGATTCTGTAGTTGTAGTTGCTGTCAGTGAAGCAAACTGTAGCCTCCACAGCTTAACCAACCAAGTGGGACCCTGAGCCAACTTGTTTACTGTGTTTCATGTACAAAGTGTCTCTTAACTTTCCAAGCCTCTATCCCTCACACATTTCAAATACCTTCTTGGAGCCTTTTAATCCTTAGGGGATGCTGACAAATGCCATCATTCTTATCTGAGGTCTGATGTTATGAAAATAAACTGTAGGGGGAATGGTTCAGAAATCTACGTGCCTGGGCCCTACTACAGGATGCCCACTGAATCACGACTGAAACTGAGCAAGAGTTTCAAACAGAAGAAATACACTTTCTGGTTTAATCGCTTCTCTGGGAAACACAAAATAAATCATGAATGTGCCTCTGCGCAGCCACTGGGAAGGACAAGATGAACCACTGACTAATATCAAATGTTGCTAACAATATGGGCTAACAATGTGTCACACACTTCTGGTAGGAAAGCAGTTGGTACAATGACTTTGAAGACATAGAGCTATGAATTCTACAAATGCTAAATTGCAAATATCCTATGATGTGGCAGTTCTACTCACAGGCATGGTTCCAAAAGAACTAAGAGTTAATGTCTATCAATAGACACACACTTCATAATTGTCTTATAGAGAAGCATAGAGAAGCTGGGTTTGATTTCTTTTCTTTCTTTCTTTCTTTCTTTCTTTCTTCTTCTTTCCTTCTTCTTCTTCTTCTCTTCTTCTTCTTCTTCTTCTTCTTCTTCTTCTTCTTCTTCTTCTTCTTCTTCTTCTTCTTCTTCTCTTTTACTTTATGTGCACATTTGTCTGTGTGAGGGTGTCAGATCGCCTGGAACTGGAGAGCTGCCTATGAGTGCTGGGAATAGAACCTGGGTCCTTTGGAAGAGCAACCAATGCTCCTAACCACTAAGCCACCTCTCCAGCCCTGGGTTTGGTTTCTTACACATATGCTAGGCAGTTCCCAACTACCTGGCAGGAACCCTAGCTTCAAAGAGATCCAATGCTCTTCTGGCCTCCCTGGCACCTGTATTCATACACACCTTTTGTTTGTAGAACAATAAGATGTTCATCTACCAACATCCAGACAGATCTATATTGTATGACAGTCTCAGGAAGGAATGCCGTAATGGGGAAACCCACCACACATTCAACATGGTAACTCCCAGGGACTAAGGTTGGAGGAGGGAAGCCAGACTCAAGGATTCTGCATCTATGGCATTCAAATCATGCAAATTGAATGAATCAACGTAAGTTAAAAGTATCCCAAGTTTTTTAGGTGGGGATATCTCCAGGGAAAAAAAAAAAAAAAAGGATTCTCTGGATGGAGTGTGAATGCTGAAATTCTTAATCTAATCTAGAACTTTATAGCACACTTACATTTATACAGGTGCAGATGGACATATACAAAGGCTTGGAGCAACACATTGATGATCTATGCCTACACAGCAGTAATAATAGATAATGCTTTCATACAAATGGTAAAAAGAGAGCTGGGTATGGTGGTACACACATTAAGTTCCAGTACCAAGAGAGGCAGGAGAATCTGAGTTTGAGACCTGTCTCAAAAAAAAAAAAAAGTTAAAAAGAAAAAAAATTAAAGCAATGTTAACTTATTTATTTATATGTAAGGGTGTTTGCTTGTATTATGTCTGTGAACCACTGGCCTGCCTGGTGCTTGCAGAAGGCAGAAGATGGTATCAGATCCCCAGAACTGGAGTTAAATAGTTGTGAGCCACCATGTGGGTGCTGAGAATTGAACCTAGGTCCTCTGGAAGAGCCACCAGTGATCTTAACCACTGAGCCATCACTCCAGACCCAGTAAAAAGAAACTCAGAAGTTCTTTTTTCCTTTTTTGAGACAGGGTTTCTCTGTGTACCCCTGGCTGTCCTAGAACTCACTCTGTAGATCAGGCTGTCCTTGAACTCACAGAGCTCCACCTGCCTGTGCCTCCCCACCACCAGGCTGGAAGTTCTTGATTAATACTGCTGTATGGAAAAGGAGACACTCGATTCTGCGCCCCCCCCACCCAACGCACACACACCTTCCTTCTTTTCCATCTGAGAAACAGTCTTCTATGTCTGTGTAGTCAAGTATGACCCTGAACTTCTGATCCTCCTGCCTCCACCTCTCAGATGCTGGAGTGTACAGGCATCTACCATCATGCTGGCTTTATGCTGTGTGGAGCTTTGTACATGCTAGGCAAACAGTGTACTAACTGAGCTACATCCTCGGTCTGTGTATATTTTTTGTTAGATGTCAGTGTATCTATCTTACTAAAGGGAAGAATATCAAACTGAGAATTGCATTTTTAAAACTAAACTACTGTGATCTGGATGCTCTGAGAAAAGCAATTTGTGCAGCTTTCTAAGCTCATGCACTAAAATTAGCCCAGAAGTTTTGCTAGATGTCAGTGAGCTTCCTGCAGCCCTGGCTGGACTTCCCAGTGCTTGTTTAGCAAATTTAACAGCTTCCACCTTGGTTCGCCCAAACAAAAAAAGTCAGCCTGCACATTTCCAAGAAAAACAAAAGAAACCAGTTTCTATCCTCAAATCCACTAAAGAAAAGCCTCCATGGGAGCCACACACAGTTTAGTGTGCTAGAATTTAAAAACAGGACAGCCTGCCAGCATTCTGAGTGTTCAATAATAGCAGTGGTCACCTGGGGCAGCGGAAATAACATGGTAATGATATTTTGAGAGGTTCCTGGAATCAGAACATAGGTCAGATTTTTCCCCCTTCCTTTTGTTTTCAGGGGAAAATGAGTTATTCTCACAGGGACCAAGAGGCTTTGCTGTCTGGGCACAGTCTATTTCTTCCCACATCTGGCTTGAAACTCAAACAGTAGAATAGAAAAGCATCTTGAGGTATAAGCCAATGTTTGAGCAAGGACAGTGCATATTCAGCCTTTAAAATTGAGAGCACAGGGCTTAGGGACAGACTCAAGCAAGGCAAAGGTACCTATAACTGTTAGGGATTCGTTATGAGGTATGATTGTAAACAACAGGACATAGATTGGTGGCAGAGGGACTAGAAAGATGATCCACTGGTTGAGATCACTGGCTGCTCTTTTAGAGGATTCTGGTTTGATATACAGCACCACAAGGCAGCTTACAACTGTCTGTAACTCCAGTCCCAAGGGACCCGACACCCTCTTCTGGCCTCCTCAGGTACCAGGCATGCATGTGGTGCACACAGATATAATACCCATACCCATTAAAAAATAAATGCCCCCCAAAAACCTGTCT
This sequence comes from Cricetulus griseus, assembly GCF_003668045.3. NCBI lineage: Eukaryota > Metazoa > Chordata > Mammalia > Rodentia > Cricetidae > Cricetulus > Cricetulus griseus. The sequence continues at coordinate 156,564,347 of NC_048596.1, forward strand.
GCAATTCCAGATCCATGGGATCTGATACCCTCTCCTGACCTCTGCTGGTACCACACACACACACACACACACACACACACACACACACACACACACACACGGTGTGCATATATATATTTATACATGCTGGCCGAACATCCAAATACATACTGATAAAAAATAAAATTTAAGCTGGGTGGTGGCATACACCTTTCATCCCAGCACTTGGGAGACAGAGGCAGGTGGGTGGTTCTCTGTGAGTTTGAGGCTGGTCTGGTCTACAAAGTGAGTTCCAGGACAGCCAGGGCTACACAGAGAAACCCAATGAATAAACAAACAAACAAACAAAAATAAAATTTAGCCAGACACACACACACACGCACGCACGCACGCACGCACGCACGCACTTTTTAAACATGGTAGTTAATGGGGAACATAGACAGTCCAGTTCTTATCACATAAAGCTAATATGACCAGAAAGCTCTTCTCCACTGTTAGAATTCAACACAGATCTTCAGAAAAGCAGAATGATGGAGTACATTGATCTTTCTGGCTCTCTAATTAATATGACACAATAATCAGTCATCATCTATAGATTTATTTAAGAAACTCAGCTTATATGTCAATACAGTATATCAAGATATTTCTAACAGTGGCTATTTGGGGGAGACAGCCAGAAGGAAGCTGTGAAAAAATATGAAGTAATAACATCTAAAATATAATTTCTACTCTATTTATATATAGTTCATGAGCTATAGAAAAAATCAGGGAAACTGAAACCACAGGGATAGATGGAAATGAACAAATAAGAAGGACTTATGATTAACAACGCTGTTCTGGTAACCAGCTCACAAATCACACATTCCATGTTTGAATAATGATTATATTAATCAGCCCACAATCTTCTACCCTTCACACATGATCTCAAAGACACAAAGAGCATAACTTCAAAGTCTCACTCAGCCCAAATATACAGCTAACTGATTTCTAAGGACTTCAGAGTTCGGCCACTAAAAAGGTCACTGTAGCTTTGGGTTTTATCTCTAAATACCCTCATCAAGCTAGTTTGTAAAGCAAACACTGACACTGTAACCAACTGATTCTGACATCTAAAAATCAAGGAAAATGTTTCATTAAATATATTTTTTAAAAAACCACTCAGTACATTTATCACACAGCATTTAAAATGTGTCCTTTTCATGAAAGTAGAAATGGCACGCCTGAAGGGGGGAGAGGTCAACAGGTCAAAGGGGGGACAATGGGGGGATGGGATATATATATATCACAAAAGCTCAAGGGACAAAGGAGGGGGATGAGCAAGGAGTGAAGGTAGGGAGGGGTCAAGGGTCATGGGGGAGTGAAAAGAACAAAGCATATTGACCCACATGTATTTCACAATCTATTACACATGGAATCTATTTTTTATATTATAACAAACAATTTATTAGCAATGTTCTCAGGCCAGTAAGGTTTCTAAGTAGGTAAAAGCACTTGCCATAAACCGGAATTAAAGCTCCAGGATTTACTTACATGGTGGAGGGAGAAAACAAACTTCTACAAGTTGTCTTTTGACCCCCCCACTATTGACCCCCATGTCACATTGTAGCATGCACCTCCCCAAACTACTAAAATTCAAAAATTTAAAAACGTTTCTTATCACTGTCTTCATGAGAGCAGTTATTTAGACACTGGCCCCTTTCAATTATGTCTCTCAAAACCTGTAGAACTATCTTCTCTCCAAACTTCCTGAAGAGTTCAGTGTTTGCTCTAAGTGTCAAACTCCTGTTGCAAAAACAAAATAATGGAGCATATAACTAAAACAAAAAAGAATTTTGTAACTTTCTAAATCTATAGAGAAAAAAAAAAAAAAAAAGCACTGCCCAATCTAATAACAAGTCCTTAGGCTCTGGGTCTGGAGACAGATCCAGGTTCAATTCTCAGCCCTCGAACACTCAAAACTATCTGTAACTTGACGCCCTCTTCAGGCCTCATCAGGCACTGCAATGCATATGGTGCACAGACATACAGGCAGGCAAACACAATCCATACACATATAATAAATTTTGAAAGAGTAAACAAAACGGGGCCTTTGAACCTACCTTCTTCTGTGGGATTGAAGCCACAGATGTCACAAATACAACGGACCCACTTGTTCATGTCCTCCTCACTGTCTGCGACCAAGTAGAAAATCCGGTCAATGGTGTTGATATCAAAGATGTAGCTGTTTTCAAACTCCTTCTTGTTGAATGTCAACCCAGCATCAACTTGCTGACATAAATTTAAATCAATAATCCGGATAGGTTTCTTGGCGTGGTCATTTTTGTAATACTCCAGGACATCGGGGTCTCCAGTCAAACGGCCACTTCGCAACACGAACCACCTCCTTTTCCATGCCTAGAAAAAAGCACAACACCCGCCTGCCATCAGGAAGGAACATTTTGTGGCGATGCACGTTTACTAAGCTAATTTTATAACAGCATTGTTTGAAAAAGTTGTAATATCTTGTGTCAGCTCTCCTATGACACAGCAAATCGTCTCAATGAATGATGTTGGGAAAATCAGGTCAGACATTATGCTAAGTGAAGGAAGCCAACCACAAAGTTCTAACATGGTGATCTTGTTATATGAAGCAAGTACAGTAGCTAAATCCAGAGTGGGGGGGGGCAGGCAGAGACAGACAGAGACTGAGACAGAGAGAGTAGAATAGCGGTTGTAAGACTGGTACAGAAAGGGGTAGAGAAGGTTCTAGAGTAGTCAAAGTGAAAGTACTTAATACCGAACTGGTTACTTAGAATTAGTTAAAACGGTAAATTGCCGGTTATTTTACCACTTTAAAATGGCTTTCTGTATCTTACAATGTCAAAGAAGGGCTGGAGAAATGGTTTGGTAGGAAAGAGTCTGCTGTGCAAGCAGGAGGGCCCGAGTTCAGGTCCCCTACACCCATATTACAAGCTGGACGTGGCTGTATTTGTATCTCTATCCTCTGCTATACAGGACAGAGACAAAGAGGGTGGCTGGGGCTTTCTGGTCACCAGCCTAGCTCTGTGTTCAGTGAGAGATGGTGTATCAAAGGAATATGGTAGACCATGACAAAGTGGGTCATCTGATGTCCTCTTTGGGCCTCCATGAAATGACACACACGAACACTGTTCCCACCCCTACACACAAGAGGATATACTCATTATGCTTCTTTGTAAGATTTTAAACCATAAAATTTTAAAATAAAGAATTCTGCTTTCTCAGTAGTGAGACAATGGAAGAGGGAGAGATGGGCTTGGATGCTTTCCTGGTTGCTTCCCTGAGCAATGAGCTGCCATCCTAATGGTATTCTAATCTGTTGTTCTAAAACTACAGAGACCTGTATTCCTTGTCATATTTCTCTTCCCAACACATACACGTACTCATGACACACAGACACACACACACACACTACACTCAGCATTTCCTTCCTCTGTCTTTAATACCATTCCTGGAGAAGGCTGGGGTAGTTAGATGACTTAGTAGTTAAGAGCACTGGCTGATCTTACAGAGGATCCAGATTCAGTCCCCAGCACTCATGTGGCAGCTCAAACCATCTGTAACTCCAGTTCCAAGTGATCCAACAACCCCTCTTATGGCCTCCAAGGACACCAGCACACATTTGATGCGTATACACACATGCAGACAAAACACTCAACACATAAAATTAATGAAATAAATAAATCTAAAAAGAATCTTTAGAAGAGGCTGTAATCCTTACCATCAACTTCTCGGAAGGCTATATTCTTTGGGTAAAGCAGGACTAGATGGCTGACGGTCTTCTTTGTCATCTTTGACCCCCCACAAATCTGGCCCTGGATCCAAACCAAGCCTCATTGCTCTTTGAGCTTTGTTCTTTGGCATAGACAGCTAAATAGTAAAAGGCGGTATATCTCAATTACATCCTAAGAGGCATCTACACTCCAGAATGAACCCTGGAGACAAGGTTTCCCAAAGATGGCACTCTGAACTGCAAGGACTGAGACATGCATTTCTGCAGGTCTAGAGGCATCACATGTGGCCACTGTTTCGCTCAGTGCACAGTATATCGATGTTTTAGTTTAGGAAAACTGTACCGCACACACCGCACATCCTTCCAGGAAGGAGGAGATAAAGTCACTTCCATACTCAGTGTTTTCAGTCCACCCATCACCCGATAGGAGTTTGGTTTCCTATGGTCTCAGACGGAGAGTGAGCTTCATGTTTGTGCTGCTAATGTAAGTTGACCCCCAACTCAAGTACTCCCTTGTCTTCATTAACACTATCTATGTGTGTTCATCAATTCCAAGTAATCCTGTGTCTTCATTAACACTACAGATGTGTGTTCCCCAACTTAAGTACTCCTGTGTCATTAACACTACAGTTGTGTGTTCATCAACTAAATACTACTCTGTCTTCATTAACACCTATAGATGTGTGTTCATCAGAAAGTACCTCTTCTTTAGAAACACCAAAAGCAAAATGACAAGTGCTCCACATCTTCCATGAATCCCAAATCTGGCAAATTTAACTAACAGACATTGTAATAGCAATTTAAAAACAGCTTCATTTTATTCTGAAAACATATGAAAAAGGGATTAATAACTAATATAATATCCATTTCTCTAGCATATATCTTAGGTTTTGCCTCCACATCAGCCAAATTGTATAATAAATTTGGGCGGAAGTGCTATGAAGGCACAAAAGAAGGGTCTGAGGTAGAGGGGATGGATTTAATAATTCTCATACTGTACCCACAAATGAATTAGCTTGGGTGACAACTTTAGGTTTAATATTTTAGAAATATTTTAAACTATATCAATGATGTAAATTTTAAAACTACTTTAAATTATATCAAATTAGGTGAATTAAGAAAAACATCTATGAGTTAATCAATCAATGAGTTCTTGATTATTCTGAAAAGACTGAACCAGATACTAGTGAGAAGACAAATAAGCTACTTGGGCCTGTAAGCTCCAAGGAGTGTCCCAACAGTGAAAGAAACATTTCACATCCATGCAAACACTTCAGGATATAACAACGCTGGCAAAATACCCACAGTAACAACAATAAATGGACAGGTATTCATTTATGTAAAATTGTCCTTACTGCAATTCTTGTTTTGGGGGAAGGGTTTGAGATGTTTTTTCTGTGTAATCTTGGCTGTTCTGGGACTCACTCTGTAAGACCAGGCTGCCTTTGCTCCCCGAGTGCTGAGATTAAAGCCATCAACATGCAATTTTTCTTCTTAATCTTCTTTAGATTATTTATTATGTATACAGTGTTCTGCATGTATGCCTGCATGCCAGAAGAGGGCACCAGATCTCATTATAGATGGGTGTGAGCCACCATGTGATTGCTGGGAATTGAACTCAGGACCTCTGGAAGAGCAGCCAGTGCTTTTAATCTCTGAGCCATCTCTCCAGCTCCCAACATGCAATTAACTATCAGTATTTTATTTTTCTTTCTGTGGAAGCAGGATTTCATGTATCCTAGGCTAGCCTTGAACTCTTGATCTTCCTGTATCCTGGGATTAAAAGCATGTAAAGACTTGGTCTATGTGGTGCTGAGGACCAAGCCCAGGGCTTCCTGCATGCTAGGCCAATGGAGCTCCATCCCCCACCCTAATACCAGTATTTTAGATTAACTTTCCAAGGAAATAAAGAATGTGCCCAGAAGAAGGCAGCATGACATTCTGTGGATGTTCCAAGTAACAGGAAATCACGAGGTGAGAGATACACATGAATGTAGTACAGGATTACATAAATCCACTTACTTAATTCAAATAATCAACAGCCATCCTAGTCAAATGACCACCTTTTCCGGGTGTGGCACACACACACACACCTAAGAGTACGCACAAGACTCTGCAAGACTCCGCACTCCCCTTCCCCCTACTAAGCCTGACACAGCAAGGGAGAAGTAGAAAAGAAAACAGTATTATTTATGCAAGGCCATCACAGGAACCTCTCTCTGCTTAGTGATTTTTCCAGATTGAAGAGGTTCTGTCTTTAACTACAGAAATGACTTTTAAAATTTTAATGGCTCACAAAGAAATCTTTCTGAAATGCCTTACTACATAATTCATCGAACATAATTCATCCATTCCCCAATGACTCAGGCTGAACAGTAAAAGTATCAGCTTCTAAACTGCATCTCAGTGAGGACCTCAGAGGCTGCTGGGCTACGGAGGGGATCAGCTCCACACTGAACAAGCCCACTTTGGGGTCTGCACAGTTCCCCTAATAGTGTTTAGGGGTGTGTGTGTGTGTGTGTGTGTGTGTGTGTGTGTGGTGTGTGTGTGTGTGTGTGTGTGTGTGCCCATGAGTGTGTGCATGCATGTAGAGGGTAGAGGTCACCCTTGGATGTCATCCTTGGATGCCACCCTCAAACATTGCAACCTTGATTTTAATTTTTTTAGATTGATCTCTCACTCATCTGGAGTCTGCCAAGGAGGCCAGGCTGTCTGGCCTGTGAGCCCCCATGATCTGTCCCTATTTACCTTTCCAGGGCTGGGTTTATAAGCACATCCCAGCATGCCCATCGTTTATGCATGGGCTCTGGGGATCTAACTCCAATCCAAATGCTTGCATGGCAAGTATCTTCTCCCGTAAGCACCTTCCAGCCCTGCCTACTATCCTTCAATCGTGGTCTCTAGCCTCTCTCCTTACATTTTATCATCTATCTTCTGTCTTTGAGAGACAAACTCTTGCATATTCTTTTTCAAAAGTCTATTATGTACCCGCCCCCAACCTTCTTGGCCTTTCCTTCCATGGCTACCTTCAGAGTTCCCAAAGGAAATAAAGTTGTACAGTTTGGAGGAATATTAAATGCATTCATTGGCCACATTAAAGGGAGATCAGTGCTTTCCAAACCTCTTCTATGTGAGAAAGACATACATGTAAAAAGCATGTGTAAAATAACTGCTCCAAAACGCTGCTAGTGTGGTGGGAAAACTATAAACCTAGAAGAGAATGGGTTTGTTACTCTTCCTGGGTGCCTTTGAGAAACTTTCAAGTAGCACTTCCTGTGTCCTGTTTAATCAGCTTCCCTCATTTGGTCTTTGCCATCAACAACATCGAAAAGGCCTTTAGAAACTGCACTAGTCACAATGGCCAGAGACTACAGGAGCTGAGCAGACACCATCCAAACAGAACCCCTATGACAGGAAACGGCAGCATTGAAACACAGAACCAAGCTAGGCGGCACCTGCCACTTATTTATTTATTTGTAGCATGGTCCAAATGTGAACGTTTGTCTCGGTCACAAAATGAGTCACTCTCATTGAATCTGGCACCGATGAAACGGAAAAACAAAAGCAATTACATAAACTCACACTTTAACAAGGCAGATACAAAGGTCCTCTGGACTGTGGGACAAAGCACAATTTAGCCACAGAATAAAGCTCGAGGCTTGACAAGACATCTGACATCAGCTCCTTTGCTAAGCACAGCACAAAGGCTTCTCTGTTTTGTCCAAGCACAAAACAGGCCTGCATAAGTCAGTCTTTGTTATCTGAAAATATCTGGGATTCTAAAAGTTTGTCCTATTTTTATCCCACTGTCTCGGTAGCCCCAGAGACAGCTGTGTGCCGCCTTCCAGCCCTGCTCGGTAGCCCCTGAGACAGCTGTGTTCCACCTTCCAGCCCTGCTTGAGCAACAGACAAAGCAGAAAGTTTTCTTGAAAACTTCACGATCAAATGCACAGAATAATTTTAAATAAAAATCTTGTTTAAAAAGCATTTTAACTATTAGACTTTCATGATGTACAGGTTATGGAACACTATCCATAAGGATAGCTGAGAATAATTATATAACAATTATGGGATTATTATCTGTTCTTACATATATATAACACCAACTCCAGGTAATCAGTATATTAACGAAGTTCTAAATGTACTGTCTGCTTACTGGGTGACTACTTGCTACAGGAGAGAGCCCCAATTCTCTGACGGGCATAATAACCCAGCCTCCAGCCACACCTCTGGCCCCAACACATGCTGTTTTTTAGTACAGGCTCCACCCCTGGACTCAGGTCAGCCCTTCTCTCCCTGGGTTGGCTTGGAACCCTCCATTCTCACCTTAGCCATGCATTGTTTGGTATTCTTACATTCAAATTACTTGGGGGGTTGGGGAAGCCTTGTCTTCTCACCTTGCCCCAAAGGGACCTTCTATCAACCACTGTTGATGAACCCTTTGAAGCAAGGATAAGAATATGGATGTTCTCATATGACCTACCTACACACCACAGGGATGCTGGCCTGGGCACAATGGGCCTAACCTTTTCAAGAACTTTGGTGGGGGGGAGGCTGGAGAGATGGCTCAGAGGTTAAGTGCACTGAATGCTCTTCCAGAGGACCTAAGTTCAATTCTCAGCAACCACACGGTGGCTCATGACCATCTATAATGACATCTGGTGCCCTCTTCTGGTGTGCAGGCATACATGCAGGCAGAATGTTATATATATAATAAATAAAATCTCCTTTCGGGAGAGGACAGGGTGCATAAATACTCTACTTGTTTTCAACCTCTAAACATTCGAGAGGATGTCTACGAACCTCAGTGGAAAGGAACTGTCTGTATAAACACTTTCTGCATTTAAGCAAATAATTTGGCAGACTGTCACACTCTAGCGAGCTCTGAAAATATGCTTCTCAGCTATTAAACAGTATGAACACATCAGCAACAAAGTACAGATGAAGTTCTGTCCTTTAACAGGAAGGACCAGAATTCCCACCTGGACTAGCCCCATACCATCCCTTTTGTGCTAGTAACACGTTTACACAACATGCCTAATTAGCCTGAGTGGTGCTTAGGTTCAGTTTTAAAGAAAAACGCCGTTTCTGCCATGCACATGTTCTTGGAGCCTTCTGTAGTTAGAAATAACTGGAGAACTCTGCTTAGAGGAGGTGAGGGGAGCCTTCAGAATAGCTACACCATGGTAGTGTGTATGTGGTGGCCACAGGGTAGCTGACCGCCAAACACTCAGTACCTTTTCCAAATGCTTCTGAGATAATTTTCCAACTAAAAGGGAGCCCATTCTTTTATTTGTAGTTTTTTTTTTTTTGTATCATCATCAATTCACAAATTATTAAGATCTTGAAAGTCTTGATAAGACAATCTAGTGTTTTCTGTCCACCAAAAATCACAGAGAGACAGTGAACTAATGAAAAGACCTCAGGGAAAGAAACCAGAAGTCTACATTACCCAAGTTCTAGTGGCTGTTAAAGGATAGCATATGAGCCATGTCTTCCGCCCCAGTGTCTCCCGAGCTCTCCCCTCCATGCCATTACACTTCAATTTCCTTGTTTGTTTGTACTCCCAAATACCCCTCACCAGATAATCAACTTTCTTCAAAACCCACATCAAGACATTCACTTAAAAAGCCTTGGCTCCCTCCCAGTGAAAGCACCTGCCATCTCCCACTCCTCTGTGCTCTTATAGACAGCAATAGAGAGCCCACAAACAGTCCCACTTACTCTTGGGAGCTTAGGAGAGGCCTCCAGGACCCTGGGGGGCTGCTGAAGCCCACCAAAGTTTCTGTGAATGAGACACAAATGGCCACAGGCATCTCACCAGCCTGCATTCACCCGACAAGATGTGGGGAGAAAGCACAGCAGAACTAATTTTGTTTTGAAGTCTCCTAAAAGGTACCACACAACTGATATTTTGTGGGTGTGGGAAACTATGAATAACAAGCTCTTTGGTAGATGGAATGCAAACTTCACATATAATCGCTGAAATATGTAAACTGTCATGAAGACACTGGAGTTTTTGTTGTTTAGGTTTAAAAATTTGAGGCAGTCTCATGTAGTTCAGGCTGCCTCTCACCTGCTATGCAGTAGAGGCTGGCTCCCATCTATCTCTACATCCTCCTCCTCCTGAGTGCAGGGACTAAAGGCACATGCCACCATACCAGGCTGGAACACAGAATTTTTTAATGACTAAAGTTCAAGACCAGGAAAATGGGTAAATTGTGTGATACCTGTACAATAAACCCATGGAAAACATTTTAAAACTATTGAAGATATATATAAAAAATGCCCATAAGATAACTGTTCAATGAGGAAAATAAAGTTGCATGGTTCATGTCTGTCTATAATCCCAGTACCTGGGAAGATGAGGCAGGAGAATTGCCATAAATTCAGTCAGATTGAAATACACATCAAATTACAGGCCAGCCTAGACTGAGACCTTGTCAAACAACAACAGAACAGTAAAACAAAAGCTGTAGAATTGTACATAAGGTATGGCTCTATTTGTCTGAAATCATGTCTGCATACACACAACGTTTAGAAAAAAGATCTGAAAACATGCATATTCCACTGTTAACAGTGATAACTCTGTCACAGAGCTCAGAGGATCAGACAAGTTCACATTCTCATTTTATATACTCTAGTATAATCTGATTTTTCAGTGATCTTACATTCATTACTTTTTATTTTTTTTTCCTTTTTTTTTCGAGACAGACTTTCTCTGTATAGCCTTGGCTGTCTTGGAACTCACTGTATATCAGGCTGGCCTTGAACTCATAGAGATCCTCCTGTCTCTGCCTCCCCAGCACTGGGGTTAAAGGCGTGTGCCACCAACTGCCTGGTTCCATTTATTTTATAATTGAAATGTTATACATTTTAGGTTTATGCCTAAAAAGATTTTGAAAAAGAAAATAATTCTTTTAAATCTAGGAACAGTGTACATAAAATAAAAATTTTGTGTTGCCTCAAAGTGCTATTTTCTTGTTCCTCTGCAACTAGTGAATGAATTTAATGTTTTTCTCAAATATAGAATCCCAGGATACATCTGGAAGCAGCTTAGTCAGGAAATGGCTTAAACAAAGATGTGGTTATGAGGACTGAACTCAAGGGTTAAAAACAAACAAGCAAAGCTGGGGAACACTTAAAATAGAAGAGCACATTGCCCTGTCTCCTTTTAACATCCATGGCTTAATCAGTGCCTTTAGAAGCCATGCCAGTTAGAAGTCCTGCACTCAGATGTTTATATACCTAAAAACATGAAATTCGTGCCTAGGGATTTGCTTTCTCCATTAAAACTACTAAATTTCCAAAATACTGCTCCAAGTGTAAATGAAATCAAGAAAAACAAATTATCCATGAGCAGGGACAAAGGAAAAGCCATGTGCTTTGAAACACTCAGTTGTTTTCCAGGAAGCATTATCTTCTCTCTTAGAGCAAAATAAGGAAAAAGCAGGCTTTGTGGGAATTTCCACCCCGCCAGCTCTATCATTACAACCGTCTGTTCCAAACACACACAAGCCCCAAATTTCCTGTTTTCAAGCCATGGTCACCATTTTCTAGCCTTGTTCTATCTGTGCTAACTTTAGTTTAGTAACATAAACAAGAGAACATGCTGGAAATGCTGCAGAACAACGCCTTGCTCCAAGCTCTTGCTGTCCTCCGAACTTCCAAAGTATCAGTTTTACAGGTTTTGCTTGGCTAAAAACAGGTTAGCCAACTGTGGAGAGGGTGAAGCATTTTAACAACAATGAAACCAAATTCAACAGTAGCTGGAGAAGCTTGAAGAGGTTTTGTATAGAGAGTTTCCATTTAGCACAGTTGGTTGTTAAATTGTTGTCTCTCTGATGGCGGATGTATAAATTCTACATTAAAACAAGCATGCATGGCCACAGTAGAAATGTCTTAGTGTTTAATATTCAAAGTTGTACTAAACTTTTTCCTGAGGCACGAACTGGCTTTGAGAATTTGATGAAGGCAAGCAGAGTGTTTCCTGGGGGCATTGGCGAGCACTAGGGAGCAATAGACATAGACTAAGAACCACAAAGCAGGTTCACTTTAATACTTACTACAGAAAAGGCTGCTTTGCCTCAGACTTCAGGCTGGGAAACGGAGTTACCAACATGCCAAACCGGTCATCTCCAAACCGGTGCTAATTCTCAATAGAGCACTTTGGGGCATCTGGGGTACTTTTTACTAGTGGATACTAACTACTGCTTGTATCTAGTTGTACTTCCAATTGTTGAGACACATCCTCTGTTCCCAGATTTTCTTACTTATTCCAACCAAGAGAAGGCTGGGAAAAGAAAACCACACCACTTTCTATGTGAGCTGCATGTGACCTAGGGGGCAACGTAGTTCAATATGGACAGGGAAGAGAGCCAGCTTGCCTTGGCTTCATTGTACCTTCAGACACTGGGGTGAAAACTCAGGTGGGGATAGGACAACTACTTCACATCTGGAGAGCAGCATTTGGCCTGTTGCTGTTCTAGGCAAGAGGCAGCTGCAGTTAGTTTCTATAGGATCCAGGCAGCTGAGAGCTGGAATGAGTTTGCAGCTAATGAAGAAATAATATGTAATGGGGTTCCTCTCCTGCGAAGGCAGAGGTGGATGGAATGCATGTCAATTTAGCTGAATACAGCCAAAGGGCACAAGAGTTATCATGAGCCCCAAACATGCCCAAGGGGGCACAGGAGGTGGCAGAACCAGGCCCTTAACAACCACTGCAAAAACAGAGCTGATTTTCTGACTTCATTCAAATTTGGCTGCTGCAGCCTGCAGCTGTCTTGAACACTACAGTTTGAAAGGACGATTCTGTAACTCACGGATGAGGCAGCATCATTCGGCAAAGCACAGCTCCAAACAATGAGACCCACAATAAACATGTATACCATGTCCTACTGTGAGCTGGGGTGTCTGCTCTACACAAGGAATGCACATTGTGTATTACACATTGTGTAGTAACGCCACTCATGTTACTGCCATTGTTATTTAGAAAACAACAGCCTTGTTTATACAACTTTGTATTTTAAGAAATGGTGCTGGTGTGGTGGCACACACATTTAATGGCAACACTGGGAGACAGAGGCAGACAGGTCTCTGTGAACTTGAAGCCAGAGTGAGGTGTGGACCAGCCAGGGCTACATCCCAACACCCGTTCCGCTGGTCTGGGGATGTAGGGTGTGTTGTAACTTAAGAAAAGTGGCAGCTCGAGAGAAAGACACATGAGATAGAGTTCAAGCAGAGGTGTTTTTTTTTTTCTTTTTCTTTTTTTTTTTAAATTAGGGAAAGGGATAATAAAAAGGGGAAAGGGAAGGGGGAGACGGGGGCCCCAGGAATAGCAGAAGAAAGGAGAAAGAAAAGATGGAGGGGGGAACTGACAGGGAAGACAAAGGAAGAAAAGAAGGAAGGAAAGAAGGACAGAAGGAAGGAAGGAAGGAAGAAAGGAAGAAAGATGGGAGGTGGGCAGGGCCTTTTAAAAGGGAACATAGTGAATGTGCACAGATGGTGCTCCTAGTGGCTGCAGCTGAGGGCGTATCTTGTCAGAACCCCAAGGATAGGCCAGTACAGATGCCTGAACATTAACAGGGTGGTTGCCTAAAACACAGGAATCCTCATTGATAGCCAGTACCACAGAAAACCTAACACGTTGGCTCATACATGTAATCTCAGCATTTGGGAGGTGGAAGCAGAAGCAGATGAAGTCTAAGGCCAAACTCTGCTGTTGTGGAATGCTGTCCTCTAGAGCTGTTCCCTTCTGCAACTCTCAGCAGCTGTGATTATCCATAGCAGTGGTTCTCAACCTGTGGATTGTGATCCCCATAGGGGTAGCATAGCAGATAGTTACATTACGATTCATAACAGTAGCACAATTACAGTAAGGAAGATGCAAAGGAGTAAGTGTATGGCTGGGGTCACCACAACATGAAGAACTGTATTAAAGGGTTGCAGCATTAGAGAGGTTGAGAACTGACAGTTAACATTTCTGGAAAGAAGAGAGATGTTTTCTTGAGTGGCATGGTCACTTAGCTGCTTGCAAACTGTCTGTGCTCCTTTAGGTAACCCTTAATTAAGCACACTGGTTCACCCAGCTAGACTTCAGTCCATGGTTAGTACCATTCTGGTGAAAATAGACTTTTTTGTTTCTCTAGAAAAAGTTCACACAAGGCTACATAGTAAATCCAAGGCCAGCCTGGGCTACATACAACCCTGTCTCAAACCAACACCAAAACCAAAAACACATAATAAAATCACCAAAAAATTAATAGCAATTGTGTGTGTGTGTGTGTGTGTGTGTGTGTGTGTGTGTGTGTGTGTGTATCTTCTGGCTGGAAAGATGCTCAGGAGTTAAGAGTGAATACTGCACTCAGTTCTCAGCACCCACACCAGACAGCTCACAACAACATGTAATCCCTGCTCCAAGGGACTCAACATCCTCTTCTGGCCTCCACAGATATCTGCACGTATGTGCACAAGCCCCCACACAGAAACACACATGCACATAATTACAAATAACAAAACAAATCCTCTAAAAAAAAACATCTTCTGTAAAAACCCTCACATCTCTCAATTCCATTTCTTGTTCACTGACCCAATCCAAAATAATTTATTTCTGGGGCAAAATGGGTGTTTGAGTTTTCAGCAAAATGTAAGAACCTGCTGATTTCCCAAGTTTCTTGTACGGTGAAGCAGAGCTCTGCTACAGTGAGAACTGGGTCACAGCGGGCCAGAGAGTGGGTCATCAGGAAGTGTACATGCCGCTCCTGCAGAGGACCGAGGGCAGTTCCTAGCATCTACATAGCAGTTCCCAATTGCCGTCATTCCACTTCCAGGGAACGAGACGCCCTCTTCTAACCTCCAAGGGATCCTGCTCATGTGGTGGACATACATACACACAGTAGGCACACACACATACCCATAAAAACAAGCAAATCACCCACATGACAGCTCACAACTGTCTGTAACTCCCATTCCAGGGGAGCTGGCACCCTCACAGACATACATGCAGATAAAATAAAAATAAATCTTAAAAAAAAACAAGTAAAAATAAATGTTTCTTATTGGGTCACAGTTCAAAAACAATACTTTCACATGAATCACTGAAGTACTGGCAAAACAAATTAATTTCCATAATGACATTAATATGTAATAAGCACAGGTGATGCTCAACTCCACTTTCTCCTGAACCTACAATTCAGTTTAAGGCTTCCGGATCAAAGGTCTGAGGCAATTATGAGTTTTCCTGGGGGAAAAAAAAAACTTCAGTGAGATAAATCATGCGCTCTAGAGTTACCGATAAAGACAACTGACTTATCCAAAGTCAAGCACAAAATGGACCCCAAGACAACAGCAATCCCTTCACAAAGAAGGAAGTGAAGTTCTCTAGTGCAAGCATGGAAGGCTCAGCTCACTGAAGTGATGCCATTCATGTAAGAAGCCAAGCATGATCCTGTCACACTAGAAAAGCTGTAGACTATTAACCTCTTTTTGTTTGCAAAACATGCAAGTACTAGCCAGCTCATCCTAGGCTGTGGCCCCAAACTGAACCCACCTTCCCATTTCTTGTCAACTTTCTAGCACCCTCTTTACCACACTCAAGCCTCATAACCTTTGGCCAGCAGGAAAGTAGTAGTACCACGTACTCAAGAAAATAGTAACAGCAAGGATTTGTGTATACATGACAGTGTTGGAGGGCTAGAACACAGCTGGTGAAGTGAGAACAGGGGTCAAGGTCTTCTGCCTAGGAGTGGCACCTGATGGATCCTCAACTGGAGTAAAAACTACGGCCAAAAACAGACAGTTCATAAAAACAAAACCAACCTCACTAGATAGTACAACAGTCACCTACACACAGCCACACAATGCAGCTGACGCCAGACAGCCTACACGCTCACAGCGTTGGGTGAGTTGGGAACCCTGGGAGACAATCAGAGCCATTGACAAAGTGTACTATCTAACGTGCAGGCAATAGCTACAACTGCCTCTGTCTACTGGCCAACTTAGAAGTTCACTAAAGTCTATGAAAGCTAAAAATAACCACATCAACATGTTTACAGCATTTAAAAAATACAGAACCCACACAGTCATCTAAATATAGCCTTTGAGTTCAGACTGCAGGGGCTGGCTTTGGGTTTGCAGAGATGTCTCCCACAGGTTATCATCACATTTTGCTATTGTACTTTAAATACACAACTGCTGATGTTTAACTAGAAGGAAGGAGCAGTGGACTGGGGGCGAGGGAAGACAAGCAGGAAGGAGGAAGGATGTCACTTTGCCCCCCTTTAACTAGAATGCTTCAATTAACCACAAACTCCTACCCCAATACTTGATGGAGGGACCTGGCATCCGGGGGGTATCCTGATGGTACTTTTCCACTCAGCACACCTACTCTCCTTCCCAGTGCTCCCTGCCCCCTTCCTGTCCTTCCTTACACAGAAGACTCAGAGAAATGAACACACAGAAGAAATAAAGAATGGACACATGATACGTCGCCATGTACCATGAGGCACAACGGGCTTAGGCATGTGAAAGACAGCACTCTGAATTCTAATACTGCTCTTTTATTTGTCTGCTTTGGTTTTTCTAGACAGGGTTTCCCTATGTAGACCAGGCTGGCCTTCAACTCAGAGATCTACTTGCCTCTGCCTCACATGACTGCTGGGATTAAAGGCGTGCACCACTACATTAAGCTTCTAATTCTGTTCTTGAGAGGCAGGATGTTCTCAATTGAACCAGGGAAAATATTCCCAATAAAAACCCTAACACTGGTCCTTGGTGGGATCTCAGGGGAGCCTCATGAAGGCTGGCAGAGCGACTGAACGTCTCATCAGTGTGGTGCTGTTGAGACAAATGTTCAGATTCTGTTGGTTTAAATTTTATCCCTGTAAAAACACAAGTGAAGGAAACTCTTTGGTCACAGCTCAGCCCTGTACCCGGAAGAAACTGCAAATATCTGCATCTCTTAGATGGTGGAATGGTCATTTCTGAAGATCATCTAGTGTTTCAGGAAAAGTGTCCAGTTAACGTTGTGCAGGTGTTATTGTTTCCTTTAACAAGTTTTCTTTGAAGAAATGAATAGTAAAACTGAAAAGTTAGGGTGTGGATATAACTAATATCACAACCACCAATAGGTATATTTTGCATATTTAGATCCAATTTTCATTCACATGCTCACAGATGCTTTCAAGTAGCTACCTGCTAAAATTTCCTGTTTTGGATGGAGCTTCACCAGCCCTGTACATGCTAGCTAGGCAGGTCCTCTATGCCTAGCAACATCCCCAGCCCTGTCTTTCAAGACAGGTTTCCACTAAGTAGTGCAGGCTGGCTTTGAACAACCAACCCTCCTACTTTAGCTTCCCAAGCACTAGCAGGTGCACTAGCAGGCCTGCTTGTCTAAGAACTTCACAAAGAATAATCAAAATGAGAAGCTTCACAGCACGGGTGTTATCACGAATCCCCGTTTTCCCTCCTATTGTAGTTCTCTCACCAAATGGCCTTCAGGGCCACCATATCTACTCTCTGTGTATACTCATGTTCTTGCCCTCTCTCTCTGCTGCTCTTCTCTCAAAACCAACACATAATAACCCAACAAAATGGAGTGTGAATGAGTGAATTAATGTCTCTGCACATAGATGGATGCTACAAGAAACACCAGAATAGTCACCAATGGGCTGGAGAAATGGCTCAGAGGTTCAGAGCACTGGCTGCTCTTCCAGAGGTCCCGAGTTCAATTCCCAGCAACCACATGGTGGCTCACAACCATCTGTAATGAGATCTGCCCGCCCTCTTCTGGCCTACAGGCATACATGCAGACAGAACACTGTATACATACCAAATAAATCTTTTTTAAACAAAGAAAAAAAGAAGGTAGTCACCAGTGAGTCATCATTCATTCAGTAGTTTGATGATGGATGTACCAGGAAAGCAAAGGACTATGTCAACAAGCTGAGGAATTGCCAATGAAACTGTACAGATTTAAATTTTATAGAACTAAATATAGGAAAAGCAAACTAAAAACCACTATATGAAATGTAAGTAGAAAGACTTGCCCCAAGCGTTTGGGGCATAGGAATGAAGACATGTCTGCCCCCTAGTGGAATGCAGGGGTCAGGGAAAGTTTAAAGTAATTTAAAGCAGGCTTGCACTGCAAAATCCCAAACAAAACATATCTGAAAAACAAACAGTACTGGGGGAGGGAAATGAAACATAAGGCCAGAGGCTGTTTCCATCTTCTACAATCAGCCACTCAAGAAAAGAAAGGTGCCTATGGGCTCCCAGTGAGCACCTCTGACCCAGAGGCAGACGTATCTAGGACTTGGGCAAGATGCTTCTTCACGTCCTGATGTGGGGGATCATTACCTTGTACGGAAGAGTCCTCATTTCTAGATTGTATCTAGTTACTATGTGGGTTTCTCCACAGATAAGTCAACAATTTACCGTTTTTTAGCATCTAGGCTGACATAGGCCAGCCACCCTATTTCTGGTTTTTGAATGCCCCAAACATGAATAATTAAAATAAGAACATTCCATGAAGAGGCCTCTGGAGGCCTCAGGACTGCTTTGCACAGGCGCAGGCAGGTCAGGTGCTGGCTAGGGATGGGGCAGCAGGCGAGGTGGTTTGCCTCCAGAAGCACATTTATCTCTGTGGGCATCTTTCTGTGGATAACGGGGTATGTGGTTTGCTTATGACCTCATCCTCAACCACAGCTGCCTTTTATATTAGAGTTCCCCACTAACACACAAGGGGTTCCTGACAGACAGGATGACAGGCAGGGAAGCAGGCCTGCGCACACGGTCCATCTGGGGACTCCTCCCCCAAGGACTAGTGGCACAGGTTTCCAAGACAGATGGCCACAGGAGGAATGGACAGAATAAAACACAGAGAAATGGTGCCTGAAGGTGAGGCCCAAGTACTGGGCATAGTTTCTGGCCTTAAATGATGGGTGCTTCAATTTCGTTCCTAAGCAACCAGAATGCATGATGACTGTCTCCAGAGGCGATTTTAGATTCCCCCCATATTTAAGGGTGTATAAAACTCCTCCTGCATCAGTTGTTAATCTTAGAACTGTACAGCAGTCAAATGAGAAAAGATATACAAAAATAATCTGAAACTGGAATCAAGGTACAAGACAGCACATACTTAGCCACTGTGTCACCTTCTCTAGAATACACTAATCACTTGGGCAGGTTCTGAAAGCCATCAGCCACTCGTGATCTCTGTAATCACACCTTGCCTGGATGCAGTGTTAGCTTGAAAGACCCCTACCAGCTTTTCTGAAGGCAGTGATGAAACAGCAGCTGAAATAGGTGTAGCTAGAGTAAGCACAGCTGCAAATGCCCAGGGTCTAGGAAAACAAAGCTTGATTTTCCTGCCTTCCTGTTCACTCACTGTTGGGAAGCCATGGAAGATGGATGGGAGGGGAGAATCCATCCTCTGTTTGCTTCCCTTTTTCCTCTGAATCCAAACCCTTCAGCAACAGGGCACACTATGACACCCAGATGGATGGACACTCCTGTCACTGCTTGGGATCTCTATCAGAAAAGCAAATCTCAGCCAAGGCATTCTGAAAGATTTGCTCCAGTTAAAAGGTTCTTGTGTCGGGAGGAAGGAGGTAGGAGGGTGTCCTCAGTTTGATATTCTTAGATATAGCTCCCTGAGTTAATTTTTATCCCTTGTCTCTTTTCTGTCTTCCTGCCAAATTATTTACGGTGGGGAAAACAGCTCAGATAATTCACTTTCTTAAAATTCACTATACAGAGAGAATGATGTCACCACTCAGTTTGAAACACATGATATAAGTCTTAAAGCATGCTTATATGTCTAACTTCACGTTTTGGAGTCTGTTCAAATTATTCATTAAAAAGAGTAACAAAGAACAAAACACAGAAGCGGCAGCTGTTGCATGTGGCTATCTGATTTGCATCAAGTGGTGTATTTATAGTTGGACAGCAAACTGGGCTACGCAGGAAAGAGCCATTGCTACTACCAAATAATTATATTGCAAAAAATCAAGCAAACTATATATTCAAGAACGAATTTTCATAAATGTGTTTGTGCATATGTGTGGAGGTCAGAGGACGACTTCTGGGAGTCTGTTCCCACCTTCCTCCTTGTCTTTGAGGCAGGGTCTCTCATTTCTGTCACTCTGCAGCACTCCAGACTAGCTGGCTCCAGATTCTCCTGCCTCCCCGTCTCACAGCAGGAGTGCTGGGATTACAGGTGTGCACAAACACATCCAGCTTTGTACACAAGTTCTGGGAAGCAAACTCAGGTTATCATTTCCCTGACCCCAAGAATTAATTCTTTTTACAGTGTTCGTGTTTTTATAGGTTCTAAATTAAGCTCCTCTCACCAGTCATAATATGCAAACAAACTGAGGGCAGAGACTGAGCCTGTACTGTCTAACAAGCTCTTAGAACATTAAACGACATGTGCAAATGCAAACCTTACTTTAAATTGTCCTATTAAATCCATACACACGCAAAAGCAAAACACCACGTAGTACAGAAGAACTTGCGAGGCAACAACGTAATTGCTGTCCCAGGCATCCTGGATCCCCGTTCTACACAAGCAGTACTCCAGGCTTGGGTTTCTCTTCATGGATACCCACTTCTTGTCTGGTTAGCCTTTACCCCCACCTCTTCACCTCACCTACCATCCTCTGCCCATCCTCGTTTTGGAAGGGAGGGCAGACTAATCCCTTCCTCCTAAAGTAGCTGCTGGGCACCAGCATGCTCTCTGGAGCTTGCTCATGCACTGCTCTGATGTCCACAGCTCTTAGGCAGTTTCTTGTTTCGAGAGACGGGATTTCTCTTCGTAGCCCTGGCTAGCCCCCAAACCTCTACCTCCCAGATGCTGGGATTAAATGGCATGTGCCACCACCAGCAGCCTAAGAATAGTTTTTGAAACTGACATTTCTTGTTTGTATTTTTCTTTCCTGTATCCTTCAACTCACCTAAACCAAAGGAGGATTTAAAACATCTGGGATAAATTCAGTTTATGGTGAATATGCTAGGAAGGAAGGAAGGAAGGAAGGAAGGAAGGAAGGAAGGAAGGAAGGAAGGAAGCTATGTGTTCACAAGTAAAATGACATGCTTCTCTGTACTCTATCACTTTGGACCTCTGTTCAAGCTCTGTAGTTCACTTAACACTTCTTCCCAATGTGGTTTTCCCTTGGCTGGAGAGGCTTCAAGCCACACACTTTTGCTGCTCTGTCTTTCCCCGACTTGGAATGCCTAATGTGCAACATGAGCTTCATCCTCTTTCTCTGCTGTTTCTCATGCCCTTGGACTACCTCTAAGTTCCATCTGCTGTACCTAGACTTTTAACCATCAAACCTGGTGTACAAGCAGCTCAATATTTTTTCCCCTTAGTTTTAAAGTTCACATCACTTTAAAATCAACACAGTAGCCACAGTGCTATGACCATAGACACATTTTCCCTAAGTCCCAAGAAGGTCTAGGATTATCTTCGCTTCTCTGCTTATCTAGTGTCCTTGTCATTTCCCTCACACCACTCAAAGGCAAATGCTCTCATAGGCAGGCTCTCATGGAAGCCCCTGTGTTTTCACCTCACCATTGCCTTTCCAAAGCTGTGTAGCTTGAATATGAAATGTCCCCCACAAGCTCAAGTGTTCAAACTCTTGGTCCCCAGATAGTGGCGTTGTTTGGGGAGGTTATGGAACCTTCAGGAGGCAGTCTTGCTGGAGGAAGCAGGTGACTGGGGAGGCTTTGAGATGTTAATTCTGACATCACTTCCCATCCTCTCTCTCATTGTTTCCCTAGTGTACATGCAATGTGATCACACAGTTTCTTGTTCTTTCCACCAGGAACCATGTCTTCTCGGCCATGGTGACTCTATCCCTTTAGAACTAGAAAGTGAAATAACCCCCGTCCTGTAAGATGTTTCATTGGTCAGGGTATTTTATTACAGCAGCAGAAAATTAACAGTTACTCCCCCGCCCAACACAAATAAACTTACTTAGCCATTCTGCACAGGCAGATTCTGCTGGTCCCTTGGTCCTCTCTTTCCTCAGGGATGGGGCTCTTAAGTCTGACACATTAGCCCACAATCCCTACACCTTGCATTCCTCCTTGGTGTGTTCATCTTACTCTATCCAGGGCCCAGCAAATGGTGTGGAAGCCAGGCTTTAAAGGACTCATGCTGTAATGATTAACTGTACTGTGTAATTCATTCTGTCTCAAAGAGAAGTTAAATGAATTTTGGTTCTTGCTGCATTACCATCTTAGAACACAGAGAGCAGCAAACTTTTAAACGTGCTCTCAGATATTCTTAGAGGTTAAGACTTCTGACTGAAGCCTTCATTGCCTGGGCCGTTGCATCTAACCATCGAGTCAGTCACCATTTGCCCTGCAAAAACATGAGTATATGAAAGCCTTAGTTGAATTTCCCTTTTGCACACTCAAAACTGTGTATCTGTTCAATGGAGATCATTCAAAATTTACAACATTCTTCTTAGCAAAAATGGACCTAGAATAATGCCAACTGGCAACCTACTTCCATCTGGGAGAGGTATTTTATTCGGAATAATGGTTATATTTACTTAATCCATTCATCTATTCACTTATTCCAAAAATATTTATTGAGTACTGACAAGTGCCACTGCTGTCACAGTTAGAAGGTGGTATTTTAATGAAGTAGAGTGAGTCTGCCTCAGCAGACTCAGGAGGACGAAACACAACAATAAGAAACAATTCATTTTTGTTTAAGTCTATCACTGCTTCCAAAGAAAACTCAAGTTGATCTGTAAGCCCTAACATTTCCTAAATTATCCTAAGGACATGAGGAAATGCCCTAACAGGGTCCCACAATGTATTTTAGCAGACTACCCTTGACAGGGTCCCTCTGGGAGATGACAATTAGGAAGCTCTTAGGCTCAGATCCTTGGAGCTGCACAAGCGTAAAAGCACTGCAATCTTCTTGAACGCCTCCATCAGCTAATAAGATGAGGTAATCAATGTGGCTTCACCATGCAATCCTCACACAAGGCCATTACTCCCTGACATCATCAAATACCCACCCTTGGCCACTCATCATTCCAGTCCAATATCCATCAAAACAATGTACAGCTAGAGTGAAAAGGAGAGGGTGCGAGAATCATATTGCATTAAATTTTAAAAAGCATTTTCTACATTTTCTAAATAACCATTTGTCCTTTCCCTACTTGAAGGCCCAAGTGAGGAAACAAAGGTATCAAAGAGGACAAAGACACTCAGACACTGATCAGATGTTTGATGGTACCCGTGGCTGTGTGACTAGTCAGTCACATGTCCTAAAAACTAAACATGCACAACATGATGAATATGTATTCTTGGGGGGGGGGTTCTGAGGTGACATTTACAATGTATGATTATTTGATGCTGAAAATTTATCTCTACAACAGAAAAGAATCAAACAAAAGGAGTCACATATTCCTTGGAAGCAGAGAGATTAAACCGGACCCTGAGCAGTCTTTGTAGACGCTGACACTGGACACCACTGAGAAGTCTCCAGCTTGTCCTCAGCTATGTCTTCCCTCCCCTTCCAACGTTATCTTCTGTTATGTGTCTCTCACTTCCACATCACTTCTTCTGCTTCACCCAAGTACATCAAAGGACCTTTGTGTTTGCTTTTTTTTGAGGCAGGGTCTTTGCTCTGTATGTCTTAATCTCCAGAATGTTGGGATGACAGGTCATGCCTGTGTCAACATGCCCAGTCAACACAGAGCTTCTACTGCCCTTAACTTAGGGAACGTCTCTGTGTATGTCTCCTTTTTTGTTTTTTCCAATCATTTTCCTCACATTTGAACATAGATCCAACTTTTTTTTTTTTCAGTAAAGCATTCACTATTAAAAAACAAACCAAACCAACCAAACAAACAAAAAAAACCCAAAAGCCAAACCAGGCTTCCCTCTTCATGCAGAAATCACAAAGTGGGTTAGAGCATTTGGACATGTACCAGCTGAAAGCCAGAACAATTCAGATGCTTGTTAGGTCTTTTTGACCACAGGAGTTCTGATTAACATTTACAGAGTTCTCATTAATCCCAGACATTGTTCCAGACACTTTATACATTAAGTTAATCCCCACCACAACCCTATGAGGCAGGGTGTAATTATTCCCAATTATAGATGCAAAAACAAGTCAGAGAGATTAAGTAATTTGCTCAAGTCAAACTGGAAATGATAAAACCAAGATCTGAACCAGTGGCACCTCTAACCACATGCAGCTTGTCTTCGAGGGGCAGTGAACATTTTGTAAAGGCTAACTAATCCTAACAGCCCTTTCAAAACAAATCATTTTCTTAGACAAACCCAGCCCAGCAGTCCACTTTGCTGACCTCTGACCTACAATGTTATTATGTGTGTGTGTTTGTGTAAATACATGTACATGAATGGTGGCAGTGTATGTGTGTATAAAAGTGTAAGCTCTTGTTAACATGCATGAGTGCACATGCCGGTGCAAGAACATGTGTATGTCAGTGTGTGTGTACAGAGGCCAGGACGTGGGTGAGTTCCTCCACTGATCTGTTATTTTTTGAGACAGGGTGTGTCTGTCATCAACCTGAGGCTCGCTCACACGGTTGGCTAGGCTAGCTGGCCACCTAGGTTCAAGGATATCTATCTTCACCCTCTGCCCCACTAAGGTCCCCAGTTCCCTCAGCAAAGCCTAGGCTTTTCACATTCATTCTGGGGATCCAAACCTAGGTCCTCATGATTGTGCGGCTGACACCTTAAGGACGAAGCCATCTCCCCAGCCCCATATGGGCCGGTCTACTCCTTCCACAGAGACAAGTTCAGGCAGAAGTAAGTTACAGTCCACAACACAAGACCCAAGAGTGATCAACTTCACAGGCACAGAACAGGTAGAGATGCAAGCATCCGAATCCACATCGTCTGTGGTCCGTGCATGCACACAGGAGAGAAGAGCCAGGCGCAATAATCACAAATGAGAAGCAACAGCAACAATAAAAACCAACGACCTTGAATTTCACAATGAAACTTAACTTCTCTACCTGTTGGACTTAATACCACTGTTGGCATCACTTGCTGACGTATAGCAGTGTCTGCAACTGAGAGGCAATCTTTAGTCAGTCACTTATGAATGCTGTCTCATTGTTTCCTTACCAAATACTATCTTAATATCAGAAATGAAAGAAAAATAGTATAGTTGCTGCTATCTCAGTGCTCCTGAATGTGAATGCCATTTGGTACAGACACTCATTTGCTATACAAGGCTGGTGACCTGGGCTTGATCCCAGGAGCCCACATGAAAGTGGATGGGGAGAACTTGCTTTACAGAGTAGACCTCTGACCTCCACACCTGCTTCCCCCACCTCAAAATGATAATAATTGTTTTAATTATAACTAATATTAGAATTAATAATACAAAGATACAAAGCTGTTTTGAATTAAGTCATTTATACTCACTTTCTATCTACCAAGATACATGGCTCTGTCTACAAAGCCCACACTCAGAAGTTGCTCCTCATGATGAGTAAGTATTTATATAAAATTTGGTTACATTTAGCCTGAGGGAGGGGCACAGACATTAAGAAAGCATCTCACATCTACTTTCTTTCCTATTAAATCGGGGCCATCTGTCTAGAGTAATGGCGATTGTTTTTAGCAGTGAGACAGGAGGGTACTTATAAAACAGCAGCCACCACTTCTTCTACATCAGCTCTTAACCAGAGCAGGGGCTCCCTCCATGTCTGCACACAGCTCTCAGGGTGCTACTTGCACACATACTCTTACAGATTGCTCTAGAATCCTCATTTTGTTTTTGTTTTGTTTTTTTCATTCCTTCTGGTTGTTTTCAGCAGTTTCTGAGCACGGGAGAGGAAGAGCCTGCGGTCTTCACTGGATCTGATAGTACCTGCTGACAGCCCTCACTGGTACAACTTGTCAGTCCTTAAGAATTTGTGAGACTTGGGGGGCAAGCTGCTTACTTCCTATTTAATTTCTAACCTGAATTCCTTCCTCTTCTGCAGGAAGGAATTCAGAATGCAGAAACCTGTGTCTTCAGCTCCTTTTCTCCTGGGGGGGGCAGTGACAAGGGAAAGAAAACTGGTGTGCGGATTTTCTCCTTTTCATACTGCAGTGGGGCCCTTCACAAGAATGTCAAGTCCTGTAACCCCACACTTTGCCTGCCCTCCAGTACTTGAAGCACCTGCACTGCTTCTACAAAGTTTCTTTGGAAGCCAATGCACTTTGCCCTTGCCAGGTCAGATAAGGGCTTCACTTCAGAGAGGGCCTTTCTAAGTGTTTTCATGTCTTAGTTACTGAGTTAATTATATATACTCATGAGCTACAATTTGATAGCTGGGAACATCATGTAACGATCCAATCATGGCAGTAAACATATGTACTCCTTAAGTGTTAATTTTTTCAACTAATGCAATAGTCATATGCATTTGTAAGGCACCGGGCAATGTTTCAACACATTCATTCATACAATATATACCGGCAAAATCAGGGTAATCATGTTTCCCTCCTTCTCATTAGTTCTAGTTTTTGGCAGCTCAATTTCCAAGATGTGGAATCAATCTAGATGACCATCAGTGTAATGAATAAGAAAATATGGCACAGTAATTTCATCGAAGTACCCAACGACATACCATTTGGTCATTAAAATGGTACCCTATAATAGGCACCGAAATTGGTGGGGCTGAAGACACTGTGTTAAGTCTACATTAGTCAGTGACAGAAAGATGCTACATGTTCTCACATGAGTGCTAAAGAGCTGGTGGCAAGTGCCGCAGTGATCTTAAGTGGCTAAGGAGGCTGGTGAACAACGAGGAGCCAGTCAGTCAGAGAGAATTGGTAAGTTCTAGAATACCACAGCACAGTGGAGGAGACATGGGATATAACAGATATGAAAAAGTTTAGAAACTACTAAGGAGAGGAGCTGGAAGGCTCTAAACACAACACAATGAGAAGTAGTACCTTTCTGTCCTCAGTATGGCTGAAGGACAGGGAGGAGGGGCCTGGCTCTCCACAGTTACCCTTGTGCTTACCTTCATCCTTTGGTTGGTTTGTTTTTTTGTTTTAAGGCAGTGTCTCATGTAGCCCAGGGTGGCCTTGAACTCCCTATTCAGTTGAAGCTGCCCTTGAACTTCAGGTCTTACCTCCACCTTCCAAGTGCCTGGATTACAGGCATGCTGAGTTAACGGAGCCAGCATCTTTCTACTGAGTTTTATTCATACTTTATTTTTTAAATCCAAGGTTTAGCTGAAGTTTAAATTCAATACTCAAAGGCCTCCATCAAAAAAAGAAAACTCAAAAGAACGTTTATGTGAGAAACAAGGCCTACGGCGCGGCTCTGAAATTCCTCTCCCTGAACAAGGACGTTTAGATCTTTATTTGAAAAGCTGTTTTAATAAATATTGCCAACACTGTGAATGAGCAGTAAGTGAACATGCAGAAACCCACATAGAAGCAACACTTCCCAGTGTCTCTGACAGTCAGCTGTAGCAAGGTGACTTAAATTTAACAGACACAGCGTGGCAAAAATGAATCATTTCTAGGTCTGGGCCTACTGTCAATGCACAGTCTGACTTCCCAATCCTCCCCCGTCCAGCATAGCATGTCCTAGCTCCTACCACAGAGATGGCCTCTAATAGGCTGGGAGAGGGACCAACAGGTGGAAGGAATGGGAACCCTTGGAATTCAGTTCTACCAGGGGCATTCTGCCTTGCACGCATGTGATGTTCTCCCTGCAGGGGCAGCATTTGGTGCACCATTAGCTCCTTCATTTCACAGATTCTGAGGTCTGTGCTCAAAGCACAAGCGTCAGCCATTATGGTTGGTAACAGTACTTACTACATGCCACAATGTTCCAGCTGTTTCCCATGGACTGTCTCATTCACGAATTCTGGGCACAAGTCCTGTTATTATTCCCTTCCTTAAAATAAAGAAGCAGACAAACAGATATGGCAGGCTGGATGTCTCATTGTTCCCTCAAAGACAAAGGACAGTGCAGGTTGATGAATGATCAACTGTAGGTCTTCGTGTGTGATGCCAAGGGCAAACAGCTAATTACTACAGATGGTACGTCTTCAGGGACTGCTCCTTGCCACACAGTCTTTCTCTCTGAGATTTTCCCTCTGTGGACTCTCTCATATCTGGGCCAGAAACATTAGCTCAGAATTATGGGATTTGTATTTGATTTGCTCAAAAATACCCTTAATCTACTATTTATTTTTATTACATTATAAGAATACGTACGTGTGTGTGTGTGTGTGTGTGTGTGTGTGTGTGTGTGTGTGTGTGTGTGTGTGTGTATGTGTTTGTCACAGTGCCTGTGGTGGCAAGCATCTTTACCTGATAAGCCATTTCACCAGGTGGAGATTTCTGTAAAACTCCAACTTTGAAGGAAGTAGACAGCAGCCCAACCAGGAGTTTCTGGGGGGGGACCTTTCTTTTGTTTATAAATTCTACGATGCAGAGGCAGGCAGATCTCTGTGAGTTCGAGGGCAGCCTGGTCTACAGAGAGAGTTCCAGGACAACTTCCAAAGCAATACAAAGAAACCCTGTCTTGAAAAACAAAACAAAACAAAAATTCTACGATGCCTCATGTAAGGCCAAGCTCTGTGCCACAGCTCAGTGCTGTAAAACACTATTACAAATCAACTCAATCTGCCATCCATGTCTATTACAAAAGGGTGGTGAAATCCTGTTATACAACACAGGGGTTCTCCTTTTCATAAAATGAGGCTACATACCTTTACTGTCCCTTCTAAAAGCAGGAGAGATGCTGGGGAGGCATGAAATGAGGAAGACCTCAGAGTGAAGGAGGGGTGCCTGGAAGATAACAACTTTTTGTCTTTTCCTCGTAAACAATCATTCTGCTTGGGATCCGTTCATCTTCCAGAAAGGTCTGATAATTAAGTGCCAAATCCACCTAATTTATTCATTCAACAAACATGTATTGAGTGTTTACTGTCTGTTGACAGTTGCCTCAGCAAACTGAGAAGACAAACCAGAGACTTTCACACACCCATCATGGCGAACATCCTAACTTAAGCTTGAGAAAAACTTCATATTAATTTGCTTTACCTGAGTCACAGAAACAAGGAACAAGACCCCTTCGCTTTCCTTAAGTGACAGGTATCCCTCTGTCAACAGGGGCTAGCAAGCCCCACTGTATTTATGATTCAAGCACCACCCTGGACTGAGAGGAAACCCCCCTCCATGCCCACCCCTGCCCCAGGACTATCTTTCCTGCTGACCCTTTTAAAAGTTCATGGTTGCTTCCTTCCTCCTCCTCCGCCGGCCTGACCCCTACCGAGGAAGAGTGTACCCTCTACTCCTGCCCTGCTCCTACCCAACTTCCCTTTCACCCGGGTATGCTTTCTGGGCCTGTGCCTGCTTAGAGTGGACCCGCCCAGGCAGGGAAGAGCTCCCTCAGTCTGGAAACAACTCACTCTTCCTTCTGCTTTCCAATGACAGTCTGACTCTTCCCGTTACCAAGTAAGGAGGCTATCAGGAGAGGCAAGACCATCCAGAGCTGCACACACACCACCAGGTGACAAGAGGAGATAGACAGACCCCACCTGCACCCACTGGAAGAAGACTGAATAAAAACACACTCAACAAAAGAAAGACCAATATGACACCACCAGAATCTAGGGACTCGACACCAGCAAGATCTGAAAAGCCCAACACAGAGGATGAAGAAGAGATGGACCTCAAAAATTATTTTAGGAAGATGATAGAAACCTTTAAAGAGGAAACAAGAAAATCCCTTAAAGAAATAGAAGAACAAGCAAAAAATTACATGAAGTGGAGGAAAGATAAACCAAAATATTCAAGAAATATCTCTTAGGGAATCTAAAGAAAGCCAAGAAAAAAACAACCAAACAAGTGAAGGAAGCACTTGAAATAGTTCAAGGCATGAAAGCTGAAATAGAAACAATAAAGAAAACACAGAATGAGGGGATGCTGGAAATAGAAAAGCTGGATAAACAATCAGGAACTAAAGATGTGAGTATAACCAATAGAATACAAGAGATGGAAGAGAGAATCTCAGTTGTTGAAGACTCGCTAGAGGATATACAGTCATCGACCAAAGAAAATATCAAGTCCAACAAATCCCTAACACAAAATATCCAGGAAATATGGGACATTGTGAAAAGGCTGAACCTAAGAATAATAGGTATAGAAGAAGGTGAAGAAATACAGCTCAAAGGAAAAGAAAACATATTCAACAAAATCATAGAAGAAAACTTCTCCAGCCAACAGAAGGATATGCCTAAGAAAGTACAAGAAGCTTACAGAACACCAAACAGACTGGACCACAAAAAGAAGTCCCCCTGACACATAATAATCAAAACACCAAAACTACAGAATAAAGAGAAAATATTAAGAGCACCACAGGAAAAAGGCCAAGTAACATATAAAGGAAGACCTAACAGAATCACTCCCGACTTCTCAATGGAAACTTTGAAAGCCATAATGTCCTGGATAGATATCCTACAAACACTAAGCGAGCATGGGTGCCAACCCAGACTACTGTACACAGCAAAACTTTCAATCACTATAGATGGAGAAAACAAGATATTCCATGACAAGACCAGATTTAAACAATACATATCCACAAATCCACCACTACAGAAAGTTCTGGAAGGAAAACTCCAACCCAACGAAGATAACTACACTCACAAAAACATAGGCAATAGATAATCAAATTTTACCAAACACGAAAAGAAACAGGAGGACGAAATCCACACACAATGACACCACCAACAATAAATCCAAAACAAACAACTATCAATGGAAATTAATATCCCTCAATGTCAATGGTCTTAACCTGCCTAAAAAAGATAAAGGCTAACAGAATGGATAAGAAGACAGAATCCATCCTTCTGCTGTATACAAGAAACACACCTCAACTTCAAAGACAGGCGTTACCTCAGAGTAAAGGGTTGGGAAAAGATTTTCCAATCAAATGGGCTCAAGAAACAAGCTGGTGTAGCAATCCTAATATCTAACGAATTAGACTTCAAACTAAAAACAATCAAAAGAGATGAAGAAGGGCATTTCATACTCATCACAGGAAAAAATCCATAAAGATGAAGTCTCAATCCTGACCATCTATGCCCCAAATATGAAGGCACCCACATTTGTAAAAGAAACATTACTAAGGCTCAAACCACACATAAAACCACACACACACACTTATAGTAGGAGACTTCAATACCCCGCTTTCACCACTAGACAGGACCACCAGACAGAAACTTAACAAAGAAACAAAGGATCTAACAGAAGTTATGACCCAATTGGATTTAACAGATATCTATAGAACAATCCATCCAAACACAAAAGAATATACCTTCTTCTCAGTGCCACATGGAACCTTCTCTAAAATTGACCACATAGTTGGCAACAAAGCAAACCTCCACAGATACAAAAGAATTGAAATAACCCCCTGTATCTTATCAGATCACCATGCTTTAAAGTTAGAATTCAACAGCAATTCAAATTGCAGAAAACCTACAAACTCGTGGAAATTGAATAACACCCAATTGCACCATTCCTGGGTAGAGGAAGAAGTAGAAAAAAGAAATTAAAGACTTCCTAGAATTTAATGAGAATGTAGAAAGAACATACCCAAACTAATGGGACACTCTGAAAGCAGTGCTAAGAGGGAAGTTCATAGCACTAAGTGCCCACATGAAGAAACTGGAGAAAAGTCACACTAGAGAATTGACAGAACAACTGAAAGCTTTAGAGCAAATAGAAGCAAACTCACCATGGAGGAATAGACGTCAGGAAATAATCAACCTGAGAGCTGAAATCAATAAAGTAGAAACTAGGAAAACATTACAAAGAATCAATGAAACAAAGAGTTGGTTCTTTGAGAAGATCAACAAGACAGACAAACCTCTATCCAAACTAACCAAAAGGCAGAGAGAGAGCATGCTAATTAACAAAATCAGAAACGAAAAGGGGGATATAACAACAGACACTGAGGAAATGCAGAGAATCTTCAGGTCATACTTTGAAAAACTGTACTCCACAAAATTCGAAAACCAAAAGGAAATGGACAATTTTCTGGATAGATATCACTTACCAAAATTAAGCCAAGAACAGATAAGCAGTTTAAATCAACCTATAACCCCTAATGAAATAGAAGCAGCCATCAAAATCCTCCCAACCAAAGAAAGCCCAGGGCTAGATGGCTTCACTAAAGAATTCTACCAGAAATTCAAACAAGAGCTGATACCAGTACTCCTCAAATTGTTCCACACAATAGAAGCAGATGGGATATTGCCAAACTCTTTTTACAGGGCTACAATCACTTTGATACCCAAGCAACACAAAGATACAACTACAAAAGAGAACTACAGACCAATATTCCTCATGAACATTGATGAAAAAATACTCAACAAAATATTGGTGAATCGAATCCAAGAACACATAAGAAAACTCATCCACTATGATCAAGTAGGCTTCATCCCAGGGATGCAAGAATGATTCAACATACGAAAATCCATCAATGTAATCCACCAGATAAACAAACTGAAAAAGAAAAACCACATAATCATCTCACTAGATGCTGAAAAAGCCTTTGACAAAATCCAACACCCCTTCATGATAAAGATCTTGGAGAGAACAGGAATAACAGGAACATATCTGAACATGATAAAAGCAATATACGCCAAACCAACAGCCAACATCAAACTGTTGTTGATGAAGAGAAACTCAAAGTGATTACTCTAAGATGAGGAACAAGACAAGGCTGTCCACTCTCTCCATATCTCTTCAATATTGTACTTGAAGTTCTAGCTAGAGCAATAAGACAAGATAAGGAGATCAAGGGGATACAAATTAGAAAGGAAGAAGTCAAACTTTCACTATTTGCAGATTATATGATTGACTACATAAGTGACTGAAAAACTCTACCAGGGAACTCCTACAGCTGATAAATACCTTCAGCAAAGTAGCAGGATACAAAATTAACTAAAAAAAAAAAATCAGTAGCCCTACTATATACAGATAATAAATGCAATGAGAAAGAAATCAGAGAAACATCACCCTTCACAATATCCACAAGCAACATAAAATATCTTGGGGTAACTCAAACCAAAAAAGTGAAAGACCTGTACAGTAAGAACTTCGAGTGTTTAAAGAAAGAAGAAAAGAAGATACCAGAAAATGGAAAGATCTCCCATGCTCTGGGATAGGTAGAATCAACGTACTAAAAAATGGCAATCTTGCCAAAAACAATCTACAGATTCAACGCAATCCCCATCAAAATCCCAACACAGTTCTTCACACACCTTGAAAGAACAATACTCAACTTTATATGGAAAAACAAAAAACCCAGGATAGCCAAAACAACTCTGTTCAATAAAGGGTCTTCTGGAGGCATCACCATCCCTGACTTCAAGCTCTATAATAGA
Source organism: Cricetulus griseus (assembly GCF_003668045.3). Lineage (NCBI taxonomy): Eukaryota > Metazoa > Chordata > Mammalia > Rodentia > Cricetidae > Cricetulus > Cricetulus griseus. Next base: position 156,597,482 of record NC_048596.1, read on the forward strand.
CCATAGTTCTGAAAACAGTTTGGTATTAGCACAAAAATAGACAGACAGACCAATGGAATTGAATTGAAAACCCTGATATTAACCCACACATCTACAAACACCTTATTTTTGACAAAGATGCTAAATCTATACAATGGAAAAAAGATAGCATCTTCAACAAATGGTGCTGGCACAACTGGATTCGGATATGCAGAAGATTCCAGAGGAGATCCATATCTGTCACCATGCACAAAACTTAAGTCCAAATGAATCAAAAATCTCAACATAATTCCACCCACACTGAATCTTCTAGAAGAGAAAGTGGGAGATACCCTTGAACGAATTGGCACAGGAGACTGCTTCCTGAACATCACACCAGTAGCACAGACATTGAGATCTGCAATTAATAAATGGGACCTCCTGAAACTGAGAAGCTTCTGTAAGGCAAAAGACACAGTAAGACAAATCGACAGCCCACAGAGTGGGAAAAGATCTTCACCAATCCCACATCTGACAGAGGGCTGATCTCCAAAATACACAAAGAACTCAAGAAGCTACCCACCAAACCATCAAACAATGAAATTAAAAAGTGGGGTACAGAACTAAATAGAGAACTCTCAACAGAGGAATCTGAAATGGCTCAAAGACACTTAAGAAAGTGCTCAAAATTCTTGGCCATCAGAGAAATGCAACTCAAAACAACTCTGAGATACCAGCCAGAATGGCTAAAATAAAAAACACCAATGACAATCTATGCTGGAGAGGATGTGGAGAGAAAGGAACGCTCCTCCATTGCTGGTGGAAGTGCAAACTTGTAAGACCACTTTGGAAATCAGTATGGTGGTTGCTCAGAAAAATGAGTATCAGTCTACCTCAAGATCCAGCAATTCCTCTCTTGGGTATATACCCAAATAATGCACGTTCACACAACAAGGACATATGTTCAACTATGTTCATAGCAGTGTTGTTTGTAATAGCCAGAACCTGGAAGCAACCTAGATGCCCCTCAGCTGAAGAATGGATAGACAAAATGTGGTACATTTACACAATGGAGTACTACTCAGCAGAAAAAAACAATGGGATCTTGAAATTCACAGGCAAATGGATGGAACTAGAAGAAACCATCCTGAGTGAGGTAACCCAGTCACAAAAAGACAAACATGGTATGTACTCACTCATATATGAATTTTAGACATAGAGCAAAGGATTACGAGCCTACAATCCTGTTCACCAAAGGAACTAGGAAACAAGAAGGACTCTAAGGGAAAAATGCATGGAGCCCTGAGAATGGGAAGGGGCAGGATATTGTGAGCTAATTGGGAGCATCAGGGTAGGGGAGAGGGAGCTGCCAGAATGAGAGGAGGAGAAGAGGAGGGGAGAGGAGGAAATGGAGGAGCAGAAATGTTGAGTTGGGGGAAGAACAGATGAGAGCAGGATGAGAGATACCATATCAGAGGGAGCCATTGTAGCTCTGAGAGAGATGTGGCACTAGGGAGATTTCCAGAGATCTACAAGGATGACAGGAACTGACAATCTAGGCAGTAGTGGAGAGGATAACCTAAATTCCCTTCTCCTATAATGAGACTGATGACTACTTTTTATTCCATCTTAGAGTCCTCATCCAGTGGCTGATGGAAGCAGAGGCAGACACCCTCAGATATACACTGAACTGAACTCTGGAACTTAGTTGAGGAGAGGGAGGAATGAAGATCAAAAGGGTCCGTACCAGGCTGGTGAAACCCACAGAAACAGCTGGCCTGAACAAGGGGGAGCACATCGACCCCAGTTGCTGTCTGGGAGGCCAGCACAGGACTGATCCAGTCCCCTGAACATGGATGTCAATAAGTAGGGGGTCCTCTACTAGGGGGGTCCTGGTAGTGGATTAGTATTTTTCCCTGGTGTAAGAAGGGACTTTGAGAGCCCATCTCATGTGAAGGGATGCTCTCTCGGCCTGGACACATGGGGGAGGGCCTAGGCCTGGCCCAGGATGATGTGGTGGACTTTGGGGAGCCCCCGTCGAGGGCCCTACCCAGCCTGGGGAGTGGAGGGTGGATGGGGTGGGGGGCAGGTGGGAAGTTGGAGGGAGGGTTGGGGAGGAGGGGAGGGAGAGGGAGAAGGGATTGCCATGTAAAGCAAGCTTGTTCCAATTTGAACTAATAAAAAAAAAAATCACAAAAAAAAGTTCATGGTTATCTTATCCACCCTTTTTACAATGCTGCTGCTAAGCTCACCAGGTTTTAATTAATGAGCGATGAGTGAATGATGTGTGCCCTTGGGCAGCATGAGACAGTATTCACTACTTATATTAGTCTCTTCATTATATGCTTGGTTACAAAGACTAAGGAAGAAAGAGGACTGGTACCCCATATGGTCAATCAGTCCTATCAAAATAAAAGCTCCCCTTACCCTTGATTAGTTGCTGTGGAAAGATAAAGGGACACACATGACAACAGCTGTGGGTAGGGTCCCTGGTAGCCTGCTGTGGAAAGTCCCTGTCCTCCCAAGTGGCCTGGGCTGCATTCTGACACTTCATGCTCCTCATCTCTCTCTCTCTGGCCCACCCTTAAGTTTGGAAATGGATCCAGTTGCAGAGAGGATGTACCTTCTATAGCCTCCTATGGATCCATCCACATGACATCAGCACCCTCTCCTGCCCAGTCATGAAAGAAGCAAGAGAAAAATGCACAATAATCTGTGGGGTGCAGGGGAGAGGGGACACCCCTGAAATACGGTATATCACCTTGAAGGCAGATGTTCACACAAGAAGCAACTGTCAAAAAGACAGAGTGAGTGAGTGAGTGAGTGTGTGTGTGTGTGTGTGTGTGTGTGTGTGTGTGTGTGTGTGCGCGCGCGTGTGTGTGTGTGTGTGTGTGTGTGTGTGTGTGTGTGTGTGTGTGTGTGTGCGCGCGCATGCCCACAGTGGCTAGAGAAAGGCATGGGATCCCAGGAGCTGGAGTTACAGGCAGGTGTAAGCTGCTTGGTGTGGGTGCTGGGAACTGAACTCAGGTCGCCTGGAATAGCATCAAGTGCTCATCTCTCTAGTCTCCCCCAAAGCAACTTTTCACACCCTCTTTCTTCACCCCCACCAAATAACTTCCTGCCTTGCTCCAAAAATCTATCCCTGAACACTGCTTCTTCAAAAATTACTTGCACACCAAGTAACTTTTCTGTGAGCTACAATTCTTCATAAGAACAAAGTTCCAGCTGTGCCTTTTCAAGAAAATGACTCACCCTGTTTCCCATGCTGCAAACTGTGGCAAAAACTATTGGTTACTCCTCTAATTTCATTTTTCCATTTTATTTAGTAGATGTCAACAAGCTTCTGAGAAGGGCAAGATAGTAAATGTGTTAGGCTTTACAGTCTATATGGTCTCAGAGAACTCATCTCATCCGTGGTACTATGAAAGGAGACAAACACCATCCACAGGCCACAGCTGTGTCCCAACAAAATTTAGTTCAGGTGACAGGCTGGTTTGAAACCATTAGCACCACTGATTCCTTGTGTCTATTCTATAGTCACCAAACCTGTGTGATAAAAATGTGTAGTTCACAGTCACCCTTGAAGCTAGCTATGATCACATCACTGACTGTTCTGGATAACTGGATGTGAGTGAAAATGACTCATAGAAATCTAGATAATGCCCCCTTCCTTGAGTTGAAATTAAAATAGGGGGAGCTATCGAGGGCTGTGGGGTTTGGTTGGGCACCAAATGTGGACAAATTAAGGAAGTCCACGAACGTCCGAATAAAAGAATAACAACTATTTATTTGGGGAGCACTCACACAATGAAGGTAAACAGCCCTTGTGGTCTTCTGTCCCTAGAGGTGCAGGATGCTCAGACCACCACCCAAGAGGGAGAAAGAGCTTGTTCCCAGTCCACACACAGCACCTGAGACCCCGCCCCAAAGGGCTTGGTACCTCAAAGACTATGGGCTAAATGAGTTCCCACAACAAGAACAGTGTTCAGAAGGACTGAAAAACCAGCTGGAAGGCATCATCTGGGCTGGAGAAAGGAAGGGGAGAGTGAGAAAGGAGAAGGGAGAGAGGGAGGGTAAAGGGGAGAGGAAGAGACTGAGGTGGGAAGGAGGGAGAGACAGAGAGGCAAAATGTTTTGTACTGTTGTTGAATACAATGGACTTGGAGATCTTTTAATAAAGATTTGCATTTCCAAGCCTAGTTCAGGGCACAAGACTGTAATGAATAGGAAAGGAAAGACACTTTGTTCTAAGACTACAAAATCCAATGATCCAACCACACACCCACACAGTGGGGTCTGGTGACTTGCCACAAATCTACTAATACTGAAGTATCTAGTACTTACAAAGGCTAAGTCAGAGCTATGCTCTTATATGTACCCCCCATCTTATCTTTGTAACAGTTGATACTACTGTCGCTTTTAAAAATGAACCTCAGGAGTCTCAGGAGTCCTTGCACAGATGTCTTGAGGACACAAAGTTCTTAAACACATTGTTTTCCCCAAATCAACTCCCCTGGGTGAAGAACAGCCCACAGTAACATTTAGTCAAATACAGTACCGTCCTTGAGAGACGGCATTGTGACTCGGTTTCAATCTTCTGACTGAGAAGCACAGCAAAGATCTGCTGTCAGATGGCTCTGGTTGTTTAATTATGACCAATATCAAAGGTGAAATAACTTGCTTGAACTCCTTTGAAAATCTTTAAGAATGCCAAAGAGTGGATTTCATCAGAGAGCCCCCAGTCTGTCAACTTCCAGCCCTGGCTAGTGCTATCACCTCCTTCCTGGCTGCCCAGTGAACATTAACCATCTAGAAACTTGCTGCACCAGCTGAGCAAGGCCTGCTAAGCAGTGGCAAAACCTGCTGGTAAAACCAAAGGAATTTTCCTACCCTATCAGTCTGGTGTGGCATCCACCTCTGCTGGAGGTTCGGCTTCGTAACAGGGACCATCTGGCTCTGTTGCCTTGACTGCCGTGGCCTTTCTTGTCCTATACAGCCTGGAAGGCCAAGAAATATCAAGTATACCCTGAGACTACATCATAAGTAGATAAACCTAAAAAGCCAGTTGCAAAAAAAAGTTAACCTTACTTCAAATTTAAAGAGAAAATTTCTTTAAAGTTTTTTTTTAAATGGGAATACAAGTTGATTGTTTGAAAATTGTGTTGATTTAATAGCTATGAATAATAGCCAACAAAATAACTATTCCAATTAATTGCTGCTATATACAGGATTTCTAATATATATAACATTTATATGTACATACATATATCTTCACTTTGTTACAGAAATTTCTCAAAGAGTAAGTCTTCTGTATGTCAACGTAAAGTTTGCATGCTGTCAATTAAACTTTGAAACGGATTATTTTTTAAATTAGGAAAGAATAGCCAGGTGAGTGTGGTTTACCAAGTCATGTATCCCAGTTTCCTAGCCAGGGTTTCTACTGCTGTGACCAATACCATGACCAAAGCGACTTAGAAAGGAAGGGTTTACAGTCACCTACATTTCCACATCATAGTTCATTGTCGAAGGAAGTCAGGGCAGGGACCTGGAGGCAGGAGCTGATGCAGAGGCATGGAGGGTGCTGCTTACTGGTTTGCTTCTCATGGCTTGTTCAGCCTGCTTTCTTATAGAACGAAGGACCACCAGCCCAGGGATGGCCAAACCCACAGTGAGCTGGATCCTCCCACATTAATTACTGGAGCACTGGCCAATCAAGGTTTCTTCTTCCACAATGACGATAGCTTGAATCAAGATGACAATATTAGCCCCACACCCATCATCAGGGAGGTGCAGGCAGGAAGATCATGAGTTCAGGGACAGCTTGTGCTACATGAGGCAATGCCTTAAATTTTTATTTAAAAGGCACAGGGGTGTTGGGAAGTTGGTACAGTCAGTAAATTGTTTACCATACAAGTATGAAGATCTGAGTTTGATTCCCAATACCCACATCATACTTGTAACCATACCACCGAGGAGGTAGAGACAGGACCTGGGGCTCCCTGACCAGCAGTTTAATGAAATCTGCAAGTTCCAGGTTCAATGAGAGATTCTCTCAAAAAAGCAAGGTGGAGAGCAACTGAGGAGGCCACCTCTGACACATCAGCCTAAAAGAACAGACTTCTCCTTTCACTGTGGTAAGAGGATGAAAACAGTGATCTGGGAGACTGTACAGTTCATCTTTCTCAATCATCAGAATCTTAAGGCTCACAAATTAAGCATCAAATGAGGACTCAAGGAACCAACAGTGGAAAATCTCAAGAAAATTAGATGGTATCACATCACATGAAAATACAGAGGCTCTGGAGAGAGGGTCCAGACGCAGCACAACACACCTGTGCTATGGCCACACTGTATCAATTTGACAGTAAAAACAGAGGGTGTGTGTGCAGCAGTCGAATTTTCTTAGAAATTATGATTCACAATTACTGTTTTTGAATTGAGGAAACAGAAAAAAAACTCCACCAAAACTGCTGAAATAGGAATGAAATGCATGCGTATCACAATTTAGCAGTGACTCCCGTCATGTAGAAAGCAGTTTTTACTCCACAGTGGAAAACCCCAATCATGTAGAAACATAAATCAAAAGAAAGTTTAAAGTCTGGATAATGTTATCTTTCCCATTCCCACTAAAACAAAACAGAATCTGAGGGCACACAGTTATTTTCAGATATTAATAATGAAAAAGGTTTTTTTGTTTGTTTTTTAAACAGCTCAGCTGCTCAGGCTAACACACAACATTGTCCGTCTCACTCAGAGGGTCACTCGATCCTCAAGCGCTTTCTCAGACTGCATCTTCCCTGGAAAACAATACCATCGTTCAGGAGCCAACACATCATCAAAACAGCCTTGGCATTGGCGTCTGCACTCTTCAAAATGTGGAACCTCTCCCGAGCTAAACGACTCGTATTCCAGGAAAGAGCAGGTAGAAAGTTCAGGAAAACGCCCAATGAAGTTCCACTGCCTTTCCCCAAAACACAGCTTCCCAAGCCCCACAGGCTATAGCAGAGCAGAAAAACAAGTATGCTTTTCAGCCACACTCCTCAGATAAAGACTCCTGCTGGTGCTTTCAGTGAGAACTCTTTCCACAGCATTACTTCGCTAACGGGAAAACACACACACACACACACACACACACACACACACACACACACACACACACACACACACACTCACACACACACACACACCAGTAACACAGACTCAACAATCGACATCTGACCTAGCATATTACAAAGTGCCTGTAGAAACAGCCAGTCTCATCGAACAATTCTACCTGCATTAAATAGACAAGATTTTCTGTATTGAAGTAACAATGGACAAAGGAAGACAAACACAGCCTCGGTCAGCCTAAGCAGAGGAAAAAATGGCGCCCAGTTGGAACGAAGTTTCAGAGATACTGAGCAGGATTCAGATTTAGTCACAGAAATTCGGAGAAGACAAACACACCTTTCATGTGGGGTGCCTAGACAGGCAGCTTCCCTGGCCCTCTGACTTCCATCATCTTGCTCGTGACCAATCCAGGAAAGTAATAAATGACTTCAGTAATGCTGCCTGGCCTTCACCCAAGTCAATGACTTCAACTGCTCCACATTAATAACAAAAGCCAGCCAGAGTGGATGCAGGGAGCAAGGAAGAGATGAAAGACCACAGCAGCTCCAAAGAGGACAGTTACCTCTTGTTAAAGATGCAGCCAAGGATTGTGTTCGGAAGCAAGACTTCCTTCCAATGAGCTATTAGCGGCTAATGAGCCTACTGTAGGCCATGTCCACACCAAACTCTCACAATGCAAAGATCTTCACTATAAACACAGTGGGAGTGCTCGGGAGTGCTCTTTGCACTCTATACAACTCCAAGTCTGCTGGGCTGCCAATCAGGTCGATGCTATTCACTTGAGCATGCAGATCAGGAAAGTGAGGCAAAATAGGAAGATATTCTTCAAGAGCACAGTTAGCTGAGGTGAATGCAGCTTGTCTGGCTCCTGAGGCTATGGGAAGAGCCATTGGACCTGGCATCACACAGTGAGTGCTCCCGAGACTCACAGCCCAACCCTTCTGAGGCTGGGGACATTGCAGGGGAGATGGTAGTGGCTTCCCACACAGAAAAAGGGCAGGAAGCTGACTTTTGCCCAGGTGTTCACGCTGGTCAGATCTTGTCCCACTTTGTTTCTATTGCTGTCATAAAGACCATGGCCAAAACCATTCGGGGAAGGAAAGCATTTATTTGGCTTACACATCCCAGTCTTCAGTAATGGGAGTCAACACAAGAACTGAAGCAGAGGCCATGGAGGAACTCTGCTTACAGGCTTACTCTCCATGGCTTGCTCAGCTTCTTATATATACAACCCATAACCACCTACCTAGGGTGGCACCACTCACAGTAGGCTGGACCCTTCCACACCAATCATTAATCAAGGAACTTGCCCACAGACTTGTCAACAGGCCCATCTAATGGTGGCAATGTCTCAATTGAGGTTCCCCAGATGACCTGAATTTGTGTCAAGTTGACAATGACTAACACAGCCCCTTAAGAAACAACACGAGTGTCGGGGAGGGAGGGAGATGCACAGGGCTGGAGAGAGTGCTCAGCATCAGTTAAGAGGGCTTCCTGCTCTCCCAGTGGACACAAGTTTACGTTCCAGCACCCACGGGCTCCCCTCTGGCTTCCTAAGGTCCATGTGTACACACATACAGTAAAAAAGATGCAATGATACATACTGACATCTATCTCGGGACACAAGCACTCTGATGAAAATGCCCACGTAACAGGTACAAAATAGACTCCGGGGAGTCAGGAATCTTGTCTAACACCCATACACATCGGTGTTCCTATCACTACAGAAAAGTTAACTCTTGAAACAGATGCCTCTCAGTCAACAGCTGAGGTCAATCTCCCGTATTTTAATGGACATATTTCTTTGGCTGTGGGCAGGGACATAGGAGAGGAGAAATGTATGCCAGCAAAACTCCAATACAATAAATAAACTCTCATGCCCTAGAACATTCCCCAAACTGCTTCATGCTGAGCAGTATTGCAGGGAACCAGGGCCTGTGAGTATCTGTCATATGGGAGCCAAACATCTGTAAGTTATGGGCCATTTTACACTTGACCGTCACCAAAACATTAAGAAACAATTCATTTTACATTTAAAAGGTACTGGAAATGGTTGCTACTATAAAGAACTCTGATGTTAAACTCCTCTATAAAGGCAAAAGTTCTTTCATAATAATCTAACTTTCTTATTCCTTGAATTCTCAGAAGCAGTTAGTCTATTTTAGGCAGATCTCTTAAGGTGTAATATATAGTCACCCAAATTATTTCGCAAGAGCTTGCTATGTGGTTTTGCCTTAAACTGGAAGAATGGGCCACTGTTCAGTTCCGCCTTTCTGCATTTCTATGGGTTGCTAAATTGCTGATCATAACAGTGTATAAATTAATCTGCATTTAACAGCTTCGCTCAGACTATCACAAACTAAAAAGAGCAGGCATCAAAAGCCTAATGATTATAATCATAAAAGGACAGTGAGACTGGAACTCACCAGTAATAGGGTTTCAAGATTTACTCATATTCTGGAGAGGAAGGCCAGGGACTAATAGTAAAAGTGAGGGTGGCAAAAGAGATGGTGGGGACAAGAAGAGGAGTATGTTCAAGAAAGGTAGATGACAGACAGACAGACGATAGATAGGTGAGCATGATATATTAATACACGGGGCTCAGGATGGATGGGGGGGGGCGGTGAGCACTGAAGTACAGGAGTTAAAAGATGCTTTCTAAATCTCAACTAGAGACATTGGAAGGAACACTAAACCCACTATAATGCTATCTACTTCCACACAAGGGTCCAGAACACAAGGCCTCAGATGCTAACATGACACTGTAACAAACTATGAAGGAAGAGCAACTGTGTCCTACTTGACAGTTTTCTTATTAACTGCACTGATTAGTAAACAGTGATTATTGTCCCTGGGGTGGGGTGGGGGAGACCACTAGGATCTTAATACATTGTGTTAAATGTATTAAGTTGTGTAAAACCAGTGCCAATTTACAGTGGACAGAAGGTGTGACAAGACCTGGTGTCCTCTGAAATGAGTCCAGGTTGGCAAGTGGAGATGCTAAAAATCAGCTAACACGTCCAGCCTAAGAACTGTCCACTGCAGGACAAGAAACTGCCCTTTCCACTCACTAAGCCATCATTCTCTCTGCCACGTGAATTTTAAGGCCTTGACACAAAAATCAATACTTCAATGAATCTTTGAAAACAAGGATTTTCGGGCTGAATAGGTGGCTTAGCAGTTAAGACTGTTCTTGCAGAGGACCCTCTGTAACTCCTCTTCTGACCTCCACCTGGGGACCAGGGGTTGGTGGTGTGAAGCTGCCTGAGGCCAAAGGTACCAGGGTCAGAGAGAGGCCAGGGCTGGGAATTTGTGGCTTGTGCTTGACCTGAACCCGGAGGTGATGAGGGAGGCATACCCAGCGGCTCTCGATGTTTATACTGAAAAGCCACCTTTTCTGAGAGACAAACTTTATTTGTTTTTAATTGTATTTTAAATTTTGACTCCTGGATTTAAAGGTGATAGCAAGTTACCACTGAACCCTGTCTGGATGTGCACCACTGGCCTGCACAAGAACATGAAAGAGTTGATGGGTTAACTAAGCTCCGAGGGCCTGCCTGCAAATTCCACACTACACACGATGAGCTGCCTCTACGGGGCGCTCCATTTCACGTTCTGGCCATCGGACTACAGAGTTAAGGATTATGCGTTCACATGACCAGGGCTAAAATTAACCACCACTACAAACTGAAGCCTTTCTTAGCTATTCCTTTTCATTTCTTTTAAGCATATGCAGACATACACAGAGCCTGTGTTCTCAGAGAGTGTGTACAGCATGAGAAGCTGAGCATTTCAGTGTAGCACAAGAACCTTCACAAAACTCCCACATATTACGATGGGAGATTACAGAAAGAAGTGAGAAAGTCCCCTCTGTCCTGAGGCTGTGCCAAGACATCTGACATGGTCACACTGCCAGGACTCTACAGTTAGTCAACCCAGAACCCTTTTTTTTTAGTTAAATCAGCATAGATATTGCAATGTTCCGAAAAGTTCCAAGTGACATTTCTTGCCAGAATAATTAACTTCTTGATGTTTGCCAAAAGATATGTTCTGAGAAAAATGTCTCCCTGCTAAGAGATTTCAAATACAAAACACAGAGAGGCAGGTTTTTCAGTTATTAATTTTGAACAAATACATGACCAAAATACATAGTCAAAAGTTTTTCCAGAAAGATTATATCAAGTTTAATATTCAAAAGAATTTTAGAAAGGGGAGACCTCAAGGTCTGACCGTGACTGCCATGTCTAAGATGCAACGGCAACATTAGCAGAAATTCAGCTAGCACAAACCCTCCCGGTGACTTCTTCATTACATAAAAACACTTATCCACAACTTTTCAGAAACAATTTTGTTAAGTCTAGGTGTGAGTGTCTAAGGTCTACATGAAACCAAACAGAAGACAAAGAACCATCCAACTAAATCTAAATAGGACAGGAGCCACACCACAGGCTACGGAAGCACGGGTCATTTTACTCTACCTCAGACATAGGTGGACACGCAGCGAGCGGCCTGCCATTTGCTCCTGGGATCTCACTACAGAAAGGCCCTCCAAGCTGAATCTTTGAAAAGACAGAGTAAGAATGATGGAGATCAAAGCTGAAACAGCTGACACGCAAGAGAAACTCTGAATTGCCTCATGTCTGTCCCAAACCATCCCCGGCTGCCGAGCCTCTCTGTAAGTTCTGAGGAACAGCATAAACCCACTTAAAGCTGTTTGCAGTCAGAAGGTACAAACTGTGAGAACCAAATTCTCTCAGTTATTGAGATGAGTCTTAAAATAACCACAAGCAGCTAATATTTAATTTGGTGTTCCTAGCTTCATATGAGAAAACTCAGTAAGACACAAAATGCCCCTTATAAAACATCAACCCACAGTAGGAGCCATGCACAGTACATGCTTCTACAGTCAGCCTCATCTCAATTTTCAAGAGAGAAAAACCAAGGTGGGTTTTTTTTTTTGGGGGGGGGTGGGGACTGGGCGGCAAATCATGGTCTCTTTCTTTCGTAAGTACTTGAAATTGTCATGAAGCTGGTAGACAGTTCCACAGGGCGATGCCAGAAGCCAGTTTCCAGTGAGTTTGCTTGGTTCATGGAAACTTGGAAATCTTTACTCTGCATCTTGCATTTAAAATATAATGGGCCCAGACACTAGTTTTTTTCTAGGATGTTAATAAGCCTATACAAGCATGCACTTTCTTAAGCTGATGACAACCAATGGCTCAGCAGGTAAGGGGGCTTTGCCAACAAGCCTGAAGACCTGAGCTTGATCCTTGGGACCCACAGGGTAGAAGGAGAAAATCAGCTCCCACAAACTGTCCTCTGGCCTCTACACATGCCATGATACCCATGCACCCACTCACCCCAGAATAAATACATGTATAATTCTTTAAAAATAAAACCAGTCCATCTTCTGTAAATAAACTTAAACCAAATAATCATACAGTCCCAACCCAGCACACACACACACACACACACACACACACACACACACACACACACGCACACACTTTTTAAATATTCACTAATTCAGAGTGGGGGTAGGGTGAGGAGTGCCCCGGAGGACAATAGGTTGTATGGTTTCCAGTCCCTTCCAAAGCTGAACTCCTTCCTATCATTTGCTGGCTGCCTTGCTCTGCATTTACTGGAAAGCTCATGGCTATTTCGCCCCCCAGGGGACATTTGGCAATGGCTGGAGACATGTTTGGTTGCCACAGGTTGGGGGTGGGGAAGTAGAACGGCATTTAGTGATTCGAGACCAAATATACAATTAATGACACATTCGATAACACAGGCACCCCACACCAACAGTCTTACAGGCCAGAATGGCAGCAGTGCTGAGGCCAAGACCCACTGCAGAGGAAAGTGTGGAAAACAAAATATTCAAGAGTCTGAGGCCACCCCCTCTCCCATTTCCTATTCTGAGACATAAGTAATGTGAGGGTTTCCAAGGGTCAAAGGGCAGCAGAAAGCAGGAGCACTTCCTCCACCTCGAATTCCTTTCTGGTCAGTTCTGGGACTCAGGGTGGGTAAGTCATGATTCCTGACTTGCAGAGGCCACCAACTATTGAAGAAGACAAAGCTACACCTTCAGGCCACCAAAATAGTTAGGTGTTTAGCAAGGACATAAAGTAAGCAGGAGTCTTACAGAAATGCTCGGGTTGTTCAATCTGCAGCTATTAATACAGTACCTTCTTCCTCGGTGAATTGTAAATAGATAGAGTCAACAGAAAAGCCTGGCTTTCAACCTAACAAAATCATGCCAGTTGTTCCCAAGCCACCTCCTAAGGGAGGCTATGACACAATATCCCACCGAGAAAAAGAAGAGTCTTGCCGTGATCACTGAGTCAATTAGCTCAAGGAGGCATTTGTCTTTTTAAAGGAAAAGGAGAGAGAGTGGGGAGCATACATGAGGGAGCAAAGCCTGTTTCCTGGGATTTTCTGGATTATATGGAGTGTTCCTGCAAACCCAGACACTTCTGAAAATGAGTCTGTCCAGATGGAGACGGTAAAAGCAAGACCAGACTCTGCCAGAGCCACCACACCAACGGTGGCACTTTACAATCAACCCATATGGACAATGATGCCCACATGAACTCTGTGTCAGCCACTGAGAGCAATTATGAACAGGACTGCTATATTTTCTTGTCAACCGAAAGCCATTTAGAACTAAAAAGACAGACCTAGGACCCCTGGTATAAAATCCACCGACTTCACATCCTGTTGAGGAACCTTATCTAAGACTCCGGGAGGGTGCCTACCAGGCACTTCTTCAAAAAGTAAGCCAACCATGTTGGCACAAGTCTGTAACCGAGGCAGTTCAAAGTCAGCCTCAGTTACATAGTGAGCCTGAGGTTAGCTAGAGCTACAGGGGGCTCTGTCTCAAACAAACAAAAGAAACTCACAATTAGTCACAGTCATTTAAGCAGAGTTAATATGTGATATACATAATTTTAAAGCCCTATAAAATAAGACACCAAACAAAAGTATAAGTTCTGCTTTTTAAAATTCATTTGTTGTTATTATCATTTTATGTATGTGAATGTGCTTGGGGTGGTTCCGGGAGGCCAGAAGAGGTTGTCAGGCTCCCTGGAGCTGGAGTTCCAGACCATGTGGAGCCACCCCCACATAGGAGCTGAGAATGGAACTAGGTCCTCCATAAGAACAAAAGGCATGTTTAACAACAGAGCCACGGACTGGAGAGATGGCTCAGAGGTTAGGAGCACTGGCTGCATTTCCAGCGGTCCTGAGTTCGATTCCTAGCAACCACAGGGTGGCTCATAATTACAAGATCTGGTGCCCTCTTCTGGTGTGCAGATATACATGGAAACAGAATGTTGTATATATAATAAATAAAATCTTAAAAAAAAAACCAAAACAAAACAGAGCCACCTTTCCAGCCCCTCCCCTTCATTATTGTTTAGTGACGTAAGCTCAAGAGGTGTTTAAATAAAACACTCTAACCTTTAAAGCCATTTCAACCATACTTGTGGGGGAGGGACCACATATGCCACGGCACTTGTGTAGAGCCCATAGGAGTCTTTCTACCATGTAGGTCCCAGGGACTTAATTGACCTGAGAACAATGTAGTCTTATACAGAACTCATAAATTAAACAACTAAAGCCAAAATATGCCCTAGTGCTTTGGCAGTTAACTAAGACTGACTGTTAAAAGGAATTTGCCTCCTGAAGAGAGGTCAGATAAACTGGACAGAGCCCAACAAGAGCCAATGGCAGCAGCAGGGCCCACAGGGAGCATGGTCCCATTCTCCCACTGTCTTTTAAAGATTACCAGAAGCAAGAAGAAAATAACAGGCAAGAGGGTGCCAAGCCTTCCCAAAGTCAGAAGACAAATGATGTTGCTTCTATTTTACCCAAGTTTTCTAGATAAAGATCAAGGCAGGGACTTCAATTGTAGCCATGTCTCATCTTTAGGGAGTAAGGAGCCACTACAAACAATGCTTGCATAAAATGAAGTCACAGATGACAGAGTCAAGATTGTTCACAGTTACTGCATGGCACTTAAAAACATTTTTTTGGTCATTGTTTATGGTTTTTAAAAGGGACTTATTTATTTTCATTTTCTGCATTTTTGCCTCTATGTATATCTGTGTACCACATGCATCCTGGTACCCACAGTAGCCAGAAGAGGGTATTGGATCCCCTGGAGCAGGAATTTCAGGTGGTTGTGTGCCACCATGTAGCAAGGGCAGCATATGCTCTTACTCACAGAGCCATCTCTCCAGCTCCAGACGATGTCATCGGAAAGGAAAAAAACTTACTTAGAGACTGGCATCATTGGAAGCGACCTGGTATCACTTCACCATAAAGCAATAGTATTAATCACCTCGTTGAAGCCTGAGAATGTGCTTGTCAGTTTTGCAAATGACAACGTTAGATGAGAGGCAATACTCAAAAGGATCTTGGGCTGGAGAGATTGCTCTTCCCAAGGACCCTGGTTCAATTCCCAGCACCCACACAACAGCTCACAACCATCTGCAACTCCAGTTCTAGGAGACATGACACCCTCTTCTGTCCTCTGCTGGTACCAGCCACACACACACACACAGTGCATATACATACATAAAAGTGAAACAGTCACACACATAAAAACAAACAAATAGCCGGGCGTTGATGGCATACACCTTTAATCCCAGCACTTGGGAGGCAGAGGCAGGCAGATCTCTGTGAGTTCGAGGCCAGCCTGGTCTCCAGAGAGAGTGCCAGGCTAGGCTCCAAAGCTACACAGAGAAACCCTGTCTCGAAAAACCAAAAAACAAACAAACAAAAAACCCCAAATCCTATTTTTTTATTTGTTTGTTTTTGCTTTTTTTTCAAGACAGGGTTTCTCTGTGCTGCCCTGACTGTCCTAGAACTTACTCTGTAGACCAGGCTGGCCTCAAACTCACAGAGATCCTCCTGCCTCTGCCTCCCAAGTGCTGGGATTAAAGGTGTGTTCCACCACTGCCTGGTAAAAAATCGGATGTGGACAGAGAATAAAGCATGGATAGCAATGAACTGAGACTTTAAAGAGAGAGAAATATAGGTTACTATACTGTACACATGAATAAATTATACAGATGCAAATACCAGGGAACTGGCCTAACAGTACTTTGACGCTGAGACCCGCCAGATCAGTCTTCTGTTTTTGTTTTTTACAGATAATTCAATTCTCAACCACCTCACTAAATGGAAAAACTAGTTCAAGGAAGAAAGTCAAAAAGGCATTGCCCAAGAAGCCACACCTGGAGAAACAAGGCACATTCTTGGAGCAGCAATGTGGGAAGGAATTAATTATCCGCAGCAAGACTAGCACCACATGGTTAAAAGAGAGATCATGTGTGTGAGAAACTTGATGGAAATGGGAAGGCTAAGCCCAGAATCCTGCAGGAACCAGGAACACAACAGCTTTCTTCAGTGGTTTAAGGGCTCTGATGGGGGGACCTCCTAAATGTGTTCTAGTTTGTGGCCGTCTCTCCAAAATGTAAATTGCAGCATTCCAAGTCTGGCTTGACAGCAAGAGAGCAAACAGGACCTCAAACATCCAAGGGCAGAAGGATGACGCAGCCTAGGCTGGAGTGGGGCTTCTTGGCAACTACATCACCTGGTTGACTCATAATGAATTGAAACCTAATTTAAAGCAGTTTTCTTTTGTGACCGGGGTTAACTGCTCTTAGTCTCTGCTGTTATCACCGGCAGACATCATGTTTTATGTTTGTTGGCTCAATGTCAGTCTTCACCTTCTAAGATGCCTCTGTCTGACACTGGGCACCGAGAACAAATCATGCCCACATGGTTAAGTATGAGCTGCGTACACAGATGACTATTACAGAAAGAACAAAGACACTGTCTGTAGAGAAAAAAGACAGATGCAAGGATGTAGCATTGTCCTGGGCAGCTCCAAAAGAAAGAGAAACAAGTGGCCAGGAGAGATGGCAGGGGACACAGGCACTTGTTGACAAGGCTGACAACCTGAATTGGATCCCCAGATTCAACATGGTGGAAGGAAAGAAGTGACTCCCACAAGGCAACCTCTGAGCAAGACAGGAGTGTCATGGGCCGACTGTGCACTGTGGCGCACACCTCCTCCCCTGCACCAAACCAACCACCCAACAAAATGGCTTGGAAAAGAAGAAGTTAGAGGGGGTAGATGTCAATGCAGAGAGAACTTTCTACAGGGATTCCCCAGCAACAGAACACACTGCCCCTTAGAGCACAAGCTTGTTCCTTTTAAATGAATATAACAAGTTGGATGTTGAGTATACACATTTTAGCTACTTGGCAGGGTAACTTCAAGGATCTTTGAATCAACCACTCCTTAGAGAGTCCCATGATATCAATATGGAAGACAGTGCTGGCCCATTTGAGAGGACATCTGTGCTAGACAGTTTCTACCCTGCCTCTAGCCGGGTAGTAGCATCAAGTTCTATGCTGCTTTCAGACTGAGGTGGCCAAGCTAACAAGGTCCTCTTAGATGGGCTTGGTCTGGAGGCAACAAGGGCAGGAGATAAGAAAGGAAGCTGAGATTGGGGGCTGGCACACCCTTATCCCCACTCAAGGTTTGGCTTTGTGCTGGATGGAGTCTTGAGCTCCTTCAAGGCAACCCTCTACACAGCCTCCTCACTGTCCAAGTTTTAAACAATCAAAACCAACATCATCTACTCCAAAATTGGCAGAGTCCAAGAAACTTGACATCTGCTGTGGGGAAAACAAAAACTAAGAGAACCCCAAGAATCTGGATTCTCCCCTCTTCCCAAACTGGGCTGTGGACCTGCCCACAGAGCCTCTCCTCTCATGTATGACCACAGAAAGTAATTCAGCAAGAAAACCTAAGAAATGGTTTGCCATGCTGACAGAAACCCATCTTTGTTTGTTTGTTTTCTTTTTTTAAAAAAAGGGCGGCAATCATCTGTATTTTCTTCCAATAAACCTGGGGATATGGCTAAAGCACAATAGCAAAGAACCAGATTCTTCTACGTCACACTTGACAACTACAGAGCACACAAGGCAAGAGTATGAAACTTCTAAGAGTTTCAGATGTACCAACCTCAAAAATCATCCAGAGAGAAAAATGATTTTGTTGTTTTTTAAATCCTCAGATCAAGTTCGCTTTGGACATTAAAAAAAGAAATGTTATATTAACCAAAGTTAACATGAATCTCAATCTGAATAAATGTTCTCAGTGTGAGAATAGCACCCTCCCAGTGAACTGGGTGACAGCACCCTGAGGCCATGCTCCATCCTCCATGCCTCTGATGCCACAAAAGAGACCAGCAATTTGCAGGTATCAGTTTCTGTTAAATAGTCTTAATTTTCCAAATCTGGCTGTTGACCTTCTTTTCCATCGATTTCCATCTTTTCCAACTATTACTTGGCTGTGTAACTATTCTGTGCCAGTTATGAAAAGAAAAGGTTACAGCTGTGGAGGTGCCTCAGTCAATAGTGTGCTTGCAGCACAGGTCTGGGGACCTGAGTTCCATCTGCAGCACAAATGTAGAACACCACCTATCTTGGTAGTATCTACCCTTAACCCCGGTGCTCCAGCCCTGCAGCCTCACCGAAGCAGGTTACTGATGGGCTGTTCTTTCACTCAAACAGAACTGATTTCTCAGGAGTGACGTTTCAATTTCTCATAATTATGGGAACCAGATTCCAAAGAAGACCAAGTTTCATATTAAAAGAAATGACTGTGATGTTGGATAAGGAACTGAAAAATTGTAGTTTATCCGTAGTTGTGGAGAAGTAAAAGTACTCTAATTCTGACCGAGCTTCGTGCATGAGTGAGCAGGCAAATATATGATGGTGGGAATAGCAACACACAACAGCTGCAAAAGTACGCAACCACGGGAAAACACGGAAAGCAGAAAAGTATGTATTGCCAACACTCGCAGATGCAAACTCAGGTTCCATACTGATTTGGGAATTGGCACGAGCCGATGCTGACGACTGAATGAATGAAGTCTCCTAAGCTGGAAATAGTGACAGCTTCTCTCCAGGTCCTGGAAGGAAGCAGGCATCAATTCACTCTACTTGATTTACAGGCTTTAATAAAATAAAAGCTATCCACCAATAAGAGGTCTATTGTTCGGGGTGATGGGGAGGGGGAGAAGAGGAGGAAAAGGAGAAGGGAGGAGAAGGGGGAGGGGAGAAAGGCAGGGAAGATGATTTGCAATTAGTTAGATAACTTGAGTCTCAAGTTTGAATGGAGAAAAAAAATAACTAGTTCCACACAACCGGTCACAATTCAGAAAGCTGAAAAATAAAAATATAAAATAAAAAGGTTGATGTAAATTTGTAGAATTTTCCCCACTCCCAGTGTTACTCAGAGATGCGTGGAGGTGGTGTATACAGGGGTACCTGACCTTGAGTAGCCTGAGTCACTCAAATACACTTCTGAGTCTAAAGACTGCTGTGTGCATGAGTGAGTGTACACACATGAAGACGGAATGAAAGAATAACACAATCCTTGTAAAAAGTACACAGACTACAAGAAAATGTAAAAAAAAAAAATCAGGCAAAAATATGTATTCCTACCATGCATACATTAATCCTTGTGGAATACTACATGACTTTTAAAGCAGATATATGTGGACTTTAAGTTTTTGTCATTCTACCTGTATGTCAGTTTCCTGATGTGTCTTTATTCTTTTTATTATTAAAAAAAAAGAGAGAACTAAAATAAAAATCCACCGTGTGGGCTACCAAGACTGCTCAGTGGGTAAAGGCACCCAAACTTCACAACCTTTGTTTGATTACCAGTACCTGAAGGGGACCCTCACACATTGAGGGCTCCTGCCTGACTCTAGATTAGGCACAAACCACACCAAAAACACCTGTTTCTCTGAGATCCTTTATTAAGAAGGGAAGAAAAGTTAAAGTGGCTGCTTTCTGACTCAGGCAGAAAACTGCAATAAATGACCTTGCAGGTGTAAGTTTGAGAAAGGGGAGGACGTCTGTGTTAGAGTGGTCTGAGATGTGGTGGTAAAGGAGACAGAGGATGAGGGAGAAGACGAAGGGGACAAGGGAAAGGGGCAAGGGGTATTTATTGTAGACGGACAAAGGGCTGCCTCTGGATAGGGGGGAGACAGACGTGGCACATGGGCAAATGATGGTTTTTTTTTTCAAGATTTCTTTATTTATTATGTACACAGTGCTTCTGTATGCCTGTCTGC
Organism: Cricetulus griseus; assembly: GCF_003668045.3. NCBI lineage: Eukaryota > Metazoa > Chordata > Mammalia > Rodentia > Cricetidae > Cricetulus > Cricetulus griseus. The sequence continues at coordinate 156,617,718 of NC_048596.1, forward strand.
TTGCACACCAGAAGAGGCACAAGATTTCATTACAGATGGTCGTGAGCCACCATGTGGTTGCTGGGAATTGAACTTAGGGCATCTGGAGAGCAGCCAGTGCCCTTAACTGCTGAGCCATCTCCCCAGCCCTGAAAATGGTGGTTTATAAAGGTAAAGGGGGGAAACTCCATGGTAGGATGAAGTGTTTAATTTTAATTGGGCATGTTACTTAGGTGAGCCAAAGGGGGCTTCTGATTGCTGGACCTTGGTAGTCAGCCTCAGGAGGAGGAAGTGGCCAAATAAGGGAACAGACCTTGGTGGCTGTAGGAATGTGATCTATGTGTTTTTAGCAAGGCAGAGGGAATGGGAGAAGGGTGAGGCCTGCCAGAGCCATGTTCCCATGCTTGAGCTGGCCAGAGTCCCTTCAGGACCCATAAGGTAGACATATTGATTGACTCCCCAAAGCTGTCCTCTGACCTACATACTCCCCCCCCACCCCACCCCCCACGGCTAAACCACTTTGAAGTTAACAACTGGCTATGTCACAAAATAAAATCAAATGAAATAATACCACACTGTTTGTGCCCAGATTTTACAGCGTAACAGCAGGATCAGGTCTAGGTTCTAAAGGGGTGATACTGCTTTTGGCTACTTGAGAATGTCACTATGCTTTCATCCACTGTCACCTAAAAATAAATTTGGTAGCAGAACCACATAAATCAAGGAAAAGAGGCACATGGATAAAGTAATTCAAAGGCACAAAATCAGCACGTCACATTGTGAAACCACCTCCTAGGCTACAGCTGAACCCTTACTTAAGTGAACGCTCATGTTTACCTCTGCAGGGTAGAGTCTGCTTCATTCACGTGTGAGTCCTTCCCACACCATTGACTGGCATGTGCTAGGCACATGGCAAATGCATTTGAAATAGACTACCCATGTTTGTCAGATGAAGGAAATTCATTTTAATGTAATAATTCATAATCTCCAGAGAAAAGATGCCTCTGGCTCTGGTCCTTCAGCAAAGTAATGGCCTGTTCACTTACAGAAGTGGCTAAAAGCTGGCCAGGAAGCACGTGATGGAGGTCTCCCCCTGACTGGGAAGTTCTCATCCAGAGCTTGGATGTAATGGATCCCTCAGAACTCAGAAATGCATGCATGTTCCCACAGAAGCAATGTCCTCTACTGTTTACCTCTTCAACCAGAAGCCGAGAGACACTAAACACCACACAATGGTACAAAAATGCTCCCTGCAGAAACTACTCAGTACCCCAGAGTGGGAACCACCTTCCCAGGAGAAGGACCCCTTCAAGGTTAGTCTGGGGGACACACGGGAAGGACAGAGAGAGATGGCTGGTCCGATTGTCCTCCCGCCCTTTGGTGGAGTTGGGGATGGAACCCAGGGCCTCAAATAGTCTACATGGGTTCTAGCACAGAGCTGCATCCTGGGCCCCAACCAACTGAATTTTGAGGCCTCTCATATGTCACACTCCATGCTAGACAAGGTTTCTAACAGGGAAAGAAAAAAAAAAAAAGCCTAAAGGGTTAGAAACAAGAGGGATGGAGGTAAAAGGGCTGTGTGATAAGCAGAAGGGAAAAGGGGACCAGAAAAATCAACTATTGCTTTTCCCTTCCTTCTTCTCCACTTGTGCTCCACCCATCACCAGGGTGAAGGGAGATGGGAACAGAAAGAGACCATCAGAAGTGGACATGGGGAAGCTTTATTTTTTTATACCTTAGGGGTGGGGGACGAGCAAACACTGAAGCTGCAGCCTGATTTAAGAAAGGGCTCCTCATGACCCTAGGACCCTAGGACAATGGAAAGATGCAGGGCTGGGATCACAATGAACAAGTTGAGGCTGCTCCTACAATCAGAAAGAAAGGCGTGCACCCACTCAGATCTCTTCGAGAGAGACACCAACTCAGGATTCAGTCACCAATATGCTCCAATGTAGATGCCATTGCACCCATGGTTTTAAAGAATAGACTCATTCTTTCCTTCACTGTGATTATACTTGGTACCCTCCAGGTGTGTGATGGGGGAGGGGGTTGATTCTAAGTTCAAGTCTCTTTAAAAAAAAAAAAAAAGTCACAGTATTTGCATAAAACCTACCCACATCTTCCCCTGCTGGCTAAATCATCTTTATGTTAATTGTAGTAATTAATACATGTAAGTATTTTATAAAGTACTGAAGCCTGTGCATATACAGTAGAGGTGAAAACTTTTCCAAGTATTTTCTACCTATGACTACTTGAATCCAAGAATTACAGAAGCCACAGGCACAAGCAATACTGCTGCATGGCCAAACACTATAGCTCTTTTTAGAAGGGATGGTTAGGATGTGTTAGCTAGCCGCATTTATATTTTGTTATTGATTTGTTTGTTTTTTAGTTTTCTGTGTATGGGTGTTTTACCTGCATGTCTGTTTGTGTACCATGTACGTGGCTGGTGGCTCTGGAAGCCTGAAGAGGGCAAGAGTCACAGATGGTTATAAACGGCCATGTGGGTGCTGAGAACCAAGCCGGTCCTCTAGAAAAGCAACGGTGCACGTGACCCTTGAGCCATGCATGGCTTCAACCCAGAAACCACATTTAAAGCATCATCCTTCATGAAGTGAATTCCAATGATCCTACAAGGTGACATCAGGGAAAAACAAGCAGAGACCGGCCTTACAGGGTAGAAGGGAAGTGGCAGATGAGCCTCTGTGTAGACACATGTAAGAGACCAGTGCTTCTTACCAGAGGACCACCTAAAGCAACAGCATGGAGTATGGGGGGGGACACCCTAGTTCAGAGTCAGCCCCCAAGGCCAAAGGGGACAAAAAGTGGCCCTACTGGAAAAACCACTAAAAAACCCAAGCACAAAACTGCACCTGTCCCAGAATAAGGTAGGGTTGTTTGTTTGTTTGTTTGTTTTTAAAATCACTGTGCTGCTTGGCTGATTTAGAGGGAGAAAGAAGGCAGATAAATTACACAACATCAGCATAACTTCCTGCTTGGCCAGTTTACCCCACCTTCTCCCAAGCCTCTGGCCATGGTCCACTTTGCATTTAAAGGTGTGCTCTAGGCTCCCTCCTCCTGCCAAGTGAGAAACAATCTTTGGATGGTTCCTCCTTGTCTAAGCTGCCCCTGAGCTAGTGTTCTGGTGGCTTCTCCCTTCTCTTGCAGAAGGGATGGATTCCTTCCGAAAGACCTCCTCTAGACCCAAATCACAGGGACTCGTTCAGCTTGTAACTCCAGAATCCATGCTGGCCCCTGTCACTTTCTGGGGACTGGCAGGGTCTTGCAACTCCAGATAAAAAAAAATCTTGGATTAAGGGCCATCACACAGAAACCCTCTGGAAAGTCTACTGTCAAGACAGGGAGCTCGACGTACACTTGTAAAAGATTTCTGTGTGTAGAAAGCCAACTCCAAGGCCAGAGCAAGGTTTAGGAGCAGACATAAATGTCTTTGAATCTGTTGTCACAGTCCAACTGTGTGGGTTGGGGCCCTATTCTGAGCACCACTTTCCTGTATAAAGAAGGGAGCAATGGTGTCTATTTTTCAGAGTTGATTTACAGATTAAAGAAAAGAACAAACAGAAAAATCTAACCCAGCCTCTCTAGAGGGCTTACCAGTGGCAGTCACTGGGCCACCATGGCTCTGCACTCCTGAAGGTCTCAAGAAGGGCCTCAGAGTGACTGAGAAAGTGAGTAAGCCCAGGCACAGGTGGTGTGGAAAGTCTATGCCAGGCACATCACTGAGTCTCCCAAGTTCCAGCAGGGTAACATCTGGGAGCTGTATGGTTTGACACCCTAAAAGAAGTGCCCACCAGAGCTCCAGGGTTGTACAGGAGGGTGAGGACACATTCCATCAAGAGGAAGTCAAAGGATAGCCACCACAGAGGACCACTGAGCCCACTTAAAATAGACCTTTGTGTGAGACACCCCCAAGTCCCACAGTTGTCCAACACATAATAGCTACTTTTGTGTTTGTGTATGCTATTATAAGAATATTGAAAACTGTGGTTTTACTGCATTTTCCTCATTGCTATTAACAGACATTTTATAGTTTTCAAATTCTTTTTTGTGTGGCGTTATGTATGGGGTGGGCAAAGGTCAAAGGACAATTTGCAGGAGTTAGTTCTCTCCTATCACGTGAGTTCAAAGGACTGAATTCAGGTCCTAGACAATTTCACTGGCCAGATATTTCTTTACAGTTAAAGTATTATAAGACTGTAATTCATCTTTATTTTTCTACATGCTGCCACGTGTGAAGGAGTTAATTTTTTTTGTGTTATTCAATGTCTGAGCTCCCCTTCCTATGTCAGAAAAGTGTTAACACTACAAAAATGAAAGCCCCAAGCTGGGGGTGGGGGCGCACATCTTTAATCCCAGGACTCGGAGGCAGAGCAGGCAGATCTCTGTGAGTTTGAGGTCAGCCTGGTCTACAGAGTGAGTTCCAGGACAGGCTCCAAAGCTACACAGAGAAACCCTGTCTGAAAAACAAAAAACAAAAAAATAACAGCAACAAAAAAGAAAGCCCCAGATAATCATTTTCTCAATGACCCTCTGACCTAAAGTGTAGGTACAAGGTCCACTCCATTGGCTCTACCCAGGAAATACATCCTGGCTTTTGAATCATTTTGAGGAACACAAAGAAGGCCCCAAAGATGGCTTCTTGCATGAAGGCGCTTGCCACCCAACTTGATGGGTTCTTTCCCCAGGTTATGGTGCAAAGGGGGAAAGAACTGAGTCTCCCAAAAATTGCTTACTCACCTCCTTACACACTGTGGCATGCATGCCTACCCTGCCCGCTGCAATAAATAAATGTAATTTTAAAAGTTATTTCAATAAAGAACCATCAGTTAGAACTATATTAAAAAATCTGTGTCAGGGATTGGGCTGAGAGGCAGTTGGGGTGGTGGTACTGTCTCATGTCATTGGTGTGGGCAATGTAAAATGTGGGACCTATGGTCATGGCCCAGAAGTTGGTTGTGATAAGTTCCTTGGACCAGTCTGGATGCCAAGCTTCCATGGCAGGTCCTCAGATTACCCAGAAAGACCACGGGTTATGTAATATCCACCCCCCAAAAGTAAGAGAGAAGGAGAGGGAGGGAGAAAGGGTGGGAGGAAGGGAGGGAAGAAGAGGAAGAAAGAAGAAAGAGGAAAGAGAAGAAAGAGAAAAAGAAAGAAAGAAAGGAAAGAAAGAAAGAAAGGAAAGAAAGAAAGAAAGGAAGGAAGGAAGGAAGGCAGAAAGAAAGAAAAAGAAAAGAAAGAACCCTTGTCTCTGATTAAAGCAGAGATTTCTGTTGTTTACAACTCACCTTTAACTGATATGCCATGTCAGTTAACATCTTACTGTTTTGGTCAAAGCCACTGTTAAGTTTTCAGAGCAACCATGTACAACGAACCATTTTAGGCAGATTCTGTAAGTTGCCGAGCAAGAGGTTAACGGCATTTCTGAACCACTTCTTAAAATTAACGAAAGGATGAATATATTACCATTTTTCATGGTGATATCTATGACCCAGGGCAGGCTGAAGTAGGAAGATACAGAGGTGGAGGCCAGACTAGAATAAACTGAAAATTCAAAGCTAGACTGGGCTACAAAAACCCTAGAGCAGAAAAAGAATAAAAAACTAAATAAGTAAGATTTGTTTTTACCAATCAGATGGAGAGAGGCAATACCACTCTCTACACAAAAAGCATCTATGGACCAAGAGATGCTCGATGGTTATGAGGGTCAGTTCCCAGCATCCACATCTACCTGCAAACTTCGTTCTGGGAAGATCTGATGCCGTCTCCTGGCCTGTGCAGGCTCCTGCACACATGTGGCCTACATTCACACAGACACAGATACAGATACAGACACACACAGACATACACACACATAAATGAAAATTATTTTTTAGAAAAGCCATCTTGTATGTTTGACAGTTTTTCACACCAAAAAGCCCTCTGAAAAACAAACACTGGTTTCGTTTTTGTGAATGCTGAGTTTTGATCCAGGGCTCTGACTTGATAGTCTACCACAGAGCTACACATCCAGCCCCAAAGCTTCAGCTTGTTTTCCTGTTTAATACAAGGGATGCTACTCCATTGGACAGGGTCAGCCAGCAGCAGAGGGTTGTGGTGACCTGACAGAAAAAACAGCAACAAGCTTCAATGGAACTCAGACTAGCTCCGAACTGAAGTTTATTTTGCCTTTAACTACAACAGACAGTCATTCCCATTTTAGTCACTGTGGGTAGTGCACTTGTCTCCTACTCACTGTAACTAAACTGTATGAAACTCTATATTAAATTTCCCTTTTGGTTAATCACCAAAAACATGTACCAATGTACTTTAAAAAGGAGGCAGAGGCAGGCAGATCTCTGTGAGTTCCATGCCAGCCTGGTCTACAGAATGAGTTCCAGGACAGGGCCCAAAGGTACAAAGAAAGCCTGTCTCAAAAAAACAAAGAAAAAAAAAAGTCTTTTCGGTAAGACCCAAGTTGCTACAAGAAGTCACATGAAAAACCAAACTTTGGCACATGAAAAGCTTTCCTCTGAAAGCCAGCATCAGGATTCTGAGAAGAAACAACTTGCAAGAAAACTTTTTTGTAGCATGAGGAAGGGCAAGGGTTTGGGAAAGGGACTTTGGGGAAAAGGCCCTCAGGCTGCCAACTATCCCTCACACTCTTGCTGCTGCAGCTGCTTCAAAAACATCCAGAAGAACTCATTTTCCTTTCCACTGTGTCCTCTGACAAAGGCAGCCACTGTATGTATGAGTGGAAGTTCACCAACCCTCAGCTCATGAACACAGAAAAGAGCAAAAAGGGGGGTGGGGTGGAGGCAAGATGGCTCAGCAGGTAAAGGTGCCTGCCACTAAGCCTGAGGGAGGAACTGAGTTCAACCTCTGGAATCCACATGGTGGAAAGAGAGGACTGCACCCCACAAATTACCCTGACCTCTGCACGAATGCCAGTCCACATACAGATACAGGAGGGAGAGAGAAAGAACACACACACAAGTGTAAAAAATAAATTGTATAAATAGAAAAGTTTCAAAAAGCAAACACTATTTTTTTTTTTTTAAGAACAGAGAAAAGTAGTTAGCTTGGCAGTGATGCCAAACACCTTTAGTTCCAGCACTCAGGAGGCAGAGATAGCCAGATTTGAGTTCGAGGCCAGCCTGGTCTACAGACCGAGTTCCAGGACAGCCAGGGCTACACAGAGAAACACTGTCTCAGGGAAATAATAATAATATAGAAAAGCAGCTTCTCAATCCCAAATAACAAATGTAAATTTAAAACAGGAAAGTGCTTTTTAAAAAACAAAATCAGAAAAACAAACTGTTTGAAAACCATCCCAATTCCAGAACGGACTGTTTTCTTAACAGGTATAACACACATAGGCTTATCATCTCCCTCACTATTTAAGAGTAGGACAGAGAGGGGAAACCTCTTTACACAAAGGACTAATTTGTCTGTGAGCCAGACTTACAGTTAGATCATCAGTACAAGGCCACACAGTTTGGGCATTTCCTCTTCTGAAACCATTCAACACCAACCTTGCAAAGCAGGCAGGCAGGTTGCAGCCTGTCTGACCTACAGAAACTAGACTCTTTTTAGGGTATTTCAAACTAAGAGTGACTCACTGGGCATGGGGGGGGGGGCACGACACAGGTTGTTGCTAAATTGAGATCTTCTGAGCTCCCTGTCTCTGATGGTAGAGACAGATCCTATGGAGAAGAGGGACCCTCCAGGAAAGGACATATACCAGCAAGGAGGGGCAAATGGTCCTACAGAGCTTAGAGCCCATAAGACAAGACATGTCCTTTATGACATTAACAGGGACAGTGTTGTTTTGGGAAACTTAGAAAGTAACTCTCCAACTGAGGCAACACAATATCTCACAGAAATGGCCACGCTAAACACTCCTACACAGCAGGTCCCATGCAGCCTTCCCCGTTTCCACAGTGGGCACAGGTGGAAGAAAATGCTGCCGCCATGGCTGTAACCCTTTAAGTAGCAGAGTTAGCAGCTATCTGCTTTCAGCCCCAGGCATTCGTAGTATCAGGCACGACATGCCCCATGTCTCATTCGGAAGGTGTTGTCATCAGACCAGGCCTTCCTTACTATAGTTTCCCATTTATTTCCTGTAACTCAGAAAAATGGAAACTGACCCAAAGAAGGCAGTCCCTGGGCACCTGGCCACGGGTCCTTTAGTGCGTCACTCTTCAAGTACTGTTTAACTTCTAATACCATTTAAAATGTTATCACATATTTACTTAGCTCCGCAGTTTATAACCAACCAACCAAACAGGACAAGCCAGTCTGAATTATACAATGTACCAGGGAGCCAGCTGCCTGTGGGACGGACAAGTCAGAACACGGACTGAGTGAGCTAAAGCTAACTACACTTGAAGGCAGCCTCTCTCAGACTGCACTTTTGTCCTAGAAGTGCCTTTACAGCTAAAATGTGGAGAGCCCAAACAACAGTAAAGAGGCTGTAGGTGAGGCCACAAACATCAACAAAGCTGCTGCAGCAGCAACATTCATGTAAGACAAAAAGGCATTTAAGTTTGTCTTGGAAATCTGGCACACCCCCTGAATAACTCTTACTTGGGTCTGATAACAGTAAAGCATTCTGAAGAGATTATCAGTAATTAGTTTCTTCTTCCCCCACCAGCTCGCTACCAGCTTAAAAGTGGGCCAGGAGCCAGAGCTCAAGTTTCACTAGTGTTCTTTTATAAACTGAATAAACTGTTTTAGTTTCATGCATGTACTTGCTGAAAAGGAGATTTTACATCAACCACCTCCATGGGTGTTGAAGAGGCAGCAAAGCAGTTAAATTGGTAACACTTTGGAAATATCCCTGGAGAAGCTGGTGTGAAGGAGCTCCACAACAAAACCACAAGCATTCTATCCCAAAAGAAGAAAGACTTTGTGAAATGATAGTCAAAGGTGTTACCAACTCACTTTGCTTCATGGAGAGCATAATGGCTTGTAATTTTTTTTAACAGTCTGTTATAAATCCACTGGGGAAAAGTTAGGGAAAAACAAGTTATGTTTACTCTTTTAATTGCACATGGTGGTCATATAAAAACACAAATCACGGGCATTATTGACAAGATTCCAAGTCAGCATTGAAGTTCAACAAAAGAAAAGACACCACATAGTGATTTCAATCTAGAAACTTAAAAGCTCATTAGCTACAAATAGTATTGAAATATAAATATACATGGCTCATTAAAATATCTATGAAAAATGTTGGGCTACTGGGCACAGTGGCAGATATCTGTAACCCCAGCATTTGGAAGAGTAAAGTGGGAAGAAGAAGGTTAAGAGTTTGAGGCTAGCCTGGGCTACCTAGGGAGTACTATGTCAGCCCAGGACACATCGTTTTCCAATTTCAAGTTTCCCATTTCAAAATAAGGAAATAAATAGAGCAACACTGAACTTAGTTTATGGAGCCAGATACTCAGTTCCAAAAGGAATCTGGGAGGGTGGGCATGGAATATCATGTAGCCCAGGCTAACTTTAAACTCTCTATATAGCAGAGGATAAGCCGGAACTTGTGGATCTTTATACCTCAATGTCCTGAGTGCTGGGATTACATGTATGTACCAGCATGTTCAACCCATAGGGGACTAGGGATTGAACCCAGGGCTTCTTGCAGGATAGTTCAATAAACTACATCTCCAACTAAGATATACCCTCCTTTAAAAGGCTTTTTAAATAGCAATAATCAAATTTGTTCTTTTCTATTTCTGATTTCTGATACTCTGTTACATGATTTAAAAAAAATCATGGCATCACACATGAGACAACTCAGGAGGCTGAGGCATGAGGATCAGGAGTTCAAGGCCATCCTGGGCTACAGGAGACACTGCTATCAAAAACCAAGTATTAAAATGGCACACGCCTTTAATCCCAGCACTTGGAAGGCAGAGACAGGTCAATCTCTTGTGAGTTTGAGGCCCGGTCTGCAGAGTGAGTTCCAGGACAGTCAGGGCTACACAGAAAACCCTGTCTTTGAGAACAAGACAAACAAGTATTAAAAATCAGTTGTGAAGAGATAAAAGAAAAAGTAAAGCCCCAAATGGGCGGAGGAACCCATTTCTGACGAGCTTATTTTTAGATTTATTTTATGTGATGAGTGTTTTTGCCTACATGTATATGCACCACCTGGTGCCACAGATCAGAAGAGAGCATCAGATGCCCTGGATCACATGGTTGTAAACCACCCAGTGGGTGCTGGGAACTGAACCCAGGTGCTACAAGAGCAGCAAGTACTCTTAACCACTGAGACAACTCTACAGGGCCCTCGTGAGCCACCTAAATGTACTCTTTAAAATTTCATTACTGTATTGATGATGATGATGATCAGAGACAAGTTCTGGCTGGACAGTTTAGGCTATCCTCAAATGCCCGATCCTCCTGCCTCACCTGCCTAAGGCTAGGATTACAGGCGTCCAGCTTCATTTCATCTTCTTTGATGGTCAGAGTTGCTGTCAGTAATCAGGAACATCCCATCCCAAAGAGTAGGCATGAGCTGGGAATGCAGCCCAGCAATATGCCTGTCCTGCATTGAAACCCTGAGTTGAGCCCCGAGCACTGGAAGGAGAAAAGTATAAAACAAAAGGAGCAGGAGTGAGCACCCAACTAAAGAACCACCACACTGTGGTACAGGCTCATTAGAGAGTCATCCTCCACACCCTTCACTGCAAATCAATCAACTGGAGCAGTGCTCCCAGATCTGCCTCCCAAATGAGAACATCTAGAAGCCTTCTCTTTTGTCAAGAAAACATCAAGAAAGGATCTAGACAGACACAGGTCCCAGGCCTCATCTTTATGTGGCATCTTTATGATGTGAGCATCACTCTGCAGGGCCCCTAGTTTATCCTGTCTGTCCTGGTACACACAATTATGATCTCACACACAAAAACCCTCAGAGAAGAAGATCTTCCTCCCAGAAAAAGTCTCACACTGTCTGGACAAAGGTTGGATTACCAATCTCCTATGGCAGTGTTTAAAATTAAATTAAATAAGAAATATGGGTGTGGCAGCTCACACCTGTAATCCCAGCACTTGGGAGGAGGCAGAAGTAGATGGATCACTTAAAAGTTCAAGTGTAGCTTGGTCTACATAGTGAGTTCCAAGCCAGCCAGGCTACACAGTGACACCCCCCCCAAAAAAAAAAAAGTGGTAGAAAGAAAAGATCCAAATTTACTCAGAATTGAAACAAAACAAAAAACAGAAACAGGTTTCTAGGAGAGCAGACAATAGTCTTAATGCATGTTCTAAAATCTTCCCCTTCCAAGAACAAAAAGAAAGAAGATTGCAGGCTCACATCTCCACACTCCTCTCAGAAACTCCCACTGCTGTCTGGAAGGTTTCCAAATGCCTGGCAAAGCTGGCACGAATTCCAATTACAGTTATTCAAAATATGTTAATGAGGCTAGCCCAGGGCCCACATCACACACGCCTCCTTCCTTTGCTTTGTGGGAAGTGAACCTGTGCAGGTTAAAACAGGCATGCCCAACACTTGCTCAGTGGGATGACTGACGCTGGCTGGACAACTGCCAGATTTAAGACAAGCTCTCAGGGGGCACAGCTCCAGGTTTTACTTTTGGGGATCAGTTACTGGCCTTCACACTTTGCTCTACTGGTATAAAAAGTCATTAATGATTTACATTCTTTGAAATTACCCTAGAGATTTCAAGGCCCCGGATAAGGACTGCAAACTTTTAAGATAATTTTCAGTGTGAAATGGGTTGCATTCTACAAATGAAAAAATGGAAGCAGCTCTTACACACTGTGTGGACAATGATGCCAGGGACATCACTCTAACAGTGATGAACATTCAACAGTATCTCCTGAACCCAGCAAGTCTGCCTTTGGGGGACAGAGTGAAATCACAAAACAGCTAGTCACTCAGCTCAATTAGTGTACATTTGAGAACTCAGACTGTCTTATTTTCCCTGCCTCCCCAGAAAAACATTTGCTTTCTTGTCTGAACAGACATTCCAGTCATAGCCTGCATTTCAGAGCTCAAGCTATGCAGCTTCGTTTGTAGAACTAAAAAGCACTGCTTTAAAAAAAAAAAAAAAAAAAAAAAGAGGGGGAGAAGAAAGAAAAGAAAAAAGGAAGGAAGAAAAAGGGGGGAGAGAGAGAGAAAAAGAGAGAGGGGGGAGAATCTCACCATCTTCCCCAGACTTTAAAAGCAGCCTCTGTGTTGGACCTTACTCACATGCCAAGGTCTGCAGTTTCGGAAAACTAAAGTGAAGATGGAAGGTGTGAGCACACACCTCTCCAAGGTGACTCATCCTCAAATGCTCAAGATTAAGCACAGCACTGAGTCCAGCATCAGGAAGAACTTTTTTCCTCAGGGGCAGAAAGGTGTGTAGGATTTCCAAAAGTGCACTATAAGATCACCTGTATGGGTTGGGTGAGCAAATCCCACATAAAACTAATGTCCTACTGCTGTGAGAGCACAAACACCACGGAGGTACAAGCCTTCCTGAAATGTGTTTGTACAGAGCACCTGGGATGCACCATGGACGTGGAGGTCAAATAGAGATGCCAGGGATGGGCTACATAGCAATAAATAGCACTAACACTGCTGAACTCCTAAGTGGCTGAAAACTGAGCCTGGTGGCACACACTTGCAATCCCTGGGGAGGAGACCAAGCTCAAGATTTTGAGCCCTGGGATCCAGTGGTCTATTCGACAGTATGTGGCGGTCATTAATTTTTAACCACATTTAAGAAATAAAAGAGGCAAGCTGGGATGGATAGACAATATCACAACTGCTTTGGGGCACCTACAAGACTCTTCTCATGTGTGAAGATTAGAAGTGAGCAGCTTGTGAGGATGGAAGAATTTGCAGGCTGGGAGGAGCCTCCAATGGACAGCTGGAAGCCGAGTTCCAGTCCAGCTCTGATTGCTGGAACCAGTGGTTCTGGATAGAGAATGCTTCCTAGACTTATATTTCCTATAGGCCTCACTTTCTTATAAGAATAGGAAGAGGGTTGGGGGTGTGGTTCAGTAGTGAGGCACTTGTCTTGAAATGCAAGGCCCAAGGTTCAATCAACCCCAAGGACTAAAAGGGAAAAAAAAAAGAAGTGTCAGGCAAAAGTAGGTCGAGGTTGTACAATCACACCCTCAGCATTTTGGGGGACTACCTGGAGACTACTCTGGAGTGTGCAGTGAGATTCCACAGGGTGTTAGAGGCCAGTCTGTCAACAGTTTAAACTTCTGCTCATATAGGCACATGCCTGCAATGCATTGTCCACACCAGACTGTCACCAGGCTGAGATCAGCCTGATCTACATAGAGAACTCCGCGCCAACCAGGGCTACCTAATGAGACCCTGCCTCAAAAGAAAACAAAAAAGATAAGAAACAACAATATAATTTTCTCCGCTCATTAAATTAGAAAAGTGTGTGTGTGGTGTGTGTGTGTGTGTGTGTGTGTGTGTGTGTTCACCATCCATCTTATTTCCAGAGACAGTGTTTCTCAGTGGCAAGCAGGCTGGCTAGCTAGCAAGCCCTGGGGAGCCATCAGTCTCTGAGGTCCCAGTGTTGGATTAAAACAGGAACCACCACGCAGCTTTACTCATGGGTCTGAGGATGAAACTTGGGTCCTCGTGTCTGCAAGGCCCTTGCTGACTGCACCTTCACCCAGTACCCATACTTCTTCTCTCTCTTCCATCATTTTCTTTTACTTAAGATGCTTCGATAACCACCTCAGACTTAGAAAATATGTGACGTATAAAAACAAGAAACCCTGTGTAAAAACAGACAAGACCAACTGCGTTGAAGACAAGAACTTACTTCAAAGGTGAGAAGGTATTTAAAGACCAGGCTCAAACTGCCCTTAGTATAAGCTCAAGCTTCCCACCAAATAACTAACTTCCTAAGTTGGAACTAAACATGCTTGCTAAAAAAGAAAAAAAAAAAATCGGAGTATCTTCTCCTTGCTTAAGTTACTTGACATCTATCTCTGCTGTTTCCCCATCTCACTCATTTTACAAAAACTGAACCCAAGCTATAGGGATGGACCAGAAACAGGACAAGTCTCTGTTTTTGGTTAAACTCTGATGCAGACAGGCAGGTGGACAAACAACCAAGTAAGTAGTAACCTTGGAAGCAAAAAAAAAAAAAAAGTTACTGGGTCATATAGCTAGGTTTTTAAAGGTTTAAATACACTGGGTATATTAAGATTTATGACCTAAGCAAGGCATGGTGGAGCACACCTTTAATCCCAGTGCCTGGGAGACAGAAACAGGAAGATCTTTAGTGAGTTTGTGGCCAGGCTGATCTACACAGACCATGTCTCTGTCTCAAAATAATAATAATAATAATTATTATTACCTGAACTCAAATACCAACATGTATAAACTGCAAGTGTGTCTATGTATATATTCTATTCAAATATAAGCAGCTATAAAAACATGAACATGTTATAGGACTAAATACATTATAGTTCAAGGGTAATTCTAATAAAGAAATAGTTCCCTCTGGGCCACATGAGACCCTGTCTGCGTGTGCAAGAGAGAGAAAGAGAAAGAGAGGGGGGGAGGGAGGGAGGGAGAGAGAGAACATTTTCCTTTAGCAGTTTACAAAGACAGTAAATCTGTTAATCTAATAATACCTTATAACCTTTTATCTCTGTGCTAGACCCCCAAAAGAACACTGAGTGGCAACACTTTAACTGACAGTTTATAAGCCATCATTTTTCAATTGCACTTAGATGACTTCCTGTGAGCACTATGACTTGTTTTCTGGGGTAACTAGAAACCTCCACCTTTAGTTTAAATATATATGGAATAGAGTAGGCTCCATAAAATAAAACTAGGACTACTACGGCCAGTAAAGAAACATCTAACAAGCATACGACCACAACAACATCAAAAAGCAAGGGTATAAAGTCACCTGGGAGAAGAAAGCATTCCTGTGTTTGGCCTTCAGTGCCTAGAGAAGAGTGGAAGTCATGGAGAGCGCCCTCTCGGGTTGCCAGCATCAGTAGAAGCTGGCTCTGGGATCACCACCAGCTCACAGGAATAACCCTCCTGCTTGCTTCAGTAGCTAAAGATCTACTGACCCAACTCACTTGCTCCGAGCAGTGCACAGGTGTGGCCTCCACTTCCCCTAATGACAGTAATGATCCTCAACACTTACCAAGCAGATATGAAGATGCTCGGAGATCTTGTAGGCAGATGGGCATGGTCATTAAGAGGATGAAGTGTTCCTGTGTAAATAAGTAGTCAAGGAGGAAGGCGGAGAAGGAAGGTAGGAAAGACAGAAGATGGGCAAAGTAGTTAGCATGACCGTATGGCGGTAAGAATTCTAAGGAGTGTTGTGAGTGGAAAAGCAAACATGCTGGTGCCAAGATGGATGGAGCTATCAAGCTGGAAGGTTTAATAAAGGTGGGTGACACCCATCACATTATAAATATCTCTCAAACCATTATTAATATTTATGTTTAATATCTCTCCACGAGGCAACTGAACAGAATGTTAAAATTCTCAGAAGGAAATACTATGCCAGCAACAACAAAAACCAGCCTTCCAGAGATAAAGACTGAGTTCTTTAGGGCACAGCTGGAAGGAGATTCCTTCATTCCCCTGCTAGGGTGAAGCAACCATTCTTACCTGGTCCACTTCTTAGATGACTTTCTACCATGCATGGGGTCTCTCTGGTACTTTCTTTCCCTAAGTGTGGATTTTGGGTTATACACATATAGAAATAATAGCTGAAAAGAGGTTTGACTTCTGTCACTAAGAACAACAGCTTGGTGCTTTTTCTAAATGAATCACATCTCAAAACCACAAAGTAGGACAAGCCAGTTGTGTCTTCAACAGACAGTGGGAAAGGTATTTGAACTGTGAACGATTCCAGGAAACCTGACTTTAATAATACTCTTTCAGATCCTATAACCAGAATAACCAGTACTGTGGTGAAAAACTAATCCCCCCTCATCTCTCCTCCTCATCTCTAAGCTATCCACAAAGTCTGGATCCTCTTTTGAATGGATACACAATCATGTCTAATGGATGTCAACTTAATACCTTCTCTGACTCGACATCTTTTGAGGACTTAGCAACACCTAGGTACTTTTTAATAGTCTAACCATTCTGAAAACTCTTTTAGTTTTGTCATCTTCAAGTACATCCTCATGAATGGATAAGTTGATGTCAATCACAACCAGAAAGGAAAATAAAAAAAGGCAAAACTAAGCACCTATATTTCCAAGAATCCTATATTCCCCTCATCTCAAGGAAAAAGGAACTCTGAGCATTGATTCTACCTTCCCATTCCAATGTAAATATTTCCTTTTATTAGATTTTTTTTGTTCTTTTTCCCTTTGCATCAAGATTAATTATTTCTCTAAATACTATCTGAGGCCACCTCCATCAAACCAAGAGGGTTGGTCAGATTTTTAACTGTGGGATTCTAGGGCTGGGGAGGCGACTCAGCTATGATCCTCTCGCTATGAAAGACCTGAGTTCAGATCCCCAGCAGCCGCATAAAATAAACAAAAAGCCAGGTGTAGCAGTGTACACCTGTAACTTTAATGCTGGAAAACCAGAGCAGGGGGATTCCTGGGCCCTACAAACCAGCCAGTATAGACAACTGGTGAACTCAAGGTTAGTGAGCGGTCCTACCTCAAAAAACAAACAAATGGCCGGGCTTTGGTGGCACACGCCTTTAATACCAGCACTTGGGAGGCAGAGGCAAGTGGATCTCTGTGAGTTTGAGACCACTCTGGTCTACAAGAGCTAGTTCCAGGACAGCCTCCAAAGCCACAGAGAAACCCTGTCTTGAACGCCCCCCCATAAAAAATAAAAAAACAAAACAAACAAACAAACAAACAAACAAACGAGGGGAAGAGAAAGTGAAGACCTTAGCATGGACCTCTATCTTCCATTCCTACATTACACACGGGTGCACATCTGCAACTATGCATACCTACAAATCCCACAGATAAACACAAAATATCTATATATTTGCCTCTGTAAAAAAAAAAAAAAAAAAAAAAAAAAAAAAAAAAAAAGATTTTTCTATCTATGTGTATGTGTGTCCATGTCTGTGTACATGTGTCATGTAATCAGATCCCCTGGAGCTGAGCCACCCAATGTGGGTGCTGGAAACAAATCCAGGCCTTCTGGAAGAGCAGCAAGGACATGTCCTGCTAAGTCTCTCCAGCACAACACTTGGTTTTTTTGGAGTTTTTTTTGCTTGTTTATAAAAAGTTTATGGACCTTACCTATACTTACGAAAGTCATCAGATGGGGGAGGAAAATGAAAACAGGAAGGCCTCGCTTTAGAAGTGACACAGGTGACGTCAAGAACATGGAAATTTGAGGACCACTACCTCAAAGCTTTCATTTTCCCAAACTAAAGGGCAAGGACTCTACCAGGTCCTAACTAGGGGTCTCATGACATCTGAGAACCCATGCTTGGTCTCTTCTTTTTCCATTTAAAATACAGGTGGAAGGGACAAGTAAGCTTGGCGGGTAGAACTTGCACCCAACAAAAGACATCAGCACAAATGCAGACTCGTTGGCCCGGCTCTGTGGCAACTGCCAATTACAGTAGCCAGACCTGCAAGAGGGCTTGATTACATGTAATTTATAAAAAGTAAACAAGCTGGGCGGCTTATGAACAATGACTGGTGATCTTCCAGCCAAGAGGTAATAAAAAGCATGGATAAATGACTCAGCACTCCCCCACCCCCCAGACAACAACAGCTCTCCCTAGTTAGGAGAGTGAGGCAAAATGAGTATTTTGGGTTGTCATTTGAAGAACAACAGCTCTTTGGACAGAGAGGTTCTACCTTGTACATAAAGTCTTTCCCAACCTGTAGCATTCAGAAGTCAGCCACTTAAATGTCAACTTGATCAAAGTGAAGAAATGCTTTGACTCTGGGGATACAATGAGCCCTGCATCTGAATTGAAGCTTCTAGTGGAGTTACGGGAAAATAAGCCCAACAGATAATGAGGGGGTGAGAACAAAGCCTTAGAGGGTTTCTCCATAGGAGCTGCTCACCATGGCACACACACATCCCGATTCTATCTCCAGCCAAATGCTGCAAGAGAAATCAGTCTTCAGACACAGCCAAATGTCCCATGACTGGGCAAAACTGCCTCCCAACCCCACACAACACTGACCTCTCTATGTAGAAACATGCTTGTTAGTAAGCCAGATCCTGGAACACATTTTTGAAATCATAAACATCTCAATGATTCTTGCTCTTAAACATATAGAAGGTAGTAACTATACACATTTGTGAGTATATCTTTCTAATTTTCTGAGATTTGTTTTATTCCCAGGGAAAAAACAATGACTTCTTAGGATTACTTGTGAGCTACCTGGGCAATTACTAAAGGGCCACATAACTGAAGAGCTGAGTGATCTTCTTGCCTTTGTCTTGATCCATCAGCTGGCATATTCTGTTGACTTTATCTATAAAGTATTTCTGTCCATTCAACAGTTGGTACACCCATTCATATAAGTGGGACAGTATTGAGGACCATGACACCTTAATAAATAGAGCTTAGAATATATTTATATTGCAAAATATATTTTTGTTTACGCTGGCCCTATGTGTGTATGTGTGTGTACACATTCATACTTTTTTTTTTTTTTTTTTTTTTTTTGCAATTTGCAATTTGCAAGAGTTGGTTCTCCCTATCCATCATATACTCCAGAGATCAAACTAAGCTCTTCAGACTTTAGGCAAATACCCTGTGGTGGTTTGAAAGAAAATGGCCCCCAGTGGGAATGGCACTATTAGGAGGTGTGGCTTTGTTAGAGTAGGCATGGCCTTGTTGGAGGAAGTATGTCACTGTGGAGGCAGGCTTTGAGGTCTCCTATGCTCAAGATACTGCCCAGTGTCTCAGTTCACTTCTTGTTGCCTTTGGATCAAGATATAAGGACTCTCAGCTCCAGCACCATGTCTGCCTGCATGCTGCCTTGTTTCCCACCATGATGGACTGAACCTCTGAACTGTAAGCCAGGCCCAATTAAATGTTTCCCTTTGTAAGAATTGCTGGGGTCAGGACTGGATAGATGGCTCAGCCAGTAAGAGCACTGACTGCCCTTCCAGAGGACCTGGGTTCAATTCCCACCACCCACATGTCAGCTAACAATTGTCTATAACCACAAGATCTGACACCCTCACACAGACACACATGCAGGCTAAACACCAATGCACATAAAATAAAAATAAATAATTATTTTAAAAAAAAAGTGTTGGAGTCCTGGTCTCTTCACAGCAATAGAAACCCTAACCAAGACACACCCTTTGCCAGGGTCTTGGTATCTCTTCACAACAATAGAAACCTAAGACACACCCTTACCTAATTTTTTACTTTGTTAGTTTGGTTTTGGTTTGTTGACACAGGACTTCACTATGCATCCTTGGCCAGCCTGGAACTCATTCTGTAGTCCCACACTGCTTTCCAATGTGAAATCACCTTGTCTCAGCCACGAGAATGCCGGAGAGTACAGATCCATGCCACCACACCTGGTTTTACATTTTATATGCAAGGAGATCCCACGAGAGTAAAAGTGTCTGGAGCTCACAGATGTCACAATGTACACTACACATAGTCTATCGGAAAATGAACAACTACATAAGTAAATAAGACCAAGTGTAGCCAATGGTATGCTAAAGACACAAGAGTCTTGCACAGTGTGTCTGTCTGTGCTGGTGATGAAGTCCAGGGGAGGCTGACAAAGAGGAGAATGAGAGTAAGCAGAAGTTAGTACAGTTGTAGAGGTAGATAAAGAAGGTCAAGAATTCAAGCAGGGGCTAGAGTATGTGCAAAAGCCCAGAATGGCAGGTCTCAGGACAACACATCAGTCCAGCAAAGCTGAGGCAGAGGCTGACTGAGGAAGGTGGCAACAAGCCTCCTCGATGGATGTGGTAATGCCACATGATAAAACCCAGTGAGCCAAGGGAAAGGCCTGGGTATTACCAACAGCAAAGGAACGCAGCAGAACCAACAAGCTCAGCCCAGGGCGATGGCATCATTAGATTTCTGTTTCAGAAAAGTTGCCTAGCTGCCTTCACAAAGAGATCTTTGCAAGACTGGATGCTGATGCCAGTTAACGACCACAGCCTTCCAGAAGAAAGGCAGCAGAGGGCCAACAGTCAAGAGCTACTGAGGTGGTTTGTTCTGGTCACTGTGTACAGAATGAGTAAACCTGTATTCTCAAACCACTGCAGGAGGGTAGCAGTGCTGTCCACTGGGGGTGCAACAGGGAGACCAGGCCTGAAGGGTGAGATGCTGGCATGGGCACTTGACACTTCTGCAGACCATCTAAGCAGTCTGATCCACAGAATGGGTTGAAAGAATCTCAGATCACGAGCATAAAACCTGAGTGCATTTAACTATGCATCAAGATTTGCAGATGGGCTTTTCAGGTCAGAAACCATACAAGTTACAACACTGGTGAGTTTCTAAGAATTCTTATGAAACTGAGGGCCAGCACTTTTTATCCTTTAAACATTATGTCTTGTAGGCGTATGTCTGCCACACTACACATGAGACAATCAGAGAAAAACTTGGAAGAGTTGGTTTTCTGGGTCTCTTCTTCTACCATGTTGGTCCTGGGGATCGAACTTGGGTCATCACACTTGGTGGCAAGTGTCTTTCTTTAAAGCTGGGCCAGCTGACCTACCTGAGCACAAGGCTTTTAAACTTTCAAGGAGTTCACAGCTTCACAATGGATGAAAAGCCACTGACAGAGACAGCAGAAAAAAAAAAAAGCCAGACTGGCACTCTTAGGAATTCCAGTCTGTGTCAGAAAGGTATAGGAAGGGACTTGGTCATATATACCCAAGAATTTCAAGAAAGAACTACAGTTCACTCCTAGACTTGGTAACAAGGGGCTTCCAGAAAGAAGATGGTGTAAATGGTTCTAGTAAGCACCATGGAGAAGGACTCAGGTTGTCTTCTGTTACAATACTGAGTGGCAGGTGAGGGCTGCAGCTACATCTACATAACTCAGGAGTAGCCAAGGAAAGAGAGAGATACAAACGGAGTCCTATATTCCTGCTGTCACTTTTGAAAATGGAACTGTCCTTAATTAAGCTCTGAAGAAATGGTCCCTTTTTATGAAGCCTTCTGAATCAATCTCTCTTTGCTGAGTTCTGTGAGAGCCCCATCTCATATGTCATCACTGAGTGCTGAGTGTGAGCACATCCCATGTCCTCTACTAGTATAGCAACTCTTGAAGGTGATGGCAGTGTCCCCTTGGCCTCTCCTTTTAAATTCTTCACCATGCCTTACTTATAGCCTGCACTCATACAGTGACTAAAGGATTTACCCTGAACCATGACCTATCTGACCCTGATGGGACAACTGGTTACAATGCAAGACCTTGGACAAACTGCCCATCCTCCCTGAGGCTCATTTTCATTCCCTGTAAAATGAGGGGGTTGGACTCTTTTCCATAAATAGGGAAGGAGATGTGGACAACTGGAAATAAAATACTCAATATAGTTTTTTGCTATGCAAATCAAAGGCAGACTAAATGAAAAGCCAGAGACAATGAACACACCAGAGGAAGAAATTAGAAAAGTTGAAGAGGCACTGAACAAGGTGATTTCTAATTCTGGACACAAAAATGCAGTGGTTTGGCTATACTGTTCCAGAGATTGCACAAGGTCCCACATTTTAGACAAAGTGTAGATGCCTTCTGGGAATTAATACCCTGCCACAAAACCAAAGAACAATAAATGAAGCAATGATTGTTTGAAACATATAAATACACACTTTTCCTTTATTGTGTATACTGTGAGTCACTATGAAAACCATCCTGGAAAATGTAGTGGGCTTGCTGTCACTGCTTGGAGCATCGCACACTGAGAACTCTGACGCCTGACTACCTGATGGCTTACAGAAAAAGAAGGGAAAACACTACTCACTGGTTTGATTCCAGCCCCTTCCTGGGGGTGGGGGCAATGACTTACATACCTAGTGAAGGCTTGTACATAACAGTACCATTAGAGTGAGCCCCCTTATCAAATACTCAGCTCTTCCTTTCGTTTCATCTCGACACGTAAAACCATTTAAACCTGAAATGATCAGGGAGAACTAACTTGTCAGTTCAATTATAACCACCAGAGGCTGGGGGTTCAAATGATACCTCCCACCATTCCTCACCAAGCCCTACACCACCATCAGAATTCAAGTTATGGAAGGTGGCATCTTACCAAGTCCTCCCAAACTGAAATATTACAGTGCTTCTCACTGAAGGTCAAGTGTCACCTTGACAACCAGCAGCGGTTAAATCTTGGCTGCTAGACTCTGGCCAGAGCACTGGGCTGAGCTACAGACTGGAACTGAGAAGACAGGGGGCATTTTAATTCTTTAATCAGGTAGTCATTGATGGGCGGAGACCTGCAGTCCAAAGTGGCCCAACCATTTCCCTGTGCACTTGTAACTAAAGCTGTCTATCAGGAGGGTGAAGCAAGCAAGCTGCCTACTGAGTAAAACACCATCACTACTCCAGTCTTGGCTACCTTACTGTGGTAACACAAGTTAAGAGCAGAGGAAAGAGGACTCTGGGGACAGAGAAAGACTTATTCTCCTCTGACTTATGAAAGTTAGCAAAAACAATTTTACAGCAACAGGTAAGCCAATGCTTTAAATATAGCAGAAACCACAAAAATAATATACCAAACTCTCAAAATCCCTAATGCCATAGTACACGTCAGAGAAAACAGGTCTCCTTACTAAAATTATGTTTACCTGGGCTAGAGAGGTGGCTCAACACTTAAGAGCATTTACACAGGTCCCAAGTTCTCTTCCCAGCACCTCCACAGTGGCTCACAGCCATCAATAACTCCAGTACCATGGGATCTGACTCCTTCTGACTCTACCAGCACCAGGTAAGCACGTGGTGATGGTACAGACATGCATTCCAGCAAACATTCATCCATACAAAATTAAATAAGTCAGTCAAAGAATTTTTTAAATAAACAAAATCATATTTATCTGCTTATTTCATGTAGTGATCTAATGCTTAGATAAATTCAACTTACTCTAGTGTTATGAAAGTGAGTAATAAAACCTTATTTGCTTTTTGATATTTTCCCCCCTTTCTTCAGAGTGGTCAGGCCTCTTTCCTAACAGAAAATAGGCTGTCACTGCTGTCCATGCGCTGTCTGTCCGTTTGAGAAGAATGTCTAAAACTGGACTCAAGCTACCCGAGTCAAAGCAAAAGAAAATAAATAAAATGGGGAAGGGAAACACACTTGATAGTATACTTAAAGCACAGCTTAGTGTTTTTCTTCTCTAAAAAAAAATGACAAGAGGTTTTTACATTGAAAAGAAATGTTTAGACTTTAGTATATTGTTTTCAATTTCAAAAAACAATGTGGCAATTTGGTTTCCACCGCCCTTTTAGGATGTTATTTTCTAGAACAGACATTTACCAAGGCCAAGTAGGAATTCAAAGCAAGAAGGGGGAGGGGGAGAGAGAGAAAGAGAGAAAGAGAGCACAGAATAAGAAAAAAAAAAAAACTGCTAGTAAATGCAGCACTCTTTCCAATGTATAAAAATGAAAGGTACCTTAGTTTAGAAAAACGGCAAACATTTGTGGAAAACATGCCAAGGCAAGGCAAGGCAAGGATGGCTTAAACAGTAGGAAAATATTAAATAACTCACGTTATCCCTTCTAGCAGCTTTCTCCTTTACAAGTTACAGTTCCTCAGTGTGTTGTGCCTACAGCAGCACGGCCAAGGCAAACCACATGGAAAATTTTTGTTCCAGATAATAGTGCAGGACAGGTCTTGGCGGCTACAAGTTGTAATCAGTAAGCTTCAAGAGCTAAAGTGACAGAGATAAGGACCAAATATGCATTCACGGCCCTGCCTTTCACAACGCTGCAGGACGGCCAAAGCCAGTGAGGTTACCACTTTGCTATGAATTTGGAAATGAGAAATTTTCAAATAGGGAGATTCTTCCCACTCTAGATGGATAAAAGAATTGCCTAAAACATAAACACTCTTTCTCCCAGTTCAGGAATCCTTGTATTATTTAAGGGGCCCATGTATATGAATCCAGAATGGTCCACGGAAAACTTCTAGCTCCTGAGGTGACATTTGCCTGCAATTCATGAAAGTTTCTGAACCACTCCTACCCCTCACCAGGAGTTAGCAGTGGAAGGATCTAAATATTTAACATTACAATGGACCACTTTCCCCTCGGGAATCTAAAGAATACTAATTTTATTTGTGCTGTGGTCCAAGAGGAGAGGAGAAAGAGCCTCGTGATTCTAAGTGTTCAGTAATTAGTGAACACAGGGACTGAGATAAAAGGAGTCACACGAATAGGACTTCCCCCCAAGTTCAAATGGCAGATTCAGAGGGAGCTCTAGCTGGATGGAAACAAACCATGTCAATACAAAGAATGTGAAATAAGAGGTCCCCACATCCCATCAACAGTCAGAAGATGTTTCATGGGATTCAATGGCATTATTCCCACCCCTCCGACACTGGCTGGCACTCACACAGCTGGGCTAAGATGGCTTCCAGAGTCCAAGTTCAGGCGCTAGCAGCTCAGATACAAACGAGTCAAAGGCTCTTTTATTCTTCTCCCTACCCGAACACGCTCCCTCTCTGCTGCAAGCTGAAGGCTTGCCAGAATGAAGTATTTAGCTCAAAACAGACATAAAGACATCTTAAATAACTCAGGTCCCTTGGAGTTTTAATAAGCCCAGGCTGCTGTGTTTCTTTCTTCTTGGTTGCAGAAAACACTGTGGTCAGGTGCCCACAAGAACCTGCTTAGGTCATAGCAGAAACAAACTTCTCCAGTGAGAAGTTAAGTTGGCATCCAAACTGCAGGCATGAAGCTTAAGTGTTGTGAAACACTTGTTGTCACTTCGACATCCTCTTTCTTTATTGAAAACCATCCTTCCCTTAGGATTCAGCTATGGCTGAGGGTAGTACAAGTCTTCCTGGACCGGCCTGAAACTCTAGTGGCCAGTTTTCTGTGGCTGTCTTCTTCCTGCTCAGATCTCAGTCTGAGGCAAGTACAGCCTGTAGCCCTCATCTGGCAATTAATCACAGATAGTTCCACAGCCAATCTCTTAGTCAAGCTATTTAAATGTTCATGCATCTATAACCTGTTTTCACAGATTAGAAACTCCTCACAGGGAGGGAGTGGACAGATGCCTCCACTGCATTCCACAAAAGGCCCAGGACCAAAGCTCCTGAAATACCTGTTTATTTATTCAACCAGCAGATAAGCTGCGGGACTTCTACCCTGAGCCAGGTATCGCTTGTGCTTGTGGCCCTGCACCTGAGCCTTGCAACCAACTGTCCCTGTGCATTCTGCACTGAGACACTGGGGAGGCCACAAAGAATCCCCATGTTCCTGCAGCTACCAGAGAGGGGCAATGAGGCGTAACTAGCAGCTCCCTGTCTTCCCTTGGAAATGTCTAAGAGGATGCTCTGGCTGGAGCTATTACTGCTCCTCCCCCTCCCCCACACCGCCTCCCCCTTCCCATAGGGAAACAAGATCAGAAAGTCAAGGATCAGGTGGGAGGCCAGAGCACAGTCCACACTCAGCCTGAGGTTCCTCCCACAGCAGGCATAAGACACACTGAAACCCTCAGTGCTTTTCATCCGATTTCCGAGACACGGTTTTACTATGGAGTCTCAGACTCACTCCTGCCTCTGCCTCCCAGGTGCTGCAGGTCTAAGCTGCAAGACCCCCTGCTCATAAGTAAAATTTCTAAAAGAAACAAGGTCTTTTTCAAAAGGCTAGTCTCAAACTGTATAGCTATAGATGACCTTGAACTTCTGATCCGTCTGCCTCCACCTCCCACATGCAGGGATAATTGGTGTACTCCACCATGCCCATGTTTATGCAGTGCTGGGGATTGACCCAGGTCTTCATCTGTCGCACATGCTTGCCCGGCAAGCAATCACTCAACTATGCCACATCCCCAGACCAAAAAGGATCTTTTATTTTCCAGAGAATTCTAAATCTGTAGTCCAGACAGATGCCTAGGCAATTTAGCTGACCTTCTACCCCACCCTAATCTTTTTTATCTTCAAGAACAGGGTGTCCAAAAGCCACAAGTTCCTCTTGAGGTGGGCTAGCGAGCTGGAAGCTGACTGGATCTAAGTTGGCTGAGAAAGAGACCACCAGATGGCTTCTAGCTCTATTCTAATCCTATCTGCATGGCAAACGACACACCTCCCGATGTCAGTTCAGTTTATAGTTGCCATGTTGACACTGGAAGGAACCATAAAATGAACAAAGAAAAGTGGCACCTGGATGTTCCATGAAATCTCCACCTATTCCCAGAAAAGACCTGAATATTCCTGTACTTCATTAGCCTATCCCTCCTCTCATTTTTTTTTTTTTTTAAGTCTGTATCTATAACTTTCCCAATCCTAAGAGTTGAAAAGTTTCTAAATTCACTTCCCACTTCTGTTCTTGGCAGAGCTGACTGTTGTTGTCGCAATCCCGTGAGTGCCTGCATCTTGGTTTTGATTCCACAATTTTAGAAGGAAAGGAAGGCTCCAGGCCAGGCGGTGGTGGTTCACGCCTTTAATCCCAGCACTCAGGGTGGCTCTATGTGAGTTCGAGCCTGGTCTACAAGAGCTAGTTCCAGGACAGCCTCCAAAGCCACAGAGAAACCCTGTCGGGGGGGGGGGGCGGGGGCGTGGATGGAGGGAGACTCCAGTTTGGGGGTAAAAAATGTCAATGAAACTACCACACGATACAGCTTCCAAATAATAATTCTGAACCCCCAAAAGGTAACAATGGTATTTGGGGATCCAGCAAGCCTAACAGGAATTGGGGAGGGGTTCGTGTGTGTGTGTGTGTGTGTGGGGGGGGGGGCACTTTATACAACTTACCATGCTGCCCAGGCACAACAAAAGAATTAACTATCATTAACTAGCTGGAAGGCTTAATGTAACTGAACACAGTTAAAGCCCTGTGTTACCCGACAACGGTTCCACCACACTCCAAAAGGTGTCGAGGAGACAGCAGGACTTGATGTGAATGTTCACTGACAGGACAATACCAAGGAAAAGACGTTGGACTTCAATGGAAGGCCAGGAGAGTAGATCACTGGCTTCAGTTTAGCACATACCCTGTTATCCTTGGGCGAAGGGGATGCTGCACAGGCTCCCCTCCTCCACGTCAGAGGTCAGGTGCCCACCCAGTGAAAGAGGTTACTCCTGTTTCTAGGCTCATTTCCAGAACTAGGGGGGTGTTTCCAAAGTCCAGACAAAAACTGCCCTGTTAATTGACAGCTGCAGCAGACAGAGCTCAAGCTGGGTGACAGATTAGCCACCCAAGAGCTGGCTGAGGCCTTGCTCCAGGGCTGTCTGCTAACAGGCCACCTTGCTCTGGCTTCCCAGGCAGGTTCTTCGACCCCAGATGGAACACCTGCTCCTGCTGACACCTGCCCAGAGCTAACAGCCAGCTGGCTGTGTGGAGGAGTTCACTGGGTGTCCAGACTGGAGGCAGGCCACAGGGAAGCTCCCCCTGCAGAGATATGGTGAGTGCCAGATGGCTTGAGGCAAGCCTTTATTAGCTCATTTACATTGATGTCTATGAAAATTTCAAATCCTAATGAAAATTCCACCAATGCTTAAAAACAAAAAACAAAAAAACAACCTTTTATTGGGTTTGTTCTTTGAAGTTTTCAAGTATGTATAACATGCACTCTGGATATTGTAATCCTCACTGGTACTTTTAAAAGTAAATCCTTATGAATCTGAACACTTTCAAAATGTATGTTTTATAAAATACCAGGAAAAAACAATAATATATCTGGAGAGATGTCCAATGGCTGCCAGCACAAACACAAAGATAAAATGTTTAGGGAGAAAAGAAATCTAACTACCCTGACCTGATCATCACATTTTACACACACGTACTGAACCACCACATTGTAGCCCCAAATGCTTAGACAGCAGCTAAAACATTTAAATTGTTTATTTGGTTTTTTATTTTTGAGGTGTTGCCTTGGCAAGCCTCACATCTTCTAGTAAGGATGATCTTACTGATTTTATTTCTTATTAGGTGTGTGTGGTGTGTGCGCTATAGACCTTGGGTTGAGGTCAGAGGACAACTCTCAAGAGCCTATTCTCTCCTTGCAAGGATCAAACTCAGGTGATCGGTGTGCTCTTATCCGATGAGCCATCTCCCCCAGCCAAGATGGAGTCTGAACTTTGGATCTTCCTGCTTCCACCTCCCAAGTGCTGGGATTACTGGCTTGGGACAGGGTGGCTGGCTCAGAAGTGCTAGAGATCAAATACAGGACTTCCTGTACAGCAGGCAAAGCCGAGCTACCTCCCTGCCCTGCCAATTTAAATTTTAATAAGAAATCTGAGTGCTACCTTCCAGTCCACTCATTTCCCTAACCCTGGTAACCAAGCTCTGGGCACCACTCAGCAAAACTGAGTGAGCATGGGGAGCTCAGCTCCACTGTAAACAGACGCTAAAAAGCAGCTAGAGAGCGAAGCATACAAAAAGCTCACACCGTTCTGCACAGAAAAGATTGAAATGAGTAAAGAATCAGCTTCTGACTCAGGAGTCCTCCTTCCTTTACCTCGTGCCACTTTCTCTCTCTGAGAAGTTCACGGAAAGTTCCTCTACTAGATGAGCACGGGGCAAGTGACGGAGAGAGCAGACACAGAAGCTGGAGTCAAGGAAGATAAAATCAATATAACTTTGTTCTGCATGTGCATGTGGTATGCATGTGTGTGTATGGGCACACACCTATTCACACACACAGGGGCACGTGTGTGAATACGTGTGCGGGCCCACAGATGAGATCACACATCTTCCTCAATTGCTCTCTACTTCATTTATTGAAGGAGGCACTCTCGTCAATGTGGGAACTTGCTAATTCCAGCTCATCTAGCTATGCAGCTGGCCCTCAGTATGTGTCTAGTTCCTTCAGCTGGAATTACAGTCTGCCACCCTATCTATCCTGCTTTTCACAAGAGTTCTGGGGATCAGAGCTCCAGTTCTCATATTCATGAAGATGAAGCAAAATGATTTGTCCACTAAGACAACCCCCTGGCCCTAAAACAGACCTTAACAGTCATGTCCATCAGTGTTTGAACATCACTGCAAACAGTGAGACAAGCGTCAAAGTCCCACAGGCAGCAGCAGAACCATGATGCACAAAGAAGTCTCATTTAATAATTACAGTACAAGCCTCCAAGACAAACTTTTCATGGGGAATCTGCTCATTATAATCATTATCAGGCAGTAAGATGGCCCAGAGGGTTAAGGCACTTGTCCCTAAGCCTGGCAGCCTGAGTTTAAAACTCAGGACCCACATGGGGGCAGGAGAGAACAGCCTCCTACAAGTTGTCCTCTGACCTCTTGTATACACACACACACACACACACACACACACCTAAAATTTTTTTAAAAAGTGCTAGGTGTGGTGACATATGTTTCATACCAGTACTTGACAGGCAGAAGCAGACAGAGCTCTGTGAGTTTGAGGCCAGCATGATCTACATAATCGGGTTCGAGACCAGCCATGGCTACACAGTAAGATCCTGTCTTTAAAAAAAAAAAAAAAAAAAAAAAAAAAAAAAAAAGAACAAGGAGGTGAAAGATGGCTCAGTGCAGATCACTTGTTACTACTATGTGTATGTAGGCTTCAGGGCCTTGGGTTCTACCCCAAACACATACAAAAAAAATTGAAAAATAAAAACCATTTTCTTTTCTTTCTTTCTTTTCTTTTCTTTCTTTTTTTTTTTGTTTGTTTTTCGAGACAGGGTTTCTCTGTGTAGCTTTGGCACTCGCTCTGGCTGGCACTCGCTCTGGAGACCAGGCTGGCCTCGAACTCACAGAGATCCGCCTGCCTCTGCCTCCTGAGAGCTGGTATTAAAGGTGTGCACCATCAACGCCTAGCTAAAAACCATTTTCAATCAGTCTTTGACCTGCTTTGCAGGATTATTTTCACCAAAGAGAAAAAAGAATAGAAAAAAAATGCATATGTACACACCTCCATCTTCCCTGGTCAAAACTACTTTTGCAAAAACAAAGCCAAAGGTTTGATAATCGAAGGATGTCAAATCTTCTGGGGAATAAAGCACTTGGCAGTCCTCCATGTCATTTTCTTGGCAGTCACCTGTCTACTGTCATCCCAGGCCATCCTCACCTACTTCACTAGTGTGTAAAGAAAACGCCAGTCAGCTGGAGAGATGGCTCACTCAATCCCACCGAAGCACAGGGACCTCAGTTCAACCCCCAGGCCCCTTGTAAAACCCAAGCAGATACTGCACCTTGTAATGCCACACCAGAGGGGTGGACACAGTAGGATGCCTGGATCTCACTAACCAGCCAGCTGATCCTAGTCGGTGAGTCCCTAGTCCAAGGGAGACACTTTGAAAAGAACCAGGGGGATGGCTCCTGGTTGACCTCTGGCTACCACAGGTAAACACATGCATACCAGCACGCAACACACACAACACAAACACACACACACACACACACACACACACACAGAGAGAGAGAGAGAGAGAGAGAGAGAGAGAGAGAGAGAGAGGGAGGGGGGAAGGGAGGGTGGAGAGAGAGAGAGAGAGAGAGAGAGAGAGAGAGAGAGAGAGAGGGAACACACTAGTTTTCCACCAAGCAAGAAAACTCTCGGCGTCCCCCCACACCACTTAACTTGGACACTCAGATAAAAACTGCTTTGCATTTTGGCCGTTTTTTTCCACACACATTTACTTTGTTGTTCCCAAAACTTTAAAAGTATTTAACAGCAAAGGCTGGGTTTTGCTCTTCAGCACCCTGCATCTGATGGGTACTTCTTGAGATCTCAGCTAATAGTCAACTCACAGAAAGCACAGTCTGAAATGACTCCCTGACCCCACCAAGCCCCACATCTAGCAAACTGCTGTAGTACATGGCCATATCACCCTGAATGAACCCACTCCAATGGGAGAAAATTGCTGTTGTCAACAAATGACACATGTAAATATACATAATCATACACATATATATTCTCCCACACACTTCTGCTTATTGTTATCTATGTATTTATTATTAATATTTGTATTAGTAACAAACTTTATTTTGTTTTTGTGGTTTTGTTTTTGAGATACAGCCCTTGTTAGCCTAGAATTGCTATGTAGACCAGGCTAGCCTTAATCCTTCCATTTCTGTCTCCCAAGTACTGGGTGTTAGGAGCATATACCACCATGCCCAGTTTTTATTTTATTTTGGCCTTTGTTAAGACCATTCTTCCTACAAGGCTTTCCCCTTCTGTACTACCTTCCCTTGTGGCTGGTGCCTAGGACCGAGTTCAGCACCACTAGTGAGCCACAAACTAATGGGAAAGAGTGTGCTGAGTTTCTATTGCCATTATCAGCCATATATACTGTACTGTAGTTTCCCTGAGAATCCTAACGCCATCTTCCCTAAGCAGTGCGTCTCAAGCCTAGTATCTCCATCTCCCCACCCCTCCTCCTTCACACAATAGTCTCTTTACAACTAATTCTGAAGACACCACTACCACTCTCTAAAATTTTTGGAATCAAATTGCCATCTTTACCAAGAAATCCAGGAAAACGTGACAGGCATCTTTGGGGATCCTCCGACAATTTAACGAAGCACATCTTTCAATAAAACTGCTTGTCTGTAATATATTCTAGCAGAAAGTAAACCAGAAACTCGATGGTGAGCTCTGTGAAATAAATATTGCCCGTTTCATGCAAGCAAGCAGTGAGTAATCGGATTGACTAACTTGAGGTGGGTACTTGGTGTAGATTCCCTTCAACCAGAAACAGTTTCCATCAAAACCGGTTAAGGGGGTACGCTGTACGTTTTGCTTTAGGAAAACACGTTTACTCAAAAAATAATTGCTTCAGCTGCCAGGACAAAGTGTCATTTCTTCGCTGGCAGGGGACATCGTAAAATTAGTCGATCTGGAGTAAGATTTAAGATCCCAGACTCCTGAGTAGGACACAGACTTCCACTGCAGTAGTGTAGATTCCTTCAAGATACAGTTTTCTTGACAGAGAACACAGTTTAACACACAATCAGCATCTTGAGTCAATTACACAAATACCATTTAAGCCGTTCTGGTGCCCTGGAAAAGAATCACAACACCCAGAAATCCCTGCTGCCTTCAGCTGTCCCCTCTTGCGGGGCTTGACAGCGCGTCCGGGGAGCCCAAACATTAGCCACCATGCTCCCCCCAGCGCCCTCCGGTCGCATCAAACCGCCGGCGTTCTCGGGCCACACTCCAGTGTCCCTCAAAGCAAAACCGCGAAAATGTGAACCCTGCTAAGCAGACGGTAGGGCGCGTAAGAACTCCCCCCAACCCCCGCCCCAACACTTTCCCTTGTGTGAGTAGTTTTGAGAAGTTTGCCTATACGATCCACTTCTCGCGTCCACGATTCGCTTCCCTCAACCTCCTAGAGGCGCAGAGGGGGCGCGGACCCAAGGGAGAACTGATGATCACTACTAGCCCTCGGTGCCGGGAGATGTAAATAGCTCCATGTGAATCAGATGCAGATAATAAAAGAAGGCTCTTTCTTTCCGTTTTCACCCCACCCTTGCTCAGTGGAATTAACAACAACGAAAAGTATGCAGCCGGCTTGAGCCTGGGCCCCTCTAAGGGGCGGCGAGGCCTGCAGGGGAGGCGGTCTGCAACATGGAGGGAGAAAGTTTGGCCGCCAAGTGGACGCCAGGGTGCGAGTGGACCGCACCCGGTCCGAAGCCAGCTGGCCGAGAGAGGGATCGAGGAAGCGGAGGGCGGGATTCGTGGAAGAGCTCGGCGGCGAGCAGGCTGCTGCTGCCGTGGCCGGCGGTGCCCTGACCTGTACTTACATAACGCTTCAACTTCTTCTCCGGGGGGGACTTGCGGAGCCATCCCGAGCAGACCACTTCGCCGCCGCTCATGGTGCACGCCGTGAGGGCTCGAGGGCCAGACACCGGAGAGGTCGGTGGAGACAGTGGGCGCGCTCCCGGCACACACGAACCCGAGGAATTCGCCGATTCCCTCGACGGGGCGGCCGGGCTCCGCGCGCCCTGTGTTGGCGATCGAGTCTCTTCCGCAGACCCGCGGATCGAAGCAGAACCCGAGCGGGAGCCGCGGGGACCAGAGCTCACCCGCCTTCTTTCAGTGCACCCTCCCGGCCGCCAGGCGCGCCGTCCCGCCGCCTCGGCAGCGGTCGGGCTCAGCTGGGACTCAGCCGGGACACGGAGTCGGGAGCTCGGCGCCTGGCGCTCCGCCCCTTGGGGGGGACAGGACCTCCCGCGAGCGCTCCCTGCTGCGGACCCCACGCTGCACGCGCGCACACAATGCCCGCGCGCGGAGTCCGCTCCGCTCCGCCCGCTGGCGCTTTCAGCGAGCGGGGCGCGATCTTCTCCTTCCCTCTGCTCCGAGGAGGGCCCCCGGGAAGGCGTGTGGCTTCCCGGTGGCAGCGGACGCAGGGGCAAGTCCCGCTCCCGATCCGCTTAGGGAGTGCGAGCACCGGCGGCGAGGCGCGGGGCGTCGCCTGGCGTCGGGGAGGTCGCGGGTCCGCGGCGGGAGGGTGGGTCTGCGCTCCAGCCTCCGACGAGGGCGGGGATCAGCGCAGGGACGAGGCACAGGGCGGCTCTGCTCCGGGAAGGGACCCCTCGGTCCCGTCCCCTGCGCTCCTCCCCCACCCGGGGGCGCGCGGCGGGTTCGGGGAGGCGCGGCCCGGGGTGGGCCCTCCTTCTCCTGCCTTTCCGCCTCCCCTTCCCACGATCGGTCGCCTCCAGCTTCTGCCCAGACTTTCTCTGAAACTCCTCCGGAGCGCTTCCAGCCAAAACAAGGGCCGGGGAGGCGGGGCCGGTGCTGGGAGGGAGCGAGATGGCAGAGGCACCCTGGGATCTGTAGTCAGCGGCGCGCTGGGGTCCTCGCCGCCCTGCCGCCCCGGGCCCGCGCGCTGGGCAAGGCGGCGGTCTCCGGGAACGCAGCGCCACCTTGGCACGAGCGCGGGAGCGCCGGGCATGCTCGCCAGCTCCATCTGAGTTTGCCATCTTGACACTACCTGGTGTCAGCTAGGAGTTTGGAATGGGCTGTACCCTCGCGATCCGGAGTTTCGAGGGCTTTTCTCGACCTGACAGCCTGAAAAAATAACCCAGCCAAGGTACCGGTCGCGCGAGGCTAAAGGGCTTCCTCCCCAGGACCAGGAGCGCGCCCTGCTGTGCACCGGGAGACGGAGAGGGACTTCCAGGACGCCTAGGGCCTGACCCAGGAGCCGTTCTGCCCATTGCGATTCCTTAGCCTCAACAAAGCGTTCAGCAGCATGTAGTTCTGAGACACAATAAAGTCTCACACTACCTTCATTCGTGGGTTGTTTCTTTCAGTTGGCTTTGTATTTGCTTAAAACCTGCCCTAGGACGTTGGACAGGAAACAGAATCGTACTGGATGCCATAGTTCTATTTGCCTTCTGTGTGTTTTACTTATTATACCTGGGACGAGTTTGACACAGTCCTGTGGTAGAGCTCTTATTTATGCGTGTTATTTGGAACAAAGCCTTGGAACAAATTTTAAAAGGTAATATAGATAATCAGATATAAGTGCTGCAGAGCATGGTGTGGTGGCGCATGCCTTTAATCTCAGCACTCGGGAGGCAGAGGCAGGCGGATCTCTCTGAGTTCCAGGCCAGCCTAGTCTACAAAGTGAGTTCTAGGATAACCAGGACTACAAAGAGAGATCCAGTCTCAAAAAACAGAGGACTGTGTGAAAATATGAATTGATAAACCAGCATTTCTGAAAAGTATATAATACTTGGGACTCTCCTAATAAACAGTTCTAGCCCGGAGGTGGTGGTGCATGCCTTTAATCCCAGGAAGCAGGAGGCTGAGGCAGATGAATCTCAGTGAGTTGGAAGCCAGCCTGATCCACAGAGTGAGTTCCAGGACAGGCTCCAAAGCAATACAGAGAAGCCCTGTCTCGAAAAACCAAAACAAACAAACAAAAAAAACAGGAGTTCTGAGTTTGCAATGTTGTAGTTTGGAGAGAGGGAAAAGTGCCGAGAGCCTGGCATGGTGGCACACCTGCAGTCTCCGACCTGAAGGGGGGGGGGGTCGGAGAAAGATGGAACAGAGGGAGGAACTGAGGCAGGAGGAGGCAGAAGTGCTGCGTTAGTAATGAGACAGAAGTCCCTGAATATATAAAAAGGGACAGCACCCTCCATTCTTGCCACAAAGTGCTTTCAGATGGAAAAGAAAAGTGGAATCTATCTTGTATGACTTAACGTTGAGAATTTCAATTACAGCTTTTTCTTTCAAATAAGTATCAGTTATTCCATTCTTATATACAAAATTTTTAACTGTTTGGCAACTTACATCTGTAATCCCAGTTCTCGGGAGACAGTCAAAATAATGTACCAAATTACCTCTTTAACAAAATATCTATACACATAAAAAATAAAAAGTATTGCCTTAGATTTATGTTTGAGCCCATGAGATATGCCCCCATATATTACACATTATTATGGAAAAAGTTTACATTCTTACCTATACACCACCTTTACATCATTTATTGAATCTTATTTTGTATGCGTGCATTAAAGATTTGCTAGTGTGAGGGGTTATGTGTCTTTTTTTGAAGGGTGAGTTGAGACAGGGTTTGTTGTAGTCCTGGCTATCCTGGCACTCGCTCTGTAGACAAGGCTGGCCACAAACTCACAGAGACCCGCCTGCTTCTGCCTCCTGAGTGCTGGGACTAAAAGGGTGTACCACCAACACCCAACTCATGCTTCTAACTTCAGCATTTAGGAAGCTGAGGCAGTGTAAAAATCTGTCTCAAAAAAAAAAGCAAAATAAATGAATAAATAAGTAAATAATTGGCATGCTGGGAAAAGGCATTACATATAATTAGGCTGGGTTTTATTCACACAGCAAATACAGAATGTCTGATACTGGGATACAATAGAGAGAAAGGGCCTTATCTATTCTGGAAAGAAAAAAATACAGATAATTAACCACTAAATATCTATAATTTAGCTGATAAATGATGCATAAGGAAAATAAATATTTGGGCAGATAATGGAGAATCTACCCTTTGAGAGAGGCGGGGAGTGGGCTGAGATTGAGCTCTCTCAGGACCGGCAGGAGCTACCTGCCTGAGGAGACAGAAGAGACTCTAGGTCTGTGGGTCCTCAGGCTGCCAAGAGCTTTGTAAGAACTGAATACATTCAGCAACAGAGTGAGCAAGAGCGGCATTAACACTGTGAGACTGCAGAGGTGGCCAGACATGGAGCTGCAGATCCTTGGGGGGGGGGGTTGTCTTGAACTGGTCTGGTGAATCCCCAGCTAGCCTCACCGTGAATGACCCTAAACTTTTGACCCTCCTGCTTCCACCACCTGCTGCTAGTATTACCAATGAGCACCACCAGGCCCAGGTTGGGGGTCTTTATGAGTTTAGACCTTTTCCATAAAGTATATGGCTGTCCCATCACCACAATCAACTCTGTAGATTAGCGTTCCCACTTTAACTGCATGTTTCCTACCTTATTTTCACTTCCACCCTATGCCATCATTCTTGCTTCTCTGGCAGTGAGTACTCTGATTTTGTGCAGTCCATCTGAATTCCCCGTTACTCAACACTGTCAGGTCTCTAGTCTAGGATCCATGGCTTCGACAGCATGGGCCCAGCCTTAGCAAAACCCAGCTGTGCTGTTTTCTGCACCCAAGTCACAGTCAGATGAGTGACAGCACTCTAGAATGTTCAGTGGGTGACTTCAGATCCTCCTCTGGCTTTTCAGTCTTTCTATGATGGGATCTAAAGTTTATACAGTACAGAGAGTCCTTTAAAAGAAAAAGTGTAGGCTGGCGACGTGGTTCAGTTGGTAGTGTTTGGCTAGTATCCATGAAGCCCTGCTGGATTTGATCCCCAGCACCACACAAAAACCAGCCAGCAGTACAAAACTGTGATCTAGCACTTGGGAGATAGGTGCAGGAAGATCAGAAGTTCAAGGTCATAGGGGGTTCAAGGCTGGCCTGGAATGCAGGAGACCCCATCTCAAAAAGAAAGAATACCTTTAGATTATATTTATACAATTAGTATGAGTATGTCTTTACAATGAGGAAATAAATCACCAAGACATTACTGCAGTCTTTAAAGATTTACAGGTGATGTCTAGACCCCTTTTATGTATAAACTTGCTTATAGCTTTTCATCCTCTCAACTAGGACACTCTACCCTTCCCTCCAGGGTGTACAGGGACTGACCTCGTGCAAAGCCTCTTCAGCTTCATAGATGTCACCTGGTGTTCCAGTTCATTGAGGCCATTATAATGAAATATGTCACCCTGGACATACAAGCTATAGAAGTTCACATCTTAGAAAACAGGAAGCCATCTTCATAGATCCAGAAGGTTTGGTCTCCAGTGAGGGCTGATTCCTCATAGAAAGTGCATTCTGTATTTCAGGAGATAGCAAAAATGGCCAAGCTCCCTCAGGTCCCTTTTATACAACATTAATGAGTGGCCTCCTGAAGGTTGAGCCCATCGTCCTGGTGCTTAGCTCTCAGCATGTGTATTTTAGAGAGAACAGACATTCACACTCCAGCACCCTCAACCCCACTCTCCCTCTTGCTTGATCTGAATGGTTTATTTGCTTGGTCTCCACAGTGTGCTTGCTCTCTCTCTCTGTCTCTCTCTCACTCCGCCATTGCTAGGGGTTGAGCCCAGGGTTTTGTGTGGGATAGCAAGCACTCTATCATTGAGGTAAATTCCAGCTCCCAGCTTTTTTCTTTTCTTCCTTTTAAAAAAAAAAGTGTGTGTAGAGGCCCGGTGGTGGTGGTGCACACCTTTACTCCCAGCACTTGGGAGGCAGAGAGAGGAGGATCTCTGTGAATTCAAGGCCAGCCTGGTCTACAGAGCAAGTTCCAGGACAGGCTCCAAAGCTACAGAGAAACCCTGTCTGGAAAAACAAAAGAGGTGTGTGTGTGTGTGTGTGTGTGTGTGTGTGTGTGTGTGTGTGTGTGTTTGTGTGTGTGTGTGTTGGTTTAAATGAGAAATGTCCCCATAGTCTTGTGGCACTGTTTGAGAAGTATTAGGAGGTGTGGCCTTTGGCAGGAAGTATGTCACTGGAGGCGGACTTTGAGATTAAATCCTCTGGCCATTTCCAGTTTGTTTTCACTCTGCTTTCTGCTCTCAGTTTGCTCTCCTGATGCCTTGCTTGTTTTTGCTGCCATAACTCCACTGTACAATCATGAACTTAATCTCTTGGAAGTTATAAATCAGTACAAACTCTTTCTTCTATAAATTGCTTTGGTCTTGGGTATTTATCACTGAAGGAACCGGCTTCCCTTTTGGCAGCCATAACAGCCGAACACGTGCTTGCCATAAACCTGCCTTGGTCACTTAGAGGTCAGATGCCTGTCTTGTGACAAGGAACCAATCAGAAGTTAGCTGGTGGCGCTATGCTTTACGACCCTGGGTGTGCTTTACGGACAAGCGCACAGCAATGACGTAGAGAGCATAGCAACCACCCTGGGAGGGCCTATGAGCCATAACAACCAGTTGACCAATCAACACAGGGCAAGCCCTCCAAGCCTGGAGGCACACCAATCATGAGCCTGTGCGTACCCCTAGACACTCCCCTTACGCTGCCCTATAAGATCTTTTGGGAGACCCAAGGAGCCGTCTTTTCTAGCCGTCCGCCATGACGGGTGGGTGAAAGACCCGAGCTAACATGGGGTTAGCTCGTTAAATTACAATAAAGCCTCGTGCAGTTTGCAGCAAGCTCTCGAATCCGCCTGGTGATTGGGGTGACCGCGAACGTGGCCTGGGACCCCGGATACTTGAGTTTTCAGGGTTCTAACAATCACAGCATCAAGAAAGGTTCTGTATTCAAGATTTGCCTGCCTCTGCCTCCCTAGTGCTGGGGCTTAAGTACACCACTACACCCAGCAAAAAAAGGAATTCTTGAAATAAGATTTATAAATAGTGAGAAAACAATCTTTTTTTAACATGGAAATAAAACGTTGCTTGCTTTGGGAATATTTCAAATACAAGAGTTATGAGATAATAAGCTTAAACATATACCTAACTTGTCTACTTTTATTTCTAATCTAATATTTCAGATTTTAGATCCCTAACTGGGACAAATGAGGTCTTCTTTGGAAACATAAACCGAATCATTTGTGATTATGATATGAAAGAATTCATGTCACCATGCTATAGCCATTTACCACAGTAATAACTCCACACTGAGTTCAAGCTACCTTCTCCTTGTTTTGCATAAGAAATCAAAAATGTGTATTGGGCCCTGTTTTCTTTTAAACTTGGTGTTATTAAATGGCTGTTCAGATAGATGCTGTCAAAGTAAACACTGCACAGGTAATAAGGAGGCATGTCAATCAAGGTTGACAGAGAAGTAGAACAGGTGACAGTCTCTCATTAAATGATACTGGACCAAGGGACACTCATCAGGAAAGACATGGTTCATGATCTCATCTTACGATACAGACAAAACTCAATGTTAAAATACAAAGGAAAAATGGTAAATTGTAGATAGATTGTAGACTGAGGCCAGGGCTACGGAACTCAATGGAAGTGTTTACTTAGTGTCCACAAGACTTCGTTGTCATAAAGAAGAAAAAATAGGGGTTGGTGAGAGGCCTCAGTGGGTAAAGGTGCCTTCCACCAAGCCTGTGAGCACAGTTCCATCCTAGAGGTCTGCATGGCATGAGGAGAAGGCCAACTCCCTCCACTGTATTCTGACTTTCACGTACACTCATCATAGAACTTGTGGGGACAGACAGGCAGACAGACAGACAGACAGACAGACAGACAGACAGACACACACACACACACACACACACACACACACACACACACACACACACTCATGCCCAAGCAAGTATAACAAAATTTAGGTTGAAAAATTTGGGACAAATAAAAATAATCTAAAAGATTTTTTAACTGCTCTCTTAAACTTTGAGAAAGATAAACAGTTACAGAAAGCACTGACCTTAAAATTTTAAAGTCAGATGTTAGGCATGAGTAAAACTGAAGCATCTCTTGGTCACAAAACATCTTTTTGAATTTTTCGTTATTACTTATTTGTTTATTTTTATTTTCTGAAACAGAGTTTCCCATTGTACCCCTGACTAGTCTGGGACTTGTTATGTAGACCAGGCTGACCTTGAACTTTCTGCAATCCCTCTGCCTCTGCTTCCCGTGTACTAGGATTACAGGCGTGCCTGTCTAAGATCCATCTTTAAGAAGGTACAAAATCAGGGCTGGCGAGAGGGCTCAGAGGTTAAAGATGCTTGCTGCCAAAGCTCACAGCCAGCGACCTGTGCATGCATATATCATGTACACACACATATACACTGTGTGTGTGTGTATGTGTGTATATATGAGAAAGAAAAACATGGAGAGTGAAAAACTGAGCTGGAAAGACAGGTGCATGTGTAAAGGCATTTGACGTGCAAACCTGACAACCAAAGTTCAGTCCCCAAAACACAAGTAAAGAGCCAGACTCTGTAGGGCAGTTCTGTGCTCCCAGAACTCCTATAGTGGCAAAGTGACATGGGAGATGGGACAGGAGAACTGCCCAGATGCTCTTGACCTCTCTAGCTGGAGAAAGAAGAGCCTGCTTCAGCAAGGTGAAAAGCAATAACTGACTTCCTCAAATCTCCATTTGACCTCCTCATGCACACTGGGGGACACACAGGAGTACACACACACACACACACACACACACACACTTTTTTTTAAAGAGACAGTTTAATACATGTATTTGTCAAAGAGCTTCCAATTTTTTAAAAGATTTATTTTATTTATAGTTGTATGTATGTGTGTGAGTATGTGCACATAAGTGCAGGTGCAAGAGGAGAGGAGGCTGGAGGGGCTTCAGACCCCTGGAGCGTGTATTAACCACTCAACCATTCTTTAAACGCATTTTTAAGGTTTTTTTTTTTTTTTTTTTTTTTTTTTTTTTTTGAGACAGGGTCTTAAGTAGCCCAGGCTAGAGTCAAACTCAATCAAAGAAGACCTCAAATTCATGATCCTTTTGCCTCCACTTCCCAAGTGCTGGGGTTACTACACTTACAAGTGTAGGTGTGTGCCCCTACTCTCTGCATCTGGAACATACAAAATTCTTCAGGAATGACTATAACAGGCAGACCATCCCAAACCTCCGCTTCCAACAGAGATGGAGGAAAACCAGCTTCTGAAGGACTAAATATATGAACAAATAATTTTTATGGTAGTGGGCATGAGGCGACCAAGGACAGTCACACCCCAAGACAGGAACCAGAGCCAAAGAAGTTTCCAGCTCACTGCTTCTGGGCTTTCTAATCAGTAACACAAGGAGCTTAGCGGGACGGGGGAGGGGTATGGGGGGGGGGACACGAAGCGACATGACACGTGTTGGGGGGGCGGGTGCTGAGGAAATGGAATTTAGGGTTCAGGGAGGTTAATGCTCTTCAAGGCTGCAGGATAGATTGCCTGACAGGAAATAGTCACAGAGAGGGCTGGGGAGAGCCCCTCTTCAGTGGCCTCTCTCTCCAGCAGAACAGAACGCGGTGGGGGAAGGGTGGGGGACAAGCAATGACCGTCACTATGCTAGGAACAAAACACCGGAAAGGAAGAGAGGATCAAGAGTACCGGAGACAGTGAAGGTTGGAAATGTGACTAGATCTTCAGAGTTTACAGGGCATTCTAAAGGTCTCTGGAAGCCATTGTCTCAACAGTGGTGTAAAATC
This sequence comes from Cricetulus griseus, assembly GCF_003668045.3. Taxonomy (NCBI): domain Eukaryota; kingdom Metazoa; phylum Chordata; class Mammalia; order Rodentia; family Cricetidae; genus Cricetulus; species Cricetulus griseus. The sequence goes on from NC_048596.1 coordinate 156,659,383, forward strand.
AACATGAGCTAGATCCGCTGTGGATTTAGGGAAGAAAACTTACAGCATCCTTACATTCAAGCTATTTCTAAGTGAATATTATAAGTATGACTATGCATAAATACAAAGACTCATTATTTGTAGGAGATAAACATGAAACATCCAACAAAATAAAATGTATAGTGTCTAACAACATGATATTGTCAACTTGACAGGACATAGAACCATGGCAAAGACAAATCTCTAACAATTTTGTGGGGATTATCTAAAGAGGTTAACCGAGGTGGGAAGACTCCCCTCTATGTGGGTGGGGCCATTTCATGGGCCTCATTTCCGTCCCCTTCCTGACTGTGGAGGAACGTGACCAGCTGTCTGCTCTGCTACAGTGCCTTACCTGATATGATAGACGTGTTCCCTTGCAAAGTGAGCCAAAGCAAATTCTTCCATCCTTAAGCTAATTTTGTCATAGTAACAGGACAAGTAGCTAATGTGAATGTCCATTCAGAAATGACAAGCCGGTAAATATGACCCAAAATGAGGAGAAGAATCAAGAATCTTAGTTGGGGCCAACTAAGAAAGTTGATATAGTGGATTATTGCCTATACTGTCAGCATTCAGGAAACTCAGTACAGAAAGAGAATAACTTTGAGGCCAACCTAGACTAAATAGTGAGTTCAAGGCTAGCCTGAGCTATATGGTAATACTCAGTATATAAAGTAAAATAGAAGTCACATATACATGGTAAAATTAGTGGGAGGAAAACATTAGAGGAGTTGTTATGGGCTGGGGATATGGCTTAATGGTAAAGTACTTGCCTAGCATGCATGAGGTTATAGATTCAACTATTAGCATTGCAAAAACTTATGCTATATCCCATGTTCAGGAAGCTGCAGGAATGACTTCATGTTAGATAAGAAAATTATGTTATAAAGCCCAAAATCAAACCTCCAAAGATGAGCACTGTGATGACAGACAAGAGAAATACACTATGTAAGATCAACAGTCGCTTAGATAGCAGAATAGTAAGTTTGATATATGGAATATGAAAGAAAAGATTGAATATAACATTAATAAAAACAGGATCACCCCAGCTAATACATGTATAATGAGTATCTCCTATGGTGGGTGAAGGATATATTTGAGAAAATACTGGTAAAAAATTTATTATCCCAATTCTTTGACAGCTATACATAGACATATTCAAGGGAGGCATTGCCTGGAGAAATTAAAAGAGAACCTAGTAAGAAATGCAGTTTGTGAGTCAAAATGCATTCTCAAGTTGCCATCAATTTTCCCCCATTTGATCCTTAAGTTGGACATACAGTCATTACACCAGCACTCAAACACAGCTCCTTCCCTTGAAAATGTTCAGGCTGATTCAGACATGCAAGGACCTGGAGTGCCTCAAATATCCTTGATAAGATAACCAAGACAGAGAGAACACAGGAAGTTTGTGGGGACATGGAAAAGAAAAGGGGTCACTCACCCAGGAGTCTGGTTAAAGCATTTCACCAGCATGGAATCAAGAGTTCCAGCACAGTTGACTCCATTTGCCTTGAAAATTGCCCATATGCAGACAATGTGCCTTTTAGTAAAGATATTTTCCAATAAGAATGTTACAATAGCAATGACCCATGCTTGAGGCCAGAGTGTGGATAACCTTGAGTGTGGCCTTACTCCTTCCCAGATATTTTCTGAAACTTTCAAGACTATCAAGTTTTGTTTATAGTGAAAACATCTTCCTTCACTACCATTCCTGTGATCTGGACGGCTACCACATAGGCCATAATTTTGTCTGTGGCAGCCCAGGAACCAAGAGGTGCTCTTATTTAAACTTTCTTTCTTTCTTTCTTTCTTTCTTTCTTTCTTTCTTTCTTTCTTTCTTTCTTTCTTTCTTTCTTTCTTTCCTTCCTTCCTTCCTTCCTTCCTTCCTTCCTTCCTTCCTTTCTTTCTTTCTTTCTTTCTTTCTTTCTTTCTTTCTTTCTTTCTTTCTTTCTTTCTTTCTTTCCTCTTTGGTTTTTCAAGACAGAGCTTCTTTGTGTAGCCCGGCTGTCCTGGAACTCACTCAGTAGACCAAGCTGGCCTCCAACTCATGGACATCTGCTTGCTCTCTGTCTCTGGAGGGCTTGGAGTAAAGGCATGCACCACCACTGCTGGGCTAAATTCCTTAACCATCCTGAAGATAATTTCAGGGCCAGGAGGACTAGTTGGGTAAAGAGTGCTTGTTCCTTGAGCCTGATGACTTGAATTCAGAACCCTAGAACTCACATAAAAGCCAGAGGAAGAAGAAAAAAATAAGTTGTTATGTCTTGGAGATCCCAGTACTTATATAAAATGGCAGGTAGAGACAAGAGAATCTCCTGGAAGTTTGGAAGCCTGCATCAACCTAACCTGTAGCACCTATCACAGTAACTGACAAAGAGAGACCCTGTCTCAAAGTAGGTGGAAGGCAACTGATGCCTGGGGTTGTTCTCTAACAGCTTGCACACTGTGATGTATGTACACACACACACACACACACAGAGAGAGAGAGAGAGAGAGAGAGAGAGAGAGAGAGAGAGAGAGAGAGAGAGAGAAAGAGAGAGAAAGAGAGAGAGAGAGCTAACTAAATAACACTTTTTTTTTGCTTTCTTTTTTTTGAGACAGGATTTCTCTGTGTAGCTTTGGAGCCTGTCGAGACCAACCTGGTAGCTTTGTAGACCAGATTGCTCTCAAACTCACAGAGATCTTCCTGCCTCTGCCTCCTGAGTGCTGGGATTAAAGATGTGCACCACCACTGCCCAGCCTAAATAACACTTTTTAAAAACTAGATAATAACTTTAAAATCCCATGTATGGTTGTTAGACATACACTAAAGTGTGTCTTTCTTTTGGGAAGCCCACACTCACACTCTAGGTGTCTTATTCCTTCCTTGAATGCCTCCCTTTCTTTCAGCTCCCCACACAAGATTTAAGGCTATGTTCAAAAGCCCTTTTAATAAGCCACAGTCCTGTTTTGTGCTGGCCCATCATTCAACTCCTTTTTGATTCAGCTTTACCTGAGAGAGAACCCTAAAATGAACTCCTCAGGCTGTTGCAGGCAACATCATGGAGCTGTGTGTGTCCAGTCCTCATTGGCACTGATGTATATAATGCTACAGCCATGAAAGCAATTCAGTACTAACATCAGGACAGACAGACTGCTGAAACAGAATAAAGCCAAGAAACAGACATACACAGATATGATCCGTTGATTTGGACAAAGGTGTATACCCAATACAAAGGAAAGAATGGATTATCTTTGCAAGAATTGATCCTGAAACAATTAACCATAAAGTGCAAACTTCGATCCATGCCTCAAACTTCGATCCATGCCCAGAATATATAAAAAAAAACCCTACAAGAACGTAGTAACAACAACACAAACCAATTTCAAACAGATAAGATTTGTACAGACCCCCAAAACCAGGTGACAAATACACTAAAAGATGTGCCCCAAACCACTAGCCACTAGGAAGGTGCAAGCTAAAATCACAAAGTCAGAATGAGACAGCATTGTGCCTATGTTAGAATGTCTGGCAAAATTGATCACAGTAAGTGTTCATGAGACAACAGAACAGTGAAAGTTCTTACACACTCCTTGTGGGAATTTGAAATGGGAGGTGCTTTGTCAGTTTCTTATAAAGTTGCAAGAATATAACCTGGTCAACTCCATCCCAGAGTATCTATCTACCCATGCAATGCTAGGAAAGACTTGTGCGTAGAAGTTGATAGCCTTCATCTTTTAAAAATTGTATGTATTAGTCCAGCGTTGGTGGCACACGCCTTTAATCCCAGCACTTGGGAGGCAGAGGCAGGTGGATTTCTATGAGTTCGAGGCCAGCCTGGTCTACAAGAGCTAGTTCCAGGACAGCCTCCAAAGCCACAGAGAAACCCTGTCTCGAAAAAACAAAACAAAAAATTTATGTATTATATATTTAAACATTTATTTAGAGCATGTGTGGGCACATACAAGCACATGCACTCATGTCATGCCATGCATGTGCAGGTTGAAAGACAATTTGCTGGTCTTGGTTCTCTCTGTCTTCTTCATGTGGGCCACAAAGGTCAAACTCAAGTTGTCAGGCTTGTGGCAAGTGCCTTTAGCTACTGAGACATCTCACTGGCCTTGTGGCCTTTATCTTAAGAAGCTTCAGGCTGTAAATAATCTAAATATCCACCAGCAGACTAAGAAATGAAGTTTGAGGGTTTGGGGATGTTATTTCAGTTCATGGAGTGTTTGTCTCTCTTCGATCCTCAGCAACAAAAAACTGGACATGTGGTTACATCCCTGTCTTTGAAACAGTCAGGAAAGAAGGATCCAAAGTTCAAGGTCATCCTCAGCTATATGGCAAGAGGCTAGCCTGGGCTACACAATACCCTGTCTCAAAAGCTAGGTAAGTTGTTTCTTTGCCGCATTTACAGAACAGCTACTGTTCAATAATGAAACAGAATCACGTAGTGATACATGTAATGGCATCAATGAGTCTTCAAACCTGTATGCTTAATGAAAAAGCCAGATAAAGATAAAGGCATGCTATACAATCCTGTTCCTATGAAAATTCCAGAAAAATATTAACCCTTTTCTGACAGAGGTACATCAATAGTTGCTTGGGTTGAGAAATGGAGGATATGTTCACACCTCTGCTACTTTTTTGAGACAGGCTCACAATGTAGCCAGGCTAGCCTTGAACATTTCATCCTCCTGTCCCGATTTCCCAGTTGCTGAGATGACTCACGTTATCACACCTGTTCTGTGTGGTGATGGTGTCATATGTACACGTGGCCAAAATATATCATATTATATATATTTTTCCATATCAAGTACACCTCTACAACATTGTTTTAAAAAAAACAAAACTTGGGACAGGACGTCTCAGCTGGTAATGGTGTTTGCCACCAAGACCTGAGTTCCTTTCCGGGCCCCACATGGTGGAAGGAGAGTACCCACTCGCACACGTTGTAGTCTGACCATGTGTGGTGGCATGTATACCCCTGCCAAATGAACAAACAAACAAACAAAACAACAGTAGACAACTGAATGGGTAAAAAAACAGTCAAGGGCTTGCACAGAACTTGCTGTGGGATAGAGACTAGGTGCTTGCCAGGGACTGAGAGGAGTAGGAGTCTGAAGCTAAGAGCTGATATTTGCAATTTTTTCCTTTTGAAAATACGCACAGATTCTTATCTGTGCACATTTTTGTCTTTATGCTATGCTTCCTACCAAAAAACTTATTTCTAATGAAAACAAAGCTTGCATCTGCCCTCCCGGTGTGGAATTTTGCAAGTATGGTGGCCAGCTCCGTTTCAGGGTAGGTCTCCGCCACTCCCGGTTCTGGAAGATGAAGCCTCTTGCTGTGCTTTTCCAGGTGCTAGAAATTTTTCCTCAGAAGTTTCTCAGAAAGCTGCTTATTATTTTTATATGTGAGGGCTGTGCCTATTTTAGCTTCAAAGAAATCAGCAACCTCTTCCAGACAGGAAATTGCTTGGGAGATGCAATTAGATTGTTCAGAACACTAATGCAGTTAGATTCCAATGGGCGGTGCCTCAGAACTAGCCAAGTCCACATGCCTCTTCCCTGGGAATTGTCCCTCTTCCCAAGCCCACCGGGGTGGACTCTTTGGTCACGGTTTTGCTTCCACATGCTGCTGTGAGTTGTGGGGAACAACTGAAATATTTATGCTGGGAAAATCAAATTTGTTCTGAAGAATTTGGAATTGTAGAAGTCCCAGTTAGATCTTGATGGCCCTGGAGCTGGGAGATCTTGTAACTCTCCAGAAAGGAGCCATGAGGTGTTTGCTGAGGGCATAAGGTGCCACGAAACATGAGAAAGACTGAGGTCCTGTTCTCTCAGCTTCCTCAGGGGCTCGTTAGAGAACTTGCCCTTGTAGTCCATGAGTTAGCACATGTCGAAAAGTGCTGTTTGATTTAATGAACCTGGAGTGATCTTTCTCCCACGCAACCAGACGCTGTCTAAGAGACTTGGTGAGTGGAAGGGAAGCCAGTGGGGTGGCACATGCTTACCTTCCAGCTACCCAGGAAGATGAGGTAGGAGAATCCTAAGCTCAGGAGTTCAAGGTCAGCTTGGGCAACACAGTTAGACCCTGTCTCAGAAGTAATAGATGAATAAAATAGTCCAAAATAAGCCAAAAATCTGGCTTCCGGTAGGAGGCAAGAGTCCTATTGGTGCCAATCTGAGGTTCGTAGTAAAATTTCACGCTACCCAAGCCAGACTTTGCCCTCATTTTAGAAATTCCTTTGCTGTTGGTTTTCTTCTCACCCCCTTTTCCTTTCTCTTTCTCTGTCCTCCAACAAATAATATCCATTGAGAATTTTCTATTAGCCAGGCACTATTCCAGGCTCTTGGAATATATATATATATATTATATATATATATATATATATCTTAATATATTGCAATATATATATTGTTTAATGGGTCTCATGTAGCCCCATGTTGTCTTTGAACACATTCTTATCTGAGGATGACTTTGAACTCCTGATATTCCTGCCTTTATTTGCCTCTTAAGGGCTAGGATTTGACTAAGTGGTGGGATTACATCATGCTCAGTCTATGTGGTGCTGGGGATTGAACCCAGGATTTAATGTATGCTAGGCAAGCATCATGCTAGGCAAGCATTTTATTGACTGGGCTAATTTCCTAGTCCCTGGATCCCCCCTCCCCCTGCAAAAGCAAACAAACAAACAAGCAGGTGGTAGTGGTGCATGCCTTTAATCCTAGCACTCAGGAGACAGAGGCAGGAGGATCTCTGTGAGTTCAAGTCCAGCTTGTTCTACAGAGTGAGTTCCAGGACAGTCAGGACTACACAAAGAAATCCTATATATAAAAAAACCCAAATAAACAAAACAAAACAAAGCAAAAAACATAAATCAGGCTAGTAAGATGACTCATTGGGTAAAGGTGCTTACTGCCCAACAATGTAAGCCAGAGGACCTGAGTTGGATTTCTGGAACACACGTACACGTGGAAGGTGAGATCCAACTCTACTAAAGGGATTTTGCACCTGGTATCATAGAAGTGTAAGTTACTTTCTCATATTCTTGCTTATTACGGTTACCATCACTAGAACATAAACTCCATCAAGGCAGAAGATGTTTCCATTCATCATCATCATCATCATCATCATCATCGTGTGTGTGTGTGTGTGTGTGTGTGTGTGTGTGTGTGTGTGTGTGTACATGATTGGAGGTGGGGACATGCCACAGCCTGTTGTCCCCTAATCATGTACACAAAATCCTTTGAGGAAAACAGCCAATGAGTAAGGACCATAGTGATGTGTGAGGGTCTTGCCTCCCTGGGAACATGCCCCTGGAGAGACATTGAACTTAAGGAACACAGAGGACTCAGAATCTACTGGAAAGAGAACTGAAGGAGATGGGGCTGGAGTTTTCACAAGTGCCAACCCACATGGAGTTTCAGAGCCATAGAGCCAAATTCAGGGTGTGGGTATGTATGAGTGTGTGAGTGTGTTTGTGCAAACAAAAGAGTGTCAGATCCGCTGGAGCCACACCTGATGTGACATGGGTGCTGGGAACTGAACTCAGGTCCTCCACAAGAGCAGTAAGTGCTCTTGGCCACTGAACCATCTCTCCAACCCAAATCTAGAGTCTTTGGCTCTTCCTCTGTTTGAGCTGAGAAGCCTTCATGTGGCTCTAGGCAAATAGATTTGTGTCTTAGCGTAACTGGCTTCTGTTTTGAGAATAGACTTTGAAAAGCCAGGTCAGTTTCAGAAACAACATGGTTATTCCTAAGGTATCTGGTGACATGTAATTTGCTTTTGTTCTAAACTCTAGAGCACTTAGAATTAACCTTTTTTGAAAATTGCCTAATTTGCATTTAATCTATGTGTATATGTGTTTGGATCACGCACACTCATGTGATGCACAACAAGGCCAGAAGAGAGTGTCAGATCCCCTGGAGCTGGAGTTACAGACAGTTTTGAGCTTCCTGATTTGGGTGCTGGGAACTGAACTCAGGTGCTTTGCAAGAGCATCAAGTACTTTTAGCCATAAAATCATCTCTCCAGGCCCATACTGCCTTCACTTACAAATATTTTTTAATCATACTTATTTACATGTGTGCGTGTGTTTCTGGAAGGTGGACTAAGGTCTGGAGAAAGCCGTGTCACACAGACAAAGGGACACCATGTCTGGCTTCCCTGTTGCTGCTCCATTACTGGAGCATCCTGGCCTTACTCAGCTCACTCAGCTATATTTCTAACTTGGATTCTATGAGACACTCCTGTTTCCAGGGGGATAGTCAAAATATTTAAAGCCAGTACTCTATGGGAACTGAAGAGCCAGAGTGGATGCCAAAGCTCATGCTTACCTTACCTACACATCTAACCTCACTGGCAGCCTGTAGTGATGTCACACACCCACCCTTGCCTAAACCACCTGGACTATCTTTCGAGACAGAAGAGGTATAGTTGGCACAGAGTCACTGCTCTGGCTGGATGGTTGTCCTGGAAATTCCCTGAGTGGTGGAGAATCAGACCTCCCCAACTTGCTCAGACTCCTTGAGTTGCCTGTGACTAGTAATGATCAGATTATTAGCTTATGATGGATAATGTTAACTATAAGGTCACAGAACCTAGACTCATCCATAAGATGGGCCTCTGGGAAGATTATCTTGTATTAATTAAGGTGGCAAGACCTGTCCATTGTAGGTGGTGACCTTCCCTGGTGGACTCTATGAGAAAGGGAACTGAGCAACAGTGGCATCTCTCTTTGCCTCCTGATTATAGACATGATGTGCCCAGCTGCCTCATGCTCCTGATGACCTGACTTCCCCAGCATGATGGACTGTACTTTTGAACTTCAAATCAGGATAAACCTGTTCTTCCTTACATTGCTTTTGTCGTAGTGTTTTATCATAGCAACTGATATGTAACCAAGACAGAAATGTCACAGTCTGAATGTGAAGTATTTCCCACACGCTCGTGTGTTGAACACTTGTTTTCCAGCCAGTGGTACTATTTTGGAAGGCTGTGAAACCTTCAAGAACTGGGCCTATTGGAAGAAGTAGGTTACTAGGGGTGAGTAACACCTGGGCAGTTGTCTGTTGCCCGGCCAGTTGAAAGGGAATGCCTTAACTATTTTATGTTAAAAATAAAAGGGGGGGGGGAGGTCTGGCTGCTTTGTTCTTTCTTTCTTTCTTTCTTTCTTTCTTTCTTTCTTTCTTTCTTTCTTCCTTTCTTTCTTTTTTAAGAAACAAACACAATTCAGAGTAATGGAACATCCCAGCTCTAAAAGCTAATTCTTTTATGATATGCATTAATTAGTGGGATCAAATCCAAATCAGGCGAGGCAACTGTCTTAGTATACCTGTGAGGTTTCATTCTGTTTTTGGTACTAGCCTTCAGAGATCTTGAGAACTTCAAAAATCTCCATCATTATTATAGCCATCTCTTCTAGCTTGTGTCTTCCAAATCTGAAAACTTGGCTATATGGCCTGCTTGCATGGTTAGGCTTGCTTGAAACATCTGGGGTGTATGAGTAGAATCCCGTTGATATCAGATCTTGCCCAGCATCTGGATTTTGGTCAGACAGCTGAGCTGATAAGAGGTTTTCTTGGGAGAGGCATAGAACTGGTCCTCAGAGGTGAAGGGAATCTTCAGACAGCTGAATTGCAAGGCCAGTGAAATACCCAGTTTTAGAGAGAATCACAAGTCACTGAGGAAGTAGTGATAGGAGCCTAGTTTCAGAAGACTCAGCCCAGAACTGCCCCTGTCTGCTGGAGTGGTGAACTCTGCTATTCCATTCGCTTCACTGACATGTTTCCTGTGGAGAGGACCTGTGCTAAGAGTGGGCCTTCATTTTCTTGGGACCTGGAGACCCCAGATTCTTTATAGCTGCAAGAATGTATTGAGAAAGGACGAGGACTTCTTCCAGGGTTCAGACCAGCTTATCTAATCCAACTTTCCTAGATTGAATTGGCTAGTAACAAGCCTGAGCTATGGGCCAGCAAACATTTATAAGATTACTTTGAGTCAGTCATTTGTGAGCAGGAAGTCAGGATAGGAAAACTCTGCCTACAGAGTATCCCTGTGTGTTGGCAACTATATCTCATATTGCAAATTGAGTAGAGCAGCTGGGAAGTCCTTCATATCAAGACTATGTTTATTTCTTCATGTATGTATTCACTGTAGGAACAGCTCTGTGTCTGCTGTGACCAAACCAGTGCCCATGGCTCAGAAGGTGTGGTGTTTGAATGAGAATGGCCCCCATAGGCTTATATGTTTAAAGGATTGGTTCCTAGTTGGTGGAACTATTTGGGAAGTATTAAGAGGCATAGCCTTTTGGGAGGAGGTTTTGAAAGCCCACACTATTCCCAGTTCTCTCTCTCTGTGTGTATCATGCCTGTGGATCAGATGTAAGGTCTTAGCTACTGCTCTAGCTCAATGCCTGCTTGTCTGCTCCTCACCATGATGGTTATGGACTCTAACCCTCTGGAAACATGAGCCCCTAAATCAAATGTTTTCTTCTATAAGTTGCCTTGGTCATGGTGTCTTATCACACCAATACATAAATCACTAATACAGAAATCCCAAGTCCCAAGGAAAACTCTGCTGTTCTTTTCTTTCCACTTCCACTGTCCCACCTAGGTCTTCACGTTGCATCTTTGTGCTTTCACTGAAGAAAACACTGGGTACAAATCTAGAGCAACCCCAAACCATGTAGGCTTAGTGGCCACACCTGAATCTTCTGGTACTTTACTGTCCTCAGCCCTGAAGTCATCACCACGCCACTCAGACCATGGCCTGGTGGGATTTCTGGTCCTCCTGGCACCAGCTTGGCTGTGGCCACCAAGTGTAGGTTTTTGGCTAAGTCTCTATCGTTCTCACAGTCAGATATTGGGGTAAAATGCTGCTAGTTCAGAGAAGTCCAGAAGCAACCAGATGACCTTCCTTTTTGGCCAGAGATTCAACAAGAGAACCATCTCTCTACTCGTCCTAAACCAAAAGACCACCAATCTCTAAGTCCCTCCCGACTCCTTCCTGTGTGTCTCTCTATCTTCCTGGCTCCACTGTCCTTTCTATGGCTAGTTCCTGTCAACTACTCACTGCCTCTGCCCCCTGATCCAAGGTTAATTTTATTAATACAGTCTCGGAGTTTCACAGTGCAATCAAATATCCTGCAACACATGGGGCTGTGCACTTGTTACTGTTGGTAACCCTAAGTAGTAAACATGGGAGACACAGTGCTCTGATTCAGATCTGAAATGTCCCCAAAGACTCAGGTGTTAAAGATTTGGAGGCCAACCCGCATTTAAAAAATTATTTTTTTCACTCTCTCTCTCTCTCTCTCTCTCTCTCTCTCTCTCTCTCTCTCTGTGTGTGTGTGTGTGTGTGTGTGTGTGTGTGCGCGCGCGTGCGCGCGCGCGTGCGTGCATGCGTGTGCACTACATGTATGCAGGTGCTAGCAGAGGCCAGGAAAAGGGCTCCTGTGGAGCTGGAGTTAGCGCACATGTTTGCTACTGCTGTGGGTGCTGGAAACTGACCCCAGCCCCAAGCCTGTGGCACTTTGGGATGTGGTGGAACTTTTAGCAGGTGGAGCTCTGTCTTAGTCTCTCTTGTGTTACCGTGATAAAAATGCTGTGACCAAAGCAACTTTAGGGAGAAAGGGTCTATCCTGGCCCACAGTTCAAGGTAGAGACCATCCTGATGAAGAAGTCAAGGTTTTGTGTTTGCTTCAACAGTTCTCAGTCCCCTGCCCCCTCCCTCCCTACAATGGTCACATCTGTCTAGGTAATACATTTGAGATTTCCATGGCCTTAACCATGGTCCAGATGTATTAACTAAAATAACTGTCATGTTAGGTCTAAAGCGGTCATTATGCTCTGCAGAAATGGACATTTCAAGGTTACTCTGACCCTCTTTAACTTCGATGTAAATTATGGTCTTTGTGATTTTTGCCTTTGAAAACTCTGTGTCCATGAACTTGGGCACCAAGAGGCTTTTAAGAGGTACAAATCTGCTCTTGGTCTGACCATCAATCAAAAGGACTTCAAACTTTTAAGTGGCCTTATCAGCATGGTTGTCAATAACTGTCTCTCATGGATCATTACAGAGGTGTCATGAAGCCGAAAGCACTGGTCACGGTGTATCAATAGTCAGAAGAGTCATGAAGTGGACTAGTGCTAAGCTCACTTTCCCCATTGTGTATAGGCGTAGCCACCTGCCTGGGAGTGTCTCCACTCCCTGTTCAGTTGGATCTTCTATCTAGGAACATAATTAAGATGAACCTCACTGAATGCCTAGAGGTCCATTTCTCAGGTGAGTCCAGACTCTGTCAACAATTAACACTAGCCACCATAGGCTGAGAAGGAGGCCAGGCAATTGGAGATGCACCCCTGAGAGGAATGCTGGGACATTCGCTTCTGCCTCTCTCTCTGTCTTCTCCTCCTGGGTACCATGTGCTGAGCAGCTTTGTTTTTCACCACAAACTCCTTGCCATGATGTTCCACATTACCACAGGGCCAAAGTCACATGGCCAGGCCACCTTGGACCAGTGAAACTATGAGTCTATAAACCTTTCCTTTTTTGATTGTGTCAGGGATTTTGTACCAGTAACAGAAAGCTAATATACTCAGTCAGAGCAGAGCTTTGAGCCCATGCCAACAGAGTATGTGTATTAGTTTCCTAGTGTTGCTATAACAAAGTGTCAGGCAACTAGATAGCTTAGAACAATGGAAAGGCTCTGTCTGGAGTTTGGTTATATGTGGCTGTTATTTCCCTGTGCCTCTTCATTTTACCTGCTCTGTCTCTGTGCCAAAATTTCCCTTTCTCTGAGGACATCAGTCAAGTTGGATTAGGGTCCAACCTAATGACTTCATCTTCTTTTGAGCACATCGTAGCTTGGCTCCCTCCAAATAAGGTCACATTCTGAGATACAGAGGACTAGAACTTGGATATATCCTTGAAGGACACAATTCAATCCTTAATGGGTCAAAAGTCAGGTTCCAGAAACAGATGTGAGAGAATAGACAGAAAGTATCACGAAGTTAAAAGGCCAGGAATTCTTGGAAGCATATTAAAGAGCTTTTACTCACACACTCAGAGTTCAAGCCAAGTTTACCTAAATCTCTGAGGGACAGAGATGCAAGTATTTGTGTGAGATCTGGGATACAGAAGCACAGGAAGAGGCAAGGACATTGCCTCCGGGAAAGAAACACCCTCTTTGATGGAGCTGTAAGAATCCTTACCCCACGGGGTAGATTTGGGTCCACAGGAAGCCTGTCTCACAAAGTTATTTCCAAGCCTTTTAAAGATGAATATTAAGAGGTCTTCCAGCTGCCACCAGGAAACATAAACCTAAAATATAATCTTGCATCATGTTACAACATCATTAAAGTATGGGGTGGGGAAGGTGGGGGGAAGCTGGTTGTTCTTACCCAAATGGAGGAGAAGCTAGAAAAGGAGAGTTAGAGCAACACCAGTTTTTCCCTCTGATGTTCTCATCAGTGGGGCAGTGACACAGGGTGAACAGTCTTGGGTTGCTAAGCTCTAATGAAACATTCAGGTTTGCTCAACCCTATCTAGGTGTACACCCTTGAGATGCTGATGTCCCCAACATGGCTTGGTTCTGTTTACTTGCCAACACAGTTCTGACTGGAGGAAGGAATCATGTCAATTGCCCTTGGTTCCCCGCACACCAGCAAAGCATCACTGTCCAGCTCCCTTGCAGGTGTATTCCAAATCTAACCTCCAAGTCCTGGCTCTGTGCCGCTGACCTGTGATGAACACATTTCCTGGTCTGTGGTTTGCTCATCTATGATGCATTTACTCCACTCAATGCACACACACACCTAACTATATACACACATATACATACACATGCATAAACACATCTATATATATACATGAACACACAAATATACGCATACATATATAGACACATGCACACACACACATATACCACATACACATATATAAATGCATGTGTATACTCAGTCCATATATATATGTATATCAACAAATATACAATGCATACATGCACAAACAGCTATATACAAACATGTACACACATAGACACATACACACATGTGTAGTGCAAAATACACATATATACACATGCACACACACATATATATACATGCACACATATATACACATACATGTACATATCTACACATACACATACACACATGAGTGTAAATTCCTCTAGGGCCTTTGAGCTGTATGATGGCTAATACTACCAACTTGATAAGACCTAACATCACCTAGGAGTGCTATGTGGACTGCACACTCAAATTTTGAACCAAAGTGAGTCTTTCTTGCCTAAAGTTGTTCTGGTCTTTGCTTGTCACAGCACTAAGACAACTGAAATCTGGGAATGGAGATTGTCATCTTACAGTCATTTGTGTATCAGCTTGGTTGGTGGGTTGGCCCAGCTTGGCATCAGCAAGGCTGTTTTTCCTCTAAGGGTTGCACACTAAGCATTTAGGCTTCGCAGCCCTTAGGTACTCTTGCAGTTACTCAGCTCAACAACTGTGGCTCAAGCAACCACAGGCATGTGTAAAATAATGGGCATCCATCTCTACCTGTGAAAACAGGCAGGAGGCTAGAATTGGCCCCCGGGCTATTCCATGCCACTAGTCTAATCTGTAACCAGCTTGTGCACTGGCTCATTTGACACTCTCTGACTTCTGCTCCCTCTATTTCCATATGTTTTCTGTATGTTGCTGAGGATAAAACACCACACCTTAATATAAATCTCCAAGACAGTACTTTAAACTTGTGTGTGAGTGTGTGTGTGTGTGTGTGTGTGTGTGTGTGTGTGTGTGTGTGTGTATGTGTTATGTGCATATTTGTGGGGTGATATACATAATTATGAGCAAAGCTGAACAGAGGAGGATGTTGCCCTATCACTTTCCACCTTATTTCGTTGAGATAGGATCTCTCAATGAACCAGGAACGAGGCTCGAGGCCAACAAGAGATCTTCTTACCTCCTGCCTGCCACAGCTCCAGTGTTACAGGTTCAAGAGCATCCATGTCTGGATTTTTACATGGGTGCTGGGGATTTGAACTCAGGTCCTCATGCTTGCACAGCAAGTTCTGTTTTGCCCTGAACCATTTTTTTTTATTCCCCAAGAGGATCCTAATAAGTATTGGAAGATCAGAGAGCAGAGAATCAATTACTATTCCATCAGAGGTCACTTAGGTAGCTACTGCATTTGTTTTCTAGGTACGAGATCCTGCTATGACTCTCTGATACTCACTGCTCATGATCAGTTGCTGTATCCAGTGTGACTCCTTCCTCACTTCTTGCTAAGGAACTCTGGCTTTTGCTCAGCCCTAGTTACAAGACCCAGAAATGTATCTCTCTCTGTCTTACTACTCCCTAGTGTAAGAAATGGAATTTATCTACAATTCAAATTGGATTGTATTTGGGCAATGGAATCTGGAAGAAATCCAGTTGGAGCTCCAAGGAAAGAATTATAATCTGTGCTGAGAAAACACATGAGGAGCAACCCTTCACACACACTGATGGTTATTGCAGAAAGACAATATTCTTGGACTCTCTTTGCATCCCCCATCTTGGGACCATGGTGGATACTTGCTACCACTGAAATGTTAGTGTCCTAGGTGTCCTCCATAGACCCATGTGTCCAAGGCTTGGTCCTCAGACTGTGGTGTTGTTGGAGGTAGGGGAACAATTATGATGCAAAGCTTAGTGGGAAGAAATTGGGTCAATGTACCCTAAATTTTTCCTCTCTTCTCTCTGTTCTTCCCAGCTGCTATCAGGTGAGCCTGCTACGATGTTCTCCTCTGCCATGGGCAGAAGAACAACAGAATTTGGGGACTAAAACCTCCAAAACTCTGGGCCAAAACAAATCCTTCCTCTTTTAAGTTGACTTCTTGGGTATTTTGTCATATTAGCAGAAAGATGACTGACAAATAGAAAGAGTATTTGATTACAGGATGCTGGCCCATTTTCTCTTAGATATAAAACATATGCTCTATAGGAATTTTCTGAGAACCTGAGAAAAGCCAGGGATCATGATGTGGGCCCCAGACCCAGCACTCAGAAGGCTGTCATAAAGACAGTGAGTTCAAGGATAGCTGAGGCTACATAGAACATTCTAGGTCAACCTGAGTTACCTACCAAGACTCTATCTCAAAAGGCAAAAAATATAAATAAAGCTGGGCACAGTAGTACATGCCTATAATTCTAGCACTTAGAAGACAGAGGCAGGAGTATCACTTCAAGTTCAAGACTAGCATGGCCCACCTAGTGAGTTCCAAGCCAGCCAGGGCTACATAACGAGAGTGGCTAAAAACAACTACAACAACAAACCCTTAAACAGTAAACCAAACAATCAAAAACTTGAAAGATTCCAAATTCTGAAACATATACAACCACAAGGGTTTTGAGTTATAGAATCTAGACTTGTACCATAATTTGTGTCCTACATCAGATAATACAGTTCCATTCTATAATGCTGATTCTCCAATGAGTAATACCCCTAGGCTCTAGGAAAGCATACTTTCCATATATTACAAAAAGAGAAGGCTTTCTCTATCTAGCACCTTCCCACTCTCTCTGCTTTATTGAGTTTAAGCCTACAGGAAACACAACAACAAAACCACACAGCTAGTTACTACACATATGATTCTGACAATATCTGACTTCTCCCCACCAGGAATTCATTATGTAAGGGAGTGGTTAGGATGAAGTCTCAGTTTTTCAAGATCCCGTGGTGGCATGTGGAAAAGCAATGTGGGGACAGGAGGGTCAGTTCTCTGACGTTGTGTACAATTGCAGTGTGGTTAATGTGATAATATAGGACTAGCTATTGCCTGTCAAAACTTCTCACTGCATCATTCCCCGATTCTATTTTATAATAAAAAAATCACTATGTTTGCTTGGCTGATAAACCTGTTTTAGTGAGGCCTGTGTATTTTGTGTGGTCTACAAGGAACCTCTGAAGGCATAAATTGCATATTGGCTTTTTGGAAATGTGTCTACATCAGGTCTCTTGGGATTGGGCTGCAGAGGGATTTGCAAGGCTTGCATTTTTCATTCATTAGAACAGAGTTGCTGCCAAACTTCCCTTCCTGTTAGTCACTCGGGAGGAGGGGTTGTTGCAGTGGGTGGCTGTAAATTACCCTAGAGATCAGCAGCCAAGGTATAATACCCAGGGAAACAGACTAATCTGTGAGAAACTCACATATTGACTGAGGAACGAAAGACAGCCTATCTTTAAACTCGGCAAGCCAAGTACTAAGCCTTCCCTTTATCCAAACCTGTGTGAGAAAGTCAGAATTAGCTGACTGTAAATGACCTAGTCTTCTAGAAAATGGTTGAAGACATGGTCTCATGTAGCTCAGGCTGGCCTCATATTCTTGAAGTTGAAGCTGGGGCTGGTCTGGAACCCTGATGCTCCTGCCTATACCTCCCAAGTGCTGGGAATGTGCTCCTGTAACCTGAGTGCTGGGGAGGCAGAGACAGGAGGTCCCAGGGCCTGGCTGGCCAGCTAAGTCTTTGAGCATTAGGTTCAGTGAGAGACTGTCTGAAAAATAAAGTGGAAAGCAGTTGAAGAAGACATCCAAGACCAACATCTGACATGGGTGCATATACACACATGCGCGCTTGCAGGCACGTGCACACACACACACACACACACACACACACACACACACACACACTTCTCTATATCCTTTTATTACCATTATTACTACCTTTTCTGTTTTAGACAGGCTCTCATATGTCCCTAGCTGTTTTTGGATTTGCCATGTAGCAGAGAATGACTCTGAACTTCTGATTATTCTGTCTCTGTCTTCAAGTACTGGGTTTACAGGAGCACACCACCAGTTTATGCAATTCTGAGGATTAAACTCAGAGCATTGTGCATAGTATAGCATTGTGCATAGTAAGTACACACTCTACCAACTGAGCTACACCTCCAGCCACCAGACATTCTGACTTTTAGACCCTTCCACACGTTTAACCCTGCATTTAGCTGCAATATTCACCGTCTTAACCATGGATTACAAATTCATCAAGTAAAATGAGATTAGAGAACTAAACACGGCAGCTCATGGAGTTAGGTTTCTGGAGGATTGCCATCAGCTTGGGCTACAGGACTAAGGTAAGGCTCTGTTTCAAAACACAACAAAAAAAGAAGTGTTTGTGGTGGTGGTGGGTGCTGGGCATGGTAGGGCTCACCTTTAATCTCAGCACTAAGGAGGGGTATCTCTGACTTCAAGGCCAGCCTGGTCTACAGTTTGAGTTTAGGGCAGCCAGGCTACACAGAGACCCTGTGTAGAAAAACCAGAAAAATAAGACGAAGAAGAGGGGGAGAAGAGAACAAGAGAGAGAACTATTTGTCTATTTTTCCTTCTATCAGGAATCCTGACTGAGAGCTTCTGGGAATTGACACCTCCAAAAAGATGAACTGTTCACCAACCAGCTCCCAAATAACCACACGGAGACTTATATTAATTATGAAAGTTCAGCCTTTAGCTTAGACTTGTCTCAACTAGCTCTTATAACTTAAACTAACTCATTTATATTAATCTATGTTCTGCCACATGGAATTACCTCTCTTCCATCTTGCACCTCCTGTTTCCTCACAGCTTGGCTGGTGACTCTACCTTTCTTCTTCCCAGAGTCCTCTCTGTGCCCGGAAGTCCCGCCTATAACTCCTGCCTAGCTATTGGCCATTCAGCTTTTTATTATACCAATCAGAGCAATACACCTTCACACAATGTACAAATATCACACAACAATTAACCACTGTCCCCCACCCCTGGCACAATAACTGGCATAGCATATACCACTGTAGGGAATTGAGGATGGATGTCTACCCCCTCCCACGTCCGTCTCCCAGATTCTCCTTCATCTTTCTCACTGAGTACTGTTTGATAGTGACGACGCAGTGAGATGGAACTTTGGGGGTTTTCTCACTGTTCTGTAAGAAAGCGGCAGCCCCTGTAATACTGTGCCAAGTAACTAACGGCGTGACACAAGAAAAAATCCTGAGGCTGAGAAGCATGGAACACGATGCAGGTATGTGCATGCATACAGTTGAGTCAGGGTGGCATTGGGATATGCTGGAGAAGTATGGCAGCTGAAAAGCAGGTTCCAAGATGGTGTGACGGCACATGCCTGTCATCCCAGCACTCAGAAGACTGCTGCAGGAGAATTGCAAGTTTGAGGTCAGCCAGGGTGACACAGTGAGGCACAGGGCCCTCCTTCCTGTTTTCTGAGATCTGGAAATTACTAGTTGGAGAAGAATCAACTCTCTTAGACTGGAAGCAGTAATGGTGTCCACTAGGTCTTACAATTGTCATCTTTATCTGGTTCTTTCTCGGTACTAGAGATTGAACCCAGGACCTCACAGATGGATGCTAGGCAAGTGCTCTACCACAGAGCCCAAACACTATCTCCTTCTTGAGCTTCCCACAGTCCTGTTCCTGGAGAGACAATTCAAGTCCAGACTGTTAGGCGAAGTTGGGTCATAGTCAGGACTTTGCTCTTATTGTGTCAGTTGCTTTTCTTGTAACATGATCAGATACCTGACAAAAAACAACTGTAGAGAAAAAACATTGACTTGGTTTCCCGTTTGATGGATGTGGTCCATCATGACAGACAAGGTGTGGTAGCAGGTGTGTGAGGTGTTTGGTCACATTGAATCCATAGACAGGAGTCAGAGAGCAGGCAGGAAGTGAGCCCACCCCAATGTTCCACTTCCACTAGAGAGGCCACACCTCCTAAAGTTTCTGCCACTTTCAAAGCAGTGCCACCAACTGGGGGCTGAGTGTTGAAAAGCATGAGCTTATGGAGGACATTTCACACTCAAACCTCAGCACCTAGATGGATCTTAGGTAAAGAAGTTGGATTGGGGAAGCACAAGAGAGATACCTGGCTGAGCCTTGGTGTGCTGGGCACACAGCATGGTGGGAAAGAAGGAGGCAGCAGCCTTGGAACACAGTGTCTGAAAATGTCCAGGACAGAATCATGGAGCCAAGGGCATGATTTCCTCAGCCTCACATCACCCCTGGAAGGAGCCAGCAGCTTCTGGAAACTGGACTGCCTCTGCCCAGATGGGCTTCTCATCAGTAGCCAGTCTGTTTGAGAGCAAAGGAAACTGGACTCGCAGGCTCCAATGGACAATGACCCTCAGCTGCAGTTCTTGGAAGAGGCTGGGTAGGGGCAGAACACTCCATCTATAGAGCAAACTACTAAATTACTTTGTAAAATGCCCCAAGGATAACATTTCAAAGAACATGGAAAAAATCTTTCCTCGTTACTACCTGAATGCACATTTTGGGGAAGATTAAAAACATAGGCTATTCTGTGTTATTTCCTGGAAGGGACTATCAAGCCTTAGATCAAACACACTGTGGTTGGAGGTCTGCAGATATGAGAAAATCTTCCTTCCCCACCCTTTCTACCTACTTGCTTCCTGGCTGTGGATGCTATGTGAGCAGGCCTTGCATCCATGATAGGTTACATCTCAAATTCTAATCCCCAATAAGCCCCTCTTTCCCAAGATGCTTCTTGTTAGGTATTTGGTGACAGTTAACAAGAAAAATGACCAATTCTTGACAGAAAGTCTTAATGTAGAGATGGATCCTTTAAGTCCACCAGGCAAATTAGCATGGGAGGATGCAGTCTGGGTGGCCTGAGTTGGAGGTCCTGTCACTTCTGCTTTCTACAAGACAGCAACAGTCACCCAGGGTGTCCTGCCTTTCAACATTGTGAAATGACACTGCCATCTACAAAGTTCGCTCTCAAGAACTATGCAACTGAGTTACAAAACAACCACTACCACCTTGTAATGCTTTTTTCCTTTGCTTTTTTGAGACAGGATTTCTCTGTGTAACACCCCTGGCTGTCCTGGAACTCACTCTGTAAATCAGGCTGGCCTTGAACTCCAAAAGATCTACCTGCCTCTGCCTTCCAAGTGCTGGGATTAAAGGTGTGTGCCACCACCATCTAGCACTTTATAATGTTTTAAGTAAGTTTAGAATGTCCTGCTGAGCAGCATTCACAAGTGGCCTTTGCCTGCATGCAGCCCATGGGTCACAGGTTACAGACACCCAGACCCACTCTCAGACCTCTGGATGGATATTGTCATATCAGGCTAGGACCATGGTATGTGGAAGAGAACACCTGAGAACAAGTTACTGAATTACATATTTCAAGTAAGGTAGGGGTGAGTCTGAGAAGATGGTGAGCATTTAAAGACTACCCTTCCCCCATTTGCTGAAAGAGACATAAGGGGATAGAATTAATAGAATGAGATCAGTTCTCTATTCTAGCCTACGGTTTTCTTCTCACTTCCACTGGAAGTCATAAACATATTGAACATCTATGCTCCAGCCCTGTGAGATCTTGCTAAAGATA
Organism: Cricetulus griseus; assembly: GCF_003668045.3. Lineage (NCBI taxonomy): Eukaryota > Metazoa > Chordata > Mammalia > Rodentia > Cricetidae > Cricetulus > Cricetulus griseus. The sequence goes on from NC_048596.1 coordinate 156,680,761, forward strand.
TAAGCATGGAAAGGCAAGGTTCCTTTTGTGATGGGAGCTTTAAGAGGAAGAGAAAAGTACTGAGCACAGGTCCCTGTCACACAGGGCCCACTGAGTCCATAAGAAGGAGGTGCTTGGGTGCCTCCCATGAAGACAATGTGACTCTTCGGAAAGGACCAGAGGACATGGGGAGAAAGTCACGCTTGGAACTGGCTTTGAGAAACCAGTGGTGCCCAATTAGTGGGGGAAGACTGAAGGTTGAGTATGCCATGCCTGGAGGTCTGAACAGCATGGAGGCCTTGGGAAAGAGTAAAGGACTATGCCTGAGAAACAGCTCTAATGGTTTAGTGGCTGAGTTCTTGAACAATACTCCACAACAGTCATCTCTTCTGCCATCATTGCTGTAGCCTGTCCCGCTGTGCAGGTGCCCTTGGTACAGTAATGGTGAAGAATATCAGTGAGGCAATACCAGAAGGACTTCCTGAGTTCTTGCCTACTTTTTTCTCTTTTCCCATTATTTGGATTTCTGCCTCCTTCTACTTCCAAGTGTCGAAGAAAGCAAGCTTGGCCTTCTGCACTGGAAGGGAGTCTCTATATGTTCTGCTTTGAAAAGTATAGTAGTTTAAACCCATGCACAATTTCCCCCTTACTACTAAGTTCTGAGCACTTTCTGTATATCTGCTTCAAAAGTGTCTGAAGCTGACCAAGCATGAGGGCTCATGGCCATGGTCCTAGAACTTGGGAGTCTGAGGCCAGCCTTGGTCAAGGCCAGCCTGGTCTGCAGAGTGAGTTCCAGAATAGTCTTCAAAGCTACAGAGAAATCCTGTCTCAACTCCCTTCCCCCCCCCCAAAAAAAAATCAGTCCTCCCTAAGTACTATGTTTGGACAAAGGACACATTTGATTGTTTTAAAAGTTAAAATGGTTTTCTGATGTATACTATTTATTGATATATGTTTATATGCATCATATAAATGCATGTTAATGATATATATTAATAATTCTGTATAATTATATACATACAATTGCTGTCTTCTATATATGGACATATAATATAGACAGGTATATCATATGTAATCTATATATGTTGATAATATTATATATAGTGCATTATATGTAATTATATATACAATTATTATCTTATTTTCTATATACATATATGTATACACACATACATATATGTATACGTAAAGCAGTGCATAGTTAGCACAGCATAGTTAGTGTCAACCTCATAGTTCTCCTACAGCTGACCCCTAGGAATCATAGACATGTATTTATTATATAGCTTATTAAACAAAAACTTTTATAAGAAAAATACCTTAGACATAGAATTTGGGCAAGTTGTATAAGCCTTTAACTCTATTGGTTGTCTTGATAGTGTTCATTCCTCTGTGGGGAAACATTAAATTCCTTCAATTTGACCTGTTCATGTTGACAGTGTCATGTTAATGTTGACCTGTCTTGCCCTCCCAAGTGCTGAGATTTAAAGGATAACTGCCACACCTATCTGGGTTTCTTGTTTCTCTATAGAGAAGAGGATTCTGGTATACATGTGTGGTCCTTATCTGGCAGAGAGGAGCACCAGGATACTGCAAACTCAGTTACTCTGAGAGGGTGCAGGCCTTGGCTGGAAGATGGGGTTGGGCGGTAGGAAGGCAGCAAACCCCGTACCACTGGCTTTACAGACTGCTCAAGGACCAGATGTGGGGAATCCCTCTGGCACTGTGAAGCCTCTGCCTACTGCTCTCACCTGTTGGGTAATTGAAGGGCTTCACTAAGCTGTAAAGGGTAAGGCAGGTTTGAATTTACTGACTCTCTGTAGGTAGAGAGATTTGGTGAAGATGCTTATCTTGGAGTGAAACAGTCTCTGGCCCTCTGCTGGTACTCTGTGTGGGGTCCAGGCTTTGGCTTCCCTAAAACACCCCACACCCCCCCGCCCCCGACACACATAGAGGAAAGAAAAATCCCAGTCTTTTAGGGATTATGTGAGAACAAAATAAAAGTACGACACCAGGGGACTGGGGATGTGACACAGTTGGTAGAGGGCTTGCTAGCATGCACAGAGCCTGGGGTCTGATCCCAGCACTGTATAAACTAAGATGGGGTACACTGCAACACCAGCACTTGCAAGGTGGAAGCTAGAGGAAGAGAAATTCAGGATTATCTTCTATACCAGTGGTTCTCAACCTTCCTAATGCTTCCACCCATTAATACAGTTCCTTATGTTGTGGTGAACTCAAACCATAAATTTTTTGTGTGTGTGGGTTCCAGACAGGGTTTCTCTGTATAGCCTGTCTGTCCTGGAACTTGCTTTGTAGACCAGACTGGCCTTGAATTCACAGAGATCTGCCTGCCTCTGCCTCCCAAGTGCTGGGATTAAAGGTGTGCACTACCACTGCCTGGCCATAAAATTATTTTTGTTGCTACTTCATAACTGTAATTTTGCTACTGTTATGAACAAATAATGTCTGATATGTAGGATATCTGAAATGCAAGCCCTATGAAAGGGTTGTTTGACCCTCCCCTCCCAGGGGTTGTGACCCACAGGGTGAGAACTGCTGGTCTATACACAGAATTGGAGGTCAGTTTGGGCTACATAAGATCCAGTCCCTAAAACAATGCCCTCCCAATAAACCCAAATAATGTAGTTTTCTATGTTTTGTTTTGAAATGTATTTGAGAATTTCATTCAGGAGTACACTGTATTGCGTCATTTCCATCCCTCCCCCTCTCCCTTCCAACTCCTCCTATTGCCCCATCACTGCCTTTCAAACTCATGGACTATGATTGTTTACACACACACACACACACACACACACACACACACACACACACACACACATACACTCACATACAAACATACACATACACACACATATATTCACATACACACATAATACACATACACACTTATACACACATACACACATACATACACACACATACATACACATACACACATACATATACACACATACACATATCACAGCCTACTGAGTCCAATTAGTGTCACTGTATGTGCTTATGTTTAGGAATGACCACTAAAGGTCCCTAAGGAAAACAGATTCTCTCTCTTTCAGCATCCATTAACTGCCAGTAGCTACTCATTTGTGGGGCCTTGTAAACGTGCTCCTCATCCATGTCAACATGTTGACTGGTGTGGTCTTGTGCAGACAACATATTGTTTAGAGTTCATGAGTTTGACAAATTTTCCCTGTCCAGAAGACACTATCAAGCAGAACTTGCAATATGTGGCTTCAACAAACTAAGAATATGTTCAGTAAATATTCTGTTTCTTTTATACAGTTCTTTGCTCCATCTTTGAATTTTGCAATAACGGGCTCACATTGCAGAGCAGGGCATCAGAGGGCCATTCATGATGGGATCTCCTGTTCAGCGACAGCTCACACCCCCAGGGCTCTGAAGCTGACCTCATCTCTCAGGGGACCTCATAGCTGCACAAGAAGAAATAGTCTTTGGTCCATAGCCAACTGGAGCGCAGCCCTCAAGAGCTGTCCCAAGCCCAAGGCATTGCCCAGAACTGGACCAGTTGTGAGAGGAGGAGGCCTGGCTTCTCTGGACTTGGCGAATTTCTCTCATCTTTCCAAAGAACCCTGCCCAGGTCCTGCCAGACATGCTGTGGTTCCCTTTTTCCTCAGGCAGTTTCTGTTCATCAATCAAGGCATCTTGGAACATGAATTCATTACTTTGGGGACATTTTCCCAAAAGGCTCCAGCCTGTACTACATGTTCCAAGATAAAAATATTCTGTGTCCCAACCCCTAAAACTTTATATATTGCCATCCCAGCAACCGTGGTTTGTTAGTTCCTTAGTTAGATGCCACTTGAAGTGAACAAAAATGGTTATTAAAGCAAACATCAAATGCATTATAGAATTAACTTTAACTGTCCTAATTTGCATGGATAAAAGCTCTTTCAAAACCACGGGTCTCAAGAAAAAGTGAGAGTGGCTTGTGTCTGTGCCGATTGCTTCTGCCCGTGATTCTCTGGGAAGGTGAAGAGTCTCCACGAAATGTTTTAATAAGTTCTCTTATTTTCTGCTAAGTAGTTTTGCAAAGTACAGGAAATTTTGTGAAGGGCACATCTAAATCTGACCTTACTTCTCCACTGGAAGTTAGGCTGAAAAATAGGTCATCAAAATAGCACAGGGTGAGATGTGGCTTGGTAGATTGTCTTTCTGCCAAGCTTGTCTAAAACTCTGATTTAACCCACTACATGATGTCCATTGCATGGGGTGGAGTACACGTGGAACTCCAGCCTCAGCCAGAGAGAAGTGGGGATCAGAACTTCAAGATCATCCTCAGCCATAGTGCAAGTTCAAAGCCACCCTGGGGTTCACAAAGCCCTATTTCAAAAACAAATAAACAAACAAAACAAAACAAGACCACAGAAGCCAGAGTGTGTGGGGGAGAGGAGTTTCTGAAAGATATTTTCCCTTACTTGGAACATCTGCAGGAAGGCATCAAACTTGTTTATCTTTCCATGTGACTGAGAGACAAGCCTGAAGTTGTCTGTTTATTGAAAGTGTCCCTGGAGATTTAGTCCTCCTCCCCAGGAGGGCTCAGACAGTACTCTGGGAAAGGAGGCTTGGCCATCTGTTCATGCCATGCAGTCTGGGAACCTGTTCACTTTTTCCTTTGAGGCAGTACAATGGAGCTGACCATGAACTGAGCCCTCTGAAGCTGTGAGCCCAAATAAGCCTTTCCTCCTCCTGTAAGGTGCTTATCTATTTGGTCTTTTGTCACAGTGGTGGGACATTGACTGACACACGATGAGGAACAGTTCTGAGCACTGGGTACAGCGGTGAAGGGTTCTATGTGCAGATTTCTCAGTCTGTATCTTTCCAATCAACATCCAATATTTATAAAGAAACGTGTATAACAACTGACCTCTACTATAGAT